>NW_011494810.1:3083428-3113366 GCF_000754665.1 Bison bison bison | reverse complement strand
GACCCCTCCCCCACCCACCCCAGTGAAAGGAAAATAACTGGAAGCTTTTATCGTTCAGCAGAAGCAACATCAGAAAACAATTATTGTTTTAATTACCTGCTGTCGCCGTACAAGACAGGGAGGTTGTAAAATGCGATAAAATCTTTCATGTTAATGGACTGCCAGCCTGGGCCAGGGTGCGATTTATGGGACTGCAGCTGGCAACTCCAGTCAGCTGGTATGGAGTCCCCCTGAGGCCCCTTCTCCCCATCCCTGGGGCTGGGTCTCCAATGCCAGGGTGTTGTCCATCACCTTCTACTGAGACACAGCAGGGGTCCTTGCATCAAAGCCCAGGAGTGCTCAAGAGTGTCCTGGGGGCTGCATCCCCTGGAGGGCGAACCTTGGGTCGGCCTCTCTTTCCACTTCCTGGAAGCCATGCCAGTGATGGGCCAGGGTGGGCACATGGGCCTGTCTCCCTAAAATATCTTCCAGCCACGTGAGATCAGTGCCCTGGGTACCATCTTGGACTCCTGTGCTGCCCAGAACTAGCCCTCCCCACAACCCTGAAATCTTGCACCTTTTCCTCCTCCGCCCCCCAAGACCCCCAGAGGCTGACTGCCACCGCCTGGCAGAGGTCCTCCCCGATCCTGCCCTCACCCAGCCCAGCCCCACTGCTGTGCCTGCATCTTCCCAAAGCACGCTGTGGCACAGCACTGCTCAGAAACCAGCCTGTTTTGTGCTAAACATCTTCACATATTGTCTCATCGAAGCTTCACAACAGACCTCTGAGGGGGTACTGTCATGATGCTCCCCATTTCACAGCCATGGAAACCGAGGTATGGACAAGTCAAGTGTTTGGCTGGCAGTCTGATTTCAGAGGGCTGGTCTGAAAACTATGTGGAGTAGCAGTTGTGGAATGCTTGGAACAGCGCCAGGAATAGAGTTCAGGCTCCAGACGTTTTAGCTCTAATAATAATTCTTGTTGTAACATTGCCATTCAACCTGGAGCAAGTCACTTGGCTGCTTTCGTTACACCTCACTTTCCCATCTGTACAATGGGGACAGCAATCGCCTATCCTATATGATGCTATCGTGAGAGGGTCAAATGCCATGTGTGCAGCTCAGGGCAGAGTGTGTGATGAGAGCTTGGACCTGTTAGCTGCTGTTCTTGCTGTTGCCATGGTGATAGTGGCAGAAGTTGAGGTTGTGAAGAGGAGTTGAGTCCACATTATGCAAGGCCCCCCATGCTACACTGAGGAGTCTCCTCCAGCCATCCCAGAGATAGTGGGGAAGCTGCTGGAGACTTTAAATCCAGGAAACCACGTGATCAGGCTTTAGAAGGATCATGGTGGCCTGGTGGCAGATCAGTGGGTGAGGGAGCAAAGCCCAGTACCAAGACAGTCCAGATGAGGGCTGACCAGCCCTGCACCCCAGACTCGGCAGAGAGTTCCAGCCACAGTGAAGGTAGACGGGCAGGGCTTGTCACTGCCTGGACAGAGGAGGGGTGAGAGGAGCAGTAAGGAGCAGCAAAGTCTCTCTGCGGAGACTCATGCTTCTGTAGATCTTCTCTTCTCTGCCTGGCGCCAAGCACGGGATGGCACAAGCGGTGACCACTCCCGCCTGGAGGACACGTAGTTGGTTAAGGCCCAGGGAGCAGCAGGGACAGCTGAGTAGGAGGGAGCCCAACTCGAGAGAGTTTTCAGGTCTTTCCCGTGGACTTGAGTGGGGCTTACTCTGGGCAATCAGGGGCCTGGCTTCGTCTCCAGATAGGTTCAGGTGCAGGCTGAGTGCAAATCTGCCCTGGGTGAATTTGCTCATTGATTCGTCCACTCACCCACTCATTTGTTCATTTCTCAACTCATGTCTTCAATGAATGATTGTTGAGCATCACCTCCACTAGGGGGTGGGGGCGGGTCTGATCCAGACCCCGGAGATGCTGGGAAGTAGGGTGGAGCCATACCCACACCCTCCCAGAGCCAATGTTCTGGTGGAGGGGATGGGCCACGAGCCAGTGAACAAATGAAGAAATGAAATAATTGCATGTTGTTGGGAGTGCAGAGGAGAACAAAGAAGGAGCTGGGATAATGGGTACCCCCCCTCCTTCTCTCAGGCCCTGTCCTGACTGCCTATGAGAAGTGACCCACAGCTCCCCAGCCCTGCCGAGATGCATGGCTGGCATTAGCAGGCCATCCTGCCCGATATGTCTCCCTGTCTTCCCTGGATTACTTCCCCCGTTTTGGCCATCTCTTCAGAACTCTAATATATTCCCCAGAGCCCAGGAGGGGCCATTCATTTAAAGATCTTTCTATGGAGCCTTCTCCTCAGAGGACCCTGAGGGGAAGAAAAATGCCAGGAAAGGACGAAAAGGAGAGCAAGAGGGATTTGACTTCAGAACTCCCAAGCAGCAGCACAGAGGCAGAGGGGAACAGGGCTCTGCCCACTTAGAGACATATCTATCCCGGCATGTGAGTGCCTCCCAGCCTCTTGCCCTCTGCCTACACCCCTGCAGGAGTCTGAGCTCCCGCACCCTCCCCTCCGCAGGAGAAGCTGTCCCCAGGTGCTGGGAGATGGTTCTCTAAATATAATTCAATTTGCCAGTGTCTCTCCCAGTTCTCTGAGGAGCCACATGGGCACTATGAGGGCCCCAGCGGGGACCACCTCCGTGTGCTCCATTCCTGTAGTGGGGCCAGAGTGGCTGGCAGGCTGGGCCCACCCTGTGACAGGCTACAGTTCCAAGACAGTGCAGTGTGGGAGGTCGATGGAGGTGCTCTGGGCCTTGGTTGGTGCTCACATGACTCTCTAGGCTGGGAATTATCACCCGTTGGGGATTTCAGGTGGCAGCCACTTCTCATGAAAACATTGAGTAGTTCCAAGTCCCCGCCTGGTACTGTGGGCCACGCTTGCACTCTTCAGGCACTGTGACCAGGGAGAGAGGTGATCTCAGGGTGGCTTGGTTAGAGTGACAGATGTTCTTGTGCCTCATGTGAGCCTGGGAATGGTGCCTGTGGCCAGGGTTGGTTTGCATACCTGGACATCAGCATTGATGTGATTGAACAAGTGTGTACCTATGGGTGAAGGTGCCTTCATGCATGCTTGGAATGCAGGGAGGCCTGTTCCACAAGGCCAATTCAGGGGCTGCCTGCTCTTCTCAGTGTGAACGGTGGCTGCCTGCCTGGTCCACTGCATGCTCAGTGTATGAGACTCACAAGACCGCTCCCAGGTGGAGGCAGCTGGGTGCCCTGCCTTTGGCTGAAAGAGGTCTTCATCCAGGATTCTCTAAGCACCCTGGTCCAAATTTCAGGAAATTCCCTGATCCCCTCCCAACATTTCCAGATGCTCCAGGGCCTCTGATCCATTTCTCTTCTGTGCTGGCATTTCCCTGCCTGGCTCCATCCCCTTCCCTCCTGTCAAACATATGAAATCACTGGGTTTCTCAAAGAGCAGCGCCAAGTTCCTCCTCAATGTGCAGGTGTGCTCGTGAGTGTGCAGGGAAGTATGTGGGGGCAGGGTAGATACTTCTGAGCCTGAGCCTAGGTGTAGAGGCACCAGCATCAGTGTAAATAGGTGCCATGATAAACAGTGTGTGTGTGTGTGTGTGTGTGTGTGTTCTCCAGTTGCATGTATCCTAAGTGTTCTGGAGTGTGAGATCCACAATAAGTGTGTCTAAAAACCGGATTCATCTGGAATTTGAAGCAACTGTTTTATCACTGATAAAAAGCTGACAAAGAAGGGAAACAAAAGGTCTGAATGAAAAAACAGTCTTCTGGATAGAAAAGTGTAACATGCAGCTCGGCCAAGAATTGGAGCTAATCTTTTTTTTTAACATTTAAATAAAAGATCTGGAAGAGAATGTGTACAGTGAAATCACCAAGTTTGCAGTTAAATCTAAACTCTCCTGGGTAGAAGTAACATGCCAGGCTGATGAGGGATAAGCTTTAGGAAACTCATCTTGACAGGCAACAGGCTGGGCAGAGAATGGCCAGCAAATTTCTGTTTGGGGAAAATGATGTGGATGGTGTCTAGTGGAGGGTATTTGAAGCATCTTTCCTAAAGAGGGACCCAGAAGGGCAATAGAAGCCTGGATATGGTTGGGAAGGGAATTTGAAGTGAGCCAAAAATATTCTCTACCCCCAACACATGAGTGAGGTATATGTGCATCCAGCACTCTGTGTACTTGTGGTCCTGTCTTCTTAGGGGAGCACCAGCCCAAGACTGAGGGGACCCTGGGTTTTAGTACAGACTCACATAGTCTGGGAAATTTATTTCTTTCCTTGACCCTCAGTTTGTACATCTGTGAAATGCAGGTAATGACCCCTGGGGGTCTCCTTCACAGAGTGGGAGAGACTGAGACCTCACCCAGTTGATGATGTGTAGGTAACTGTAAGTTCAGTGCAACTGTGAGTGGTTGTTATTGAGAGAGTTGTGATGAGAAGGAAACTGTCATATAAAATCATTCTAGCCCACCCGGGACACCTTCAGTGTACAGAGAGAGGCTAAGAGGGAATATGGTCGAAATCTATAAAATCAGAAAGGGCATAGAGGAGGGAATACAGCTCCTTCAGTAAATCCCAGCCTGAAAGAATGAACCCCTCTCCATTCCTCACCCCCCACCAAAACGCAAGAGAGGGAAGTTTAAAACTGATAACAGGAAATCCTGCTGCACTCAGCAGGGAATAAACTTTGAAAATCATTTTCCCTAGAGGTGATACAGGCTGGAAATACAAATTGCTTCCAGAAGGGTTTAGATAGGTTCATGGATAGCAGAATCAGTGTAGTTCTTGGGCAAAATTAGAATGTTAGGAGGTCTCTGCACTGTGGGGATGATGTCAGAGAGAAAGTCCCCAGCAGAGCCAAATGCCTGGGCCAGATCTAACAATACTGTCCCTGTATGTATGAGAGAGAAGGAGGGAGAGAGTCTGTGTTTAGGACTAGCTTGTTCCTCTCTCACCAGGCCACCTCTGTTCTGAAACTCCCTTTACTTCCTCCCCAGTCCAACACCCCCATTACTGTTCCACACCCCCTATAAACTCCATCCCATGAGTTCCTTAGCCCCACTCCCAGAATTTCATTCTCAGTGCTGACCTGTGTCTCTAGCTTGTCCCTGCCATCTCACCTGTCATCACACAGTACCCACCATCCTCCTCTGTGTACTGTCTCCTAGCACAGGTGCCTTGCCTGGCAGTGCCCATGAGCCAGTGAGGACTAGAGTCTCCTGCCAGACCTTCCAGTTAATGCTGTTGGCATTGCAGCTTCTCTCCCCGGCTGCCTTCCCAGAGTCCGTCTCTGCCTGGCTTCCTCTCCCTGGGTCCCCAGCAGAGGCTGGCTGAATAGAGGCTGATGTTCAAACCCTTCAGGGACCCACATCCCTGGAGAGCTTGGGCACATTAGGATGGACTGATATCTGCACTGTGGACAGGGTCACCATCAAGGAACAGGCCTTCTTGGGTCTGTGCCAGGTTATCTATCTTGTGCAGAAGGTCTTGGGGGACTATGATTAGCATGGGGAGGCAAGATTATGGAGTCTTCTTCCTCACTGTGGTTCCTAAGATTCTTTGAGCTCTTTCCAAGTCACTATGGATGGACCAAGTAAGCTAGCTATGAGCTCTGTTTTAGCACCACGGATAGCGGTCCTGGGTGCAGCAAGGATTTCAGCACCATGGACAGTCCCGTGCGGTTTCTTGGCTGGCTTTCGGAGCCTGCCTCTCCAGCCTCTGCTACCCTCCTCTGCCATCTCCAAAGAAATCATTGATCCATTTGCCAAGATTCATTGGGCACCTACCTACTGTGTGCCAGTTTTATATGCTGGCAACACATTAGAGGATGAAGCAAACATTTTCCCTGTGGATCCTCCATTCTCCCAGGTGAGGACTCCCCACACCATAGGCTTCCACTGACGTCCCCAGAGCTTGTTCCAGGAAAGGTGGCTGTGGAGGATGAACAGATTATGCTTCTTACAAACCTGATTCTGCAGCTTAACTATGGTGGAAGGGGGCTGGAGAGGTAGGAAATAGGGATTTGTGAGGCCAATTCAGAGGGTACTTTAGGATCTGGGAACCCAGTGTGATCTACTTGGGCCCCATGAGTCTCCAGTGCCTATGGAAATAAACCTGTCATTCAATCCATTGGTAAAATGTTCCTGATCCATCTTGCCAGTTCTATCATTTACTCTCTTTTTATGCTTCCTATACTCCAACCAAACTGGAGTCTCAGTTAAGAATCTTTTGATTATAACATGACAGAAAACTCAACTCAAGACCTAAACAGTCAGTGGATGTTACTGACTCTTGTAACTGGAAAACCCAGAAGTATGGCTGACCTCGGGCAAGGTTTGGTCCGTTGACTCAAGCAATGTCACTTTGGAACTACTCTCTCCGTTTCTCTGCTCTGCCTTCTCTGGTGTTGGCGACATCCTTGGCCTCCTCAGGGCAGTCCCCAACAACTCCATACTCTCCCTATCTGGTAACAGAATGGGTGCAGCAGCCCAGCCCCTGCATCCTTGCCCCACACCATTTAGGAAAAAACTTCATTGACCAGCTCCCATGCCTCTCCCAAATCATTCCCCAGCCAGGGAAGAAAAGACAATCGGTTTAAGCCAATCAAGGCCTACTTCCACAACTGTGAAGGGGGAGTCATTTCCCCAAAAACCACATGACTGAATATGGGTCAGCAGGAGATCCTCAAAGAAATGGAGCTGCTATTGGGGAAACGGGGAAGATGGAAGCTGGAAGGGCAGGTAATAGGTGTCCAGTTATTGAGCATGCTATTTTTTCTGCTTTTGTGATTTTGCACCTATTTAATCCATCTACCGATAGATACTCTGTGCCACCTTCAAGGACCTTCTCAAGTGCCCCTGCCTTCCCAACACCACTCCTGTCTCTTCCTTTGGGGAGTCACGTCTACCTCTTCTGATCCCTCCCAGCACTGTGCTTACCTCTCCCTTCTATCTGCTCACCATTCCCTGATCTGCAGGTACTGAGGGGAATGGACATGCTTCCTAGGGCACGTCTGCTGGAGCTGGGTGATGGATGGCTGCTGTCACATTGGCTCAATGGGGTGAGATAACAGCATTGCTGAGCTTCCAGCTGGCTGGGGAGGGCCGGCTGGTTGGACAGCATGGGCTGTCCCAGGTGCCACAGCTTGGGCTGTCCCATGTCTTCACCCCCAGCAAAAATTTGGACTTGCCCAGTCTGCAAGTAGTCTACTCTTAGCCCCTGAACTGCCCTGGCAGGGCCAGTCCAAATGTGACAAGAAAGCAGGGGACATGCATGAGGAAGGCAGACTTGCCTGAGAGTAGTGGCACTTGGGGGATGGCCAGTGGGGTCCCAAGAGAGCAGACACTAGGAGGCAGGCAGCACCCTGGGTTCCTTTTCCCACGATGGCTTCACTGCCTCCTCTTTGAAGTGTTAACCTTCTTCAGGTGTCTCTGGCCTTGCGGGGGTGAGAGAGTTGTTGAGGGAGAGGAAGCGCTTGTAAAGAGCTTGCTGGTTTAAAACAGAGGAGACCAGAGCTGAGTGTCAGAGAGGGAAGACACTCAGAGGCATAGGGTGGGATGGGTAAGTGTGAGCGGGTATAGTGACAAGGGCTGGGCTGTGAGTCTGGAGAGGGGACAGAGCCATTATTCATTCACCACTGAGCCTTGCAGCTTCCCTCAGTGGGGTAACACATCAGCAGTTTTCCCTTCTGTGTTCCTGTTTTAATGAAAAGTTGGGCTCAGCAGGGGGGTAGCCACATCTCCTGATCTCTTTCTCTGTTTGACAGGGATCCTCACCCTGCCCAGAAGCTGATGGTCTGGAGCAGAGCTCAGGGTGGCTGAGGGCTCATGTGAGGGACTAGTGGGGATTCTCTGTCCCCTGTGAGCACTCCCTAGAGACAGCTAGTGGGCAGAACAAGGGGGAGGCTTCGTGTCCCAGGCCTGCCTGATGATCATCTTCTAAATCACTGACCCTGGGAATATACTAGGGCTTTCTTGGTGTCTCTGATGGTAAAGAATCTACCTGCAATGCAGGAGACCCCAGTTTGATCCCCTGGGTCGGGAAGATCCCCTGGAGAAGGAAAGGGCAGCCCACTCCAGTATTCTTGCCTGGAGAATCCCATGGACAGAAGAGCCTAGTGGGCTACCATCTTTGGGATTGCAAAGAGACACAACTGAGTGACTAATGCTTTCAGGGGATGCATTACATCCAAGCCAACTTCAGAGAAATCTCATTCTTCAGTGAGACAAATGGAACCAGATGATGGAGAGACCTGCCCAGGTGACCCCACATTGACAACCTTGCAGGGCAGGTGGGGGTGGGACTGGGGAGAGCTTCCTGTGTCTCAATTTTTGCCCTCTTCTTGGGTGCCCCCACTGCCCTTGAGGACTGAGGAAGGGATAGCTGCTGCCCTCTGGTTTCCTCACTCTGGCTTTGGTTTCCTCACTGGAAATCTCTGTCCGCCAGACAGAGGGCATCTCAGTCCATTTGGGCTGCTGTAACAAAATACCAAACCATGGATGGCTTGTCAACAGAAGTTTATTTCTCACAGTTCTGGAGGCTGGGCCGTCCAAGATCAAGGCACTGGCAGATTTGGTGCCTGGTAGCTTCCCTGGTGGCTCGGCTGGTAAAGAATCTGCCTGCAATGCAGGAGACCTGGCTTCGATCCCTGGGCTGGGAAGATTCCCTGAAGGAAGGCGTGGCAACCCACTCCAGTATTCTTGCCTGGAGAATCCCCATGGATGGAGGAGCCTGGCGAGCTACATTCCATGGGGTCACAAAGAGTCAGACACGACTGAGTGAGCACAGCACAACACAAGAGCTTGTTTCCTGGTTCACAGACAGCATCTTCTTTCTGTGTCCTCACATGGTGGAAGGGGCTAGGGAATAATATTCTGAAGTCTCTTTTATAAGGACATTAATCCCATTCATGAGGCCTCCACCCTCATGACCTAATCACCTCAAAAGGCCTACCTACTAATATCATCACACTGGGGGTTAGGATTTCAACACATAAATTTTGAGAGATCACTTTCAGTCTATAGCAGAGGAAGATGAACAACTAGGCATTGGATGGACGCAGTGTGACTTGGTCACGTGTTGAAGTCATGGCAGGCAGTGGGTATGTCAGGAACCATTCTTGTCCCTTCTGCTAAACTTGGAATGTTCTGGGGTCAGGACAGCATGGTCATTATCACAGACCTGGAGCTGTAGGGGGCGCCAAATGTCTGCTCCAGCTTATTTCCTTCGAACCACAGAGCTCTCAGTGACGCAGGCAACCGTGGGTGCCACTTGTAGACACGGATCAGCCAGGGTCAGAGCGACTTGTGTGGGCACTCTACTAGCCAGAGAGGGAGCTGGGACTCAGATTCTGGCCTTCAGTTCCCAGGTCAGAGATCTGCCCACCATCCCAGACCTTGCCCAGGGCTGAGCCCAGGAAAGCTCTGAGCGCAGTATAGCCAGTGCCTTAGGGCACAGACTCTAGAGCCAGACTTCTGGTTCTGCCATCAACGTTGTCATCTGAATCAGTGGTTGGTTCCCTTTGATTGCCGAGCACTATTCCATGGTACAGATGGACTGCAACTTGTTTATCCGTTCACCAGAGCTGTTTCTAGATTTCGGGAATGACAAAGCTGCCTTTGATGGACACATCTTCACTTCTCATGGGAGTGGGACTGCAAAGGCAAATGGAAAGCATGCCCTTGGCAAGTTACTTCACCTCTCTGAGCTTCAGGTTTTCACCTCTGAAATGAGTATAATGATAATACCTAACTCAAAAGTTGTTGAGAAAATTGAGATGTTATATCTAAACACGTAGAATATATGTAACAAAAAGAATTTCTTATCAAGTTAAACACACACTTTCCATTTGCCTTTGTAATCCCACTCCCGTGAGAAGTGAAGACGTGTCCGCCAAAGGCAGCTTTGTCATCCCCAAAATCTAGAAACAGCTCCAGTGAATGGATAAACAAGCCACAGTCCATTCATACAATGGAATACTGCTCAGCAATCAAAAGGAACCAACCCCGATTCAGATAACAATGTCGATGAACCTCAAAGGCATTATTCTAAGGGAAAGAAACCAGACACAAAAGCCTACATACTGTATGATTCCATTTCTATGAGATTCTAGAAAAGGCAGAACTCTTGCGACAGAAAGCAGATCAGTGGTTACTGAGGTTGGTAGAGGGATTGATAGCAGAGGGGCTCGGGGGACGTTTGGGGGACGACGCTGTTCTCTCTTGATTGTGGTGTTGAATACATTTGTCAGAAGTCACCAGACTGTAGATTTAAAGGGGGTGCATTTTACTTTGTGTGTCAAAATAAAAAGACATCACTGCTCTTTAAAAGCAGAGCCGGGGGCATAATAAACACTATACAACTGTGAGCTGCTATTATTATGATTACTGTTACAATTAGGATCACCCAGGGGAGAGTGTCCGGATCGGTCATCCATGTTCTGGATCCACCCTGGCCGTGCCCCGGCACCCACCTGCCTGCTTAGGTTGGCAGAGGATGAGCCAGGTCTTTCCTGCAGACCTGGCTCCTGTGGGTGTGGACAGCCGAGCGGGGAGCTCGGAGCCGGCACTCAGCTGTTTCCTGAGTCTGGTTTCCCTCCTGCTGATCCTGCGAGGTACTCAGTGACACGTTAGCAAGAAAGATGCCACAAGAAATAAAGTTTGTTATGAATTATTCTACTTGGGGCTAATTATAGGCACAGAGGAGAGGATTATTTACAGAGGCAGGAGACAGCGGAGAGGGAGAGGGGCCCGGAGGCGTGGAAACAAGGTGGAGAGCTGGAGAGCGAAGCCAGTGGGGAGGTGTTTGGGGGAGTAAAAGCACCTTTTAAATAAAGGTGTAACTAAATGAAGGTCCAAGCTGAAGGCAGTGTCTCAGCAGAGAGATCAGAGCCCTCAGGCCTTATTATGTCCTGGAGACACATTGGGGTCCCTCAGGCCACCGGGCTTTGCTGGGTGAGGTGTGTGTGAGGGGGTAGCAGTGTCCAGACTGAGCTAGGCGGGAGGCTGGGGATGACCTGAGCCAAACGTGGACACCCCCTAGTTCTAGCAGGCCAGGGTAGTGCGTGGATGGGCCCACAGGGGGCTGTGGTGAGCTGTGCCATGCTTGAAGAGTGTTGCCAGTGGTGGCTCCTGGACATGAAGGCCTTGTGTGGCCCTGGCTTCCGATCAATGGGGATAGATACCTGTGTTGGTGTGAAAATCCCTAATCTCCAAAAGTTGATTTCAACCTATAGGACACACCTAGCGGCCCGCGGACCTGCGGTCTGCAGCCTCAGAAAGCCAGCCTGGCCTCCTGTTGTTCCATTTGGGAGACAGAGGCCCAGCAGCCCAGCCCCAGGCGGCCCTGCTCACGGGGAGTCACAGGGCCAGCTCAGTCCAGCCATGGACCCCCACCCCAGGGCCCCAGCAGCCAGCCGTCATCACACACTTGTGTCTGCACAGGGTGGGCCTGTGGCTCTCTCAGCTTGTGGGAGGAGCCCCACCTTTCCAGAGGGCACCGATCTTGCCTCCCCCCCAACCCCACCCCCAAGTGTGAGTAGCAGGCCAAGGCTTCTCTAGTTGTGTATGCCTGGCTGCATCACCATCTACCCACTCAACCAGGCAGGAAATGACAGACTCGTCTCTGCTCCCCACCCGCCTCCCTCCCAGCCAGGATGGTGACTCTTCTTACCCTGGTCCCCCACCCCCCAGAGGCTTTTCACATCCACTGCTGCGCTCCAGCAACCTGTTCCAAGGCAGACAGCTCCCTGCCCCCTGGTGACGGCCTTCACTCCCCTCCCTCTCCCCAACAGAGCCATCTCTCTCCTCGTCTCTGATCCCATCAGCCCTGCTCCAGAACCTTCCTGGCTTTCCCAAGTTCAGGGTCCTGGTGTAGATTCACACCCTTTCTCATCCCATCCATGCTGTCACCAGATACGTCCTGCCTCAAACTCCTTACTCCTGTTGCTCCCCCAGCCAGGTGCCCAGCCAGGGCAGTGACAGTGCTGTTTGTGAGGGGAGCGGGCCGTTGGTGAGGCCACACAGGATGGCTGGGAGGAAGCATCCTGCAGAGACAAGCCTGAAGGTCCTGCCATGGGATTTCGGAGTCTTCTGCTCCGACATCCTTGTTGAAGCCTGCTGTTCTCCAGGAACAAGGAGCACACAGATGAGAGGAACAGGAGGGAGGGAGGAGCCTGGGCCGAGCCCTCAAGGTGGAGGCCAAGAGGAGCTCTTGACTCAGAGGGGTTCCTTGGCAGAGGGGAGAAGTGAGGTGAGAGCCTGACTGTAGGGCTGAGTTAGGAATAAGCAGGAGGGAGAGCAGAATGAGGGCCCCAAGGAGGGGGAAACTGAAGGGACCTAGGCTGCAAGGGGGCAGAAGAGTTAAACAAATGGTTTTCTTGGCTTTGATAGAGAGGAGCAAGCATCCTTGGCCACCCTCGGGTCTTCAAGGCATTTTACATAGCTCAGTGACACCACCTCCGGGAAGTCCTCTTGGACACCTCGGATCAGCACTCCCCCACCAAGTTATGTGCTCTCTTGCCACCAGTGTTTCTCTGACTACTGGTTGTAACCTTGGACTTGTGCCCCTGATATCAGGCCAGCGCCTGTCTCCCATGGGTAAGCTCATGAGAGAGGGACCTGGGTTTTGCCCTTCGTGGAAAATTCAGGTTGCTACTCAGGGCCTGGCAGGAGAGGCTGAGGATGGGCAGCGAGAGCAGCACAGCCCTGGAGGGAAGTCCTGGAGGGAGCCAAGGCTGCTGGGTGGTGAACTGGCCCAGAAAGAGGTTGCACTGACCTTGAAGTGAGCTGGCGTATCAAAAGGGGGCGGATGTGTTCCGGAGCAAGGTGGACACAGATGCTACCCAAACGCCCTGCCTGCCGAGCTTCCACAAGGCACCCGCAGCCCCACCCAGACTCGCATTCCCTCTTGGCCTCCCAGCCCCTCACCATCCGTTTGTGGTGCTCTGACGGCGATGCCTGCCTTCTGGTTTGGGCGGAGATGAAGGTCGGCCTCATCCACGGCTCGCTGAAGTCAGGCCCCATCTGAATCTCCACATCCAACAGCCAGGATCAGGCCCTGGAGGGGTCTTGTTGGAAGAAAGGCTGCCCGGGTGAAACTACCCCATCGCCAGCCTCAGAGACTGACCGGCTGTCCCCGCTGGTCCCGGCAGGAAAGCAAGTGTCTGTGACCTGGCCCGCTAACCCAAGAGCCCTCCCTCCAGGGCTTCCCTTGTGGGGAGGACCCCCCGCCCAAAAACAGGCCACTGGGGGTCCCAGAGAGAGCACTGCATGGGGGCGGAAATGTGGGGGCCCTTGGCACCCACTCGTTTCCTTCAATTCATTAAGACCTGTAAATTTTCTCATTAATATACTTAAAGTTCGTTTTAAGGGGAACGAGCGCAGAGATAATTGATAATAAACCCTCAGTTAATGCCCTCGGTTTACTGTATGTAATTTATATCCGCTGATAGCGTCTCTCACTCCCAATTACCCGTTTAGCTGTGGCGATAACAGCAGTTCAGTCAGACCAATACCAACTTTTATATATTCCAGGCTGATAGCAATAAATACCCACACAGGGAAACTCACTGGGCCTACTGTATTTTTTTTTTAAGATTTAAATATTCATGCAATTATGAGTGATTTATTAAGAGCTAATGACCCCTTTAAGAGGCTCTAAATATCCACCCAAAGAAGCCCTGGCCCTCCTCTCCCCCTTCACCCTCATCTCTCCTTGCTGTCCGCCCCCCACATCAGAGAAATGAGTGGTTCTTTCACAGCCCGGATGACATCAGAGCATCACCCATGTTGCCATGACAGTGGCAGGTAGGTGAGGCAGAGGCCAAGGATGGAGGTCAGGGCCCGGAGGGGCTGGATTTCTTGAAGGTAGACGCCCCTGTTCCCCCCGCCATCAGAGCTGGGGGACGCAGGGGTAAGGAGGCCACGCACCAGCCCCTCTGCTCCCCCACCGGCCAGTGGCCCTCCACACGGCAGCCTCCTCCAGGCTGGTCTCCAGGAGTACCCACTGCCCATTTCGTTCTGTCTGTAGTGTCCCCTCACTGCCCCCTCCCTTGTCCGTGCCCCTCCAAGCCTCCGGCTTGTCTGAGTCTCTGCCCATCCTGTAGGGCTCCCTTGGGAGGAAGTACACTTGCTTCTCTCCTGCTGCCCTCTCCCTCCTTTCTTTCATTTTCAAATGTTCCACCCTGGTTACATCAAGGAGAGGAGGGCGTGCAGGGGTCTGTGATTCTGGGACTCAAGGCCCAGAGAAGGCAGTAGCTCACGTCAGGCTGCACAGCAAGGCCCAGGGCACCTCTTCTTCCTCCACCCCACTTCCTCCAGCCCCCTCTCCTCCAGTGGCAAGACTTCCAAGCCCATTAAAGGGGCAGGAAAGATAATGAACAAACCAGGAAAACATGAAATCAATATCAGGAGAAAAAAAGTCCGGCTGCCATTAAGTGAAATAAACAAGCTGGTAATTATTTGGACAGCGGGTAATTAAAATGGGGTGAGGGCTCATTACTGTCTTGTTGGGGTTTGATGGGTGCGATCTAAACCCTCTTCCTAGTTCTAAGGCCATAGCCGGGCCTGAGTTCCTGCCAGCCTAGATCTGGGGGATCGTAGCAGAGATTTTCTCTATGGAGTGCCCACCCCTGACCTGCCTGTGACCTCATCTCCAGCAAACTTCTCTCAGTTCCTCTCTCAGGATCTGAGGCCCAGAGCAAAGGCAGGCAAGGTGGGGTAGCCCCTAACCCACCATCATCCCTACCAGGAAGCAGCTTCCTGCTGGTTCTCAGACCCCCAGGCTCTGGGAGAGAGCAGAGCCTTCAGGCCTTAGCTGAGGGTGACCCTTGTGATAACCCTAGGGTGATAAATGAATGACCCCTCCAGCCTCTACCAGGCCCCAGAGAAACCTCCTTCGGGAGACCTTGATGAAGAGGGGTCCCAAGGCGAAGACAGAATGATAGGGTGGGTGCTGGCAAAGGTGGGAAGAGCAGGAGAGGGAAGGAAGCCAGGCAGGCAGAGTGGGGACAGAGAGGGGGCTCCCCCTGACCCTGCTGTGACCCCAGTTCTTAGCTCTGTACAGTCAAAGGAGACCTTGGGCATTGTCCAATCTGGCTTTGGCCTGCCAACTTGTTTGGCCCACACAGTGTCTAAATGTTTAAATTAGTTGTCAACATTTTAAAACAGGAAATTTCACATAAAAATGATTTCTAGCTTCTCTTGAAAGAAAAAAAAAAACCTGCAGCACCTCCTGGGCTGGTCTACCATGTGGCAGCGGTTGGCTGAGCTGAGCTGGCCCCTGGGACAGGCATCTTCACTTTCCACTTCTCCTGGGCTTCATCAGCCCCTGAAGCACTGAGTTTGCCACCCCTGATGCCGTCCCATTCCTTCTGGGGCCCAGAGAGGGCAGTGACTTACCCAGGGCCACACAGCCAGGTAAAGGCAGAGTGGGGACTGGCCCGGCTCCTGCCCTCAGGGAGCCCATACCCTGGGCCCATCGCTGGTAGATACACTCCTGAGCTTGCAAGTGACAAGGGAGGTAGGCTGTGGGTTGGTGCCAGAGTTGAGGCTGCTACACTGGGTGTGCAGGGGGAATGGGGGGCTGTTTGGGGAACCCACCTTTACCCTGTGATCAGTGGGAGCTGTTGCAGGGGCTTGAAGGGCAGGATCAGATTTTCTTTCTAGAAATAGCACTGTGTTGGCATTGTTGACAAAGCCAGGAGATGGTCACCTAAAGACAGGTTTCAGGGGCTGGGGGTGGGGGTAGCCCCAAAGTGCAAGAAAGGAGGGAGTGGGTAGTAGAGAGGTTGGGGGAAGCTAGAATGGTGGACTGTGAAGGCACAAGAAGGCCTGGCAGCCCCGCTGTGTCCCTGCCAGCTGAGCACAGTCTCTGCGAGCAGGTTTGGGGGACCCACCAAACCCAGCTAGGGACATGCCCAGTGTGAGGTTGAGGGGGCATCCAGAGGCAGGGGAGATGTCAGCATGCAGCTCGGCTGTGAGGGGGAGTGAGGGGCCCCATTGGAGAGCAGGAGGTTGTGGGGGTGGGGAGCTATGGAGAAAGGGGGCCCCGGGAGAGGGCAGAGCACAGCCAAGCGGCTGCATGGACAAGGGTCAAAGGAGGAGCTGGGCTTGCGTCCACCTACCACCCCTGCCAATAGGAGCTGGATCTGGCACGAGTTTTTGGGTCCCTGCTGAGAATGGGGTCACAGGATGGCCTGGCCACTGGGTCACCATCCTAGCGAGGGCATCAGCCACCTGGCTAGATTTAGGCCAGAGGACAGTGGGCAGTGCTGGTGTGCTCTATGCCCAGGACTTCCCAGGCGGGGCTGTGGCTGCTGGCTGCCCCACAGGGCAGGAGCAGGAGTCTGCCTGGGGCACTGCTGTGAGGCTCGAGTCCGATGCACTTGCTGAATCAGTGTGGCCTGGTCGAAGGCGTGGGGCACTGTATGGGAATCCATCACTCAGCGTGTGCTTCCCTTGTCCCTGCCTCAGTTTTCTCACCTGGAAATTAGAGCTTTAGAATAGTTTGGCTCCTAGAATTGTCATGAGAACTAAATAAGAAAATCCATGTGAAGTTCACCACTGCTACTACGGTGTGACCATGTAAGGTGTGTGTGAGAGTGAATGTGTGTGCACGTGTGTGTGTATGTGTAAGAGCCTGCGTGCGTGTGCTGGTGCTGGCTGTGGTTGTGGGCGGTGTGTCCCACCAGCCTAGGGCAGATCACTGGGTGGTGCCCTGTCTCATCTCTGAGCTCCATCTGGGGGTGCACTGTCCCACCCTGGGCACCCTGAGCTGAGCCCTGGATGCCCTCCTGGCCCCCGCTCAGGCGGGGCTCACATTAAACCAGTGAGATATGAAACCCCACCATATCCAGGACAGGGTCTTTAATTAAATTAATTGCCGGCAACATTGTAAAAATGCTGATAGGGTCATAAACGGAGGCTCGGCGATGCCGTTCATCATCTCCTCGGATTTGAGGGGGCTATTCCTGGGCTGGGGGCAGAGGTAGCAGTGTCCCACTGAGTACCCGGGGAGCTCGGGTGGGCAGGCCCGCCACAGGAGAGGGAAATGGGAGCAGGGGGCACAGTTTGTCTTAAGGGTGCACTTAAGACGCAGTCACACCCTCCTTACTTGGCCTGTGTGTTTCCTTGGTGAAGGACACGGATGGAGGTGGGGTGCCTAGGGAGCCGGTAGGGGCTGCAGGGAGAGGGGAGCACCTTCCAGCCTCCTGGCCAGTCGGAATCACTCTTGATCCAACCTGAGAATCTGGTCCAGCTCAGCCGCTGATGGCTGTGTGACCTTGAGCAAGTTCTTGCCCTATCTGAGCCCCAGCTTTCTCACTAGGAAGACAGGCAGACCCTCTCCCCACCTGCCTGCCTCCCTCATGTTCCCTGTGCCCTCCTGGCCACCCTCCCATGGCCTCCCACCTCGCAGGAAACACTTGCCAGGGAGCCTTTTATGTCTCTTCCAGCTGGAGCTGCAACGGGCCCTGACGGGGCTCAGATGACTATCTCCCGCCGCCAAGCACTGGTGAGGGCCTGGGCATGCACCCACCTGCCCACCTCTGCCAGGTGAAAGGTAGAGGAGGCCTGCCTTGCACACACACACCCCGCCACAATCACCATCGCCAGAAGCACACCCACAGCCACACACATGGCACTGGCAGAAGATTCCAAAGCAGGGAAAAGCCTTCCTTCCCTGGTTCTCTCTGGGCTGTGCGACCACATAATTACCCTGGATTCCATTCTATTTAATTGCAGCTTATTAAATTCTAACCAGCCAATTATCAGCCACAATTACAGCTTAATTCAGGGACACAATAGCTATTTTATCGTTTGTTAATCAAATGCTTATTTAGGCCTCAGCTTTATTAACTATTTCTCTGGTCCAAAGCAAGACCCTGTGGCCAGAAGGGGCCCTGGGAGGGGCTCCCTGGAGGTCTATCCCCGCTTCAAGCACTCTCTCCCCAGGCACCTGATAGTTTCTAAGTCCCCTCATGGGTGGGTTTAGGGGCTCTTAGCAATGCTCTGGACCAAAGTTGGAAGACAGAGTTTTTTCATTCGTGCATTCAGCATGTGTTCATCAAACGCCACCTGTGTGCCAGGCCTGGGACCGTAGCTGTGAACAAGACAAGTGTGGTCTCCGTTGTCATGACACCTTTCAGGGGAAGGAGACCTAGACAAAAAGCAGCAAGCAAGTACACTATTTCAGATAGTGGTGGGTGCTATGAGGAAAATAGACCGGGGAAGGGCCGAGGGGCTGGTTTAGAGGGCCTACCTGAAGGACTTCCCTGGCGATCCAGTGGTTAATATGCCACACTTCCATTACAGGAGGTGTGGGTTCAATCCCTGATCAGGGAACTAAGAGTCTTCAAGCTGCATGGTGCAGCCAAAAATAACAAAGGGCCTACCACAGACATGAAATTAAAAGACGCTTGTCCCTTGGAAGGAAAGCTGTGACAAACCTATACAGCATATTTAAAAGCAGAAACATCACTTTGCCGACAAAGGTCTGTCTAGTCAAAGCTCTGTTTTTCCAGCAGTCATGTTTGGATGTGAAAGTTGGACCATAAAGAAGGCTTAATGCCAAAGGAATTGATGCTTTTGAGTTGTGGTGCTGGATAAGACTCTTGAGAGTCCCTTGGACTACAAGGAGATCAAACTAGTGAATCCTAAAAGAAACCAACCCTGAATATTCATTGGAAGGATTGATGCTGAAGCTGAAGCTCCAATACTTTGGCCACCTGATGCAAAGAGCCAACTCATTAGAAAAGACCCAGATGCTGGGAAAGATTGAAGGCAGAAAGAGAAGGGAATGACAGAGGATGAAATAGTTGGATAGCATCACCAACTCAATGGACATCAGTTTGAGTAAATTCTGGATGTTGGTGATGGACGGGGAAGCCTGGTATGCTGCAGTCCATGGGGTTGCAAAGAGTCGGACGCGACTGAGTGGCTGAAAAACAACCACCTCAGATGCAGCAGTCAAGGATGGCCTCCTAGAGGAAGTAAAGTTGAAGATGAGACCTGAGGGATTAGAGGAGGGCCCTGTGGTAGAGCAGGGGGCAGTGTGTTGCAGGCAGAGGATAGAGCTATGCAAAGGCCCTGGGGAGGGGTGAGCTTGGAGGGTTTAGGAAGCAGAGAAGGGTCAGTGTGTCAGCCAACTGAGCAAGGGGTGGTGTGATGGGGGGGCCAGGTCTGGCTCCAAGAAAGGTCCATAACTCTTTCCCTAGGCCTGGCCTGGGTCAGTGGGTGTGAAGAGCAGGCCCTCCTTCTGTGGCTATGTGACCTTAGACAAGTCCTGAGCTTCACGTTTCTTGTCTATGAAACAAGGAGGGGCTGGAAGGCACCTGAGGGCAGCTGCCAGAGGTTCAAGCCTGGTCCGCGACAGCTGGTGGGCAGAATGATCCAGTCACCCACCCCACATGGGGTGACTGTCCTCTGAGCCATGACATGGCACCATGCCTAGCCCCAACTGCCTTGTTCTTTGCAGTTCAGCCTGTCTGCCTGTCCTCCCCATGATGCCTGTGTCTGTCCTTGTGATCAGGCCCCTGGAGCCCGCTGGGAAGCTGAGTGACTTTCCTCCAGTCTTGGCAAGGTGGCTGCTGTCTCTGTGACACTTTCACACATGCATTACCATAGAAACCACAGTGCCACTCACACATGTGTGAGAGCAAGGGTTAGGCGATCAGCCCTTCCTTCCGAGGGACACGGTGAGGGGCTGTCGCTCCAGTCTGCCACCTCCGGCATGCTCCCTGACAAGAGGGCCTGCAGTCGTGCGTCCCCTCATTCACTGACCACACGCCGGGGCAGAAGAGCCTGAGCTCAGGACCATCCCTGCCATCCGGGAAGTCCTGTGATGTTTGGAGCCACAGCCAGGGAGACAGAAGATTGAAGGAAAGACCACAGGGCCGGGAAGGGAAAGAAGAACAGCCCTGGGGCACGACCGGAGGCCCCAGGGGTCGTGTTCCTGACCCACCTTGTCCTGGGGCTGGGTCAGCACTATTTGCCCCAAATGAGGAAACCGAAGCTTAAGAAGCAGGGGACGGCACAGGGGTCTGCAGCAGGCAGTGAGCCCTGGAAGCAGCTGGTGGACAGAGCAAGGTTTTTGCATGTTGGATTTAGAAAAATACCAGGGCGCGGCCCCACCTTGCTTGGCCTCATGGCACCCCATCGTCACCTCCAGGCAGGTCCAAGGCTCTGAGTTGCCACCTGGAAGCTCAGAGTCCTTCATGAAGCCCCCAGATCTGTCTCTTCATGGCCTCCCACCCACCATCCCTCCACCCCGCCGCTGTGTGTGTTTCTTCAACAGCAAATGCTAACTTCACCCCTGCTTATCAGAGCCTCTGAGTGAAGCTCCCTCATCATAAAATTGCCCACATTTAAAAAATAATAACTCGCGAGGGCGTCCCTGGCTGCAGGGGTGCAGATGGGCAGGAGAGCACAAATCCCTGTTCCCGTGTGTGTCTGCACCCCCTCCGCACGCTCCCCACCACTGTGGCCATGGCTCCCACCCCTCTGTCTCCTCTGGACCCTGAACTACAGCTTCTCCGCTGTCCCCTGGCCCACCTCCCCACAGTCCACCACAGGGGGGTTCTAGAATTGACTGTTTGGAAAGTAAGCAGAGCTAGCTTCCAGACAAAGCTGAGTGCGTGTCCCCCTCTTTCAGTCCTCCTTTCTGGGCTGTGCTCCCTGTCAAGGGAATCATAGTCAACATTCATTTAACAAGCGCTCACTGGACACTTGGTGTGTGTCGGTCCCTGGCCAGGCTCTGGGGGATGCTTAAGGGTTAGGGCAATGTCACCATTCAGTCCCTGCCCTCAAGGCACCTACAGTCTGAGTAGGGAGACAGATTCATAAAGGGTGACCACATGGTGTGGGAGGTACCAAGGTGAGTTCAACCAGGGCCTGTGGGAGCCCGGGGGAGGTGCGGCCAGCTCTGTCTAGGGGTCAGGGAAGGCTTCCTGGAGGAGGGGGTATTTGAGCAGATCTAGAAGGACAAGTAGAAGTCACCCAGGCAGAGAGCA
Organism: Bison bison bison; assembly: GCF_000754665.1. NCBI lineage: Eukaryota > Metazoa > Chordata > Mammalia > Artiodactyla > Bovidae > Bison > Bison bison. The sequence continues at coordinate 3,092,387 of NW_011494810.1, read as the reverse complement.
GGTGGGGACTGGATCAAAGCAATGAAAGGATCCTCACTCCAACTGGCCTCAGGCAGAGAAAGGAATCCAGGCTCGGCCTTCCGGCTTCTTGAGACCCCAGGCTTCCCACAGAGTGAGGAGTCGATCTCCTTTCTTCCCTCCATTCTCCAAGCCTCTGCTTCAGACCCATGGACGGCCTCCCATTCACTTGGCCTCCTATGGCCGGCAGGACCAGAGGGACTGGTCCAGCAGAGAGATTCTCTCTTCCCAGCATCCCAAACCAAATCCCAAAGTCCCATCTTTTGCAGTGGGGTGACCTGCCCATCTGGGCACCAGTTGGTGCCACATACCTACCTCTGGGACCAGAGGTGATGTCAGCCCACCCAGACCGAATGGCCATATGGATGGAGTTGGGGGAGGGCCAGGCATTCCCTGCAGAAAATCAGACACTATCAGCCAGACAGGGGAGGGAGACAAGGCCCCAGCCAGGATATGCGCCTGCATTGGGAAGATTCCCCTGGAGATGGGAACAGCTCCCCACTCTAGTATTCTTGCCTGGAGAATTCCATGGACAGAGAAGCCTGGCAGGCTACAGTCCATGCGGTTCCAAAGAGTCAGACATGACTGAGCAACTAACACTTTGCACAACTGCAAAGGGTCAAGATGCCAACCTACACACTTGAAGAGAGGCCCTGGAGGCGAGGCCAGGTGGCAGCTCAGGCCCTGGGCCAGTAGAGCCTTGAATGCCAGGCAAAGTGTGTGGCGCACCATCCTGTGGACTCTCCTCTCCCCACCCGGGCCTGTGGAGCAGGACAGCCAGGCCCCCAGCGGACCTACCAAATGCATATCTCCAGGCTAGAGAGACTGGGAGCACAGTTGGGGTGGGGGAGGCGGGTACAGTGCTGGGTGGACAGCCAGGAAGAGAAAGACAGAGGCTGCCAGGCCCCTAGCCCCCTCTCCTTCCTCCACCCATCTCCACACCCAGGACATTTCTCAGGGAAGTGGCAAAAGCAGGGGCTTGCTGCCCCTCCCCCTCACCATTGACGCAGGCCTGGCTGTTGGGAGGTTAAACAGGAGCAAGTTGTGGACCAAGACTGGACCATCCACAGCTCCCAGCTGAGTGAGGCCAGATGACACCCTGCCCCCAGCCCTCCCACCCTGCTCCGTGGGACTGAGTCCTTGCTCAGTAAATACGAGTTCATTAATAGCTTGATTAATCACACCTCATAGTTTCGTGGTGCTTTTAAAAATAAAACACTTGAAAGCACTTTCACACACACCCTGGGCCTCAGAGTTACACGAGTAGGTCTTATCATCCCAGGCTGCTGGTGAGAAAAGGGAGGCTCAGCGTCAGAGCAGCAGGATGTTGGGGTGTGGCGGGGGCAGGTTGGAGTGCAGAGCCATCTCCCTACCCACATCTCTGCCTGTGGGCCACTCTGAGCTCTCTCTGGGTCTCCCTGCAGAACAAGAGTTAAGGGGGCCATCCTTAGGCAAATCTGAAGTTCAAGGGGGAAAAGGGGGGCAGTCATTCAGTCACTCAACAAACACTCCAGAAATAAAGGATTCTGTAAGTTGCTGAGGGTTCTGAAGCAGGTAATTGTTCAATCTCTTAAGTCATGTCTGACTCTGCAACCCCATGGATTACAGCATGCAAGGCTCCTCTGTCCTTCACTATCTCCAAGTTTGCTCAAGTTTATGTCCACTGAGTCAGTTCAGTCACTCAGTCGTGTCTGACTCTTTGCGACCCCATGGTCTGCAGCACACCAGGCCTCCCTGTCCATCACCAACTCCTGGAGTTCACTCAAACTCATGTCCATTGGGTCGGTGATGCCATCCAGCCATCTCATCCTCTGTTGTCCCCTTCTCCTTCTGCTTTCAATCTTTCCTGGCATCAGGGTCTTTTTCAATGAGTCGGCTCTTTGTATCAGGTAGCCAAAGTACCGGAGCTTCAACTTCAGCATCAGTCCTTCCAATGAATATTCAGGGTTGATTTCTTTTAGGATTCACTAGTTTGATCTCCTTGCAGTCCAAGGGACTCTCAAGAGTCTTCTCCAGAACCACATTTCGAAAGCGTCAATTCCTTGGCAGTCAGCCTTCTTTATGGTCCAACTCTCACATTCATACATGACTACTGAAAAACCATAGCTTTGACTAGATGGCTCTTTGTCGGCAAAGTGTTGTCTCTTATTAATACACTATTTAGGTTTGTCACAGCTTTCCAAGGAGCAAGCATCTTTTAATTTCATGGCTGCAGTCACCATCCCCAGTGATTTTGGAGCCCAAGAAAATAAAGTCTGTCACTGTTTCCATTCTTTCCCCATCTATCTGTCATAAAGTGATGGGACCAGATGCCATGATCTTAGTTTTTTGAATGTTGAGTTTCAAGCCACCTTTTTCACTCTCCTCTTTCACCCTCATCAACAGACTTTAGTTCCTCTTCACTTTCTGCCATTAGGTGGTGTGATCTACATATCTGAGGTTATTCATATTTCTCCCAGCAATCTTGATTTCAGCTTGTGATGCATCCAGCCTGGCATTTTGCATGATGTACCATGCACGAACTCTGCATATAAGTTAAATAATCAGGGTGACAGTACACAGCCTTGTCATACTCCTTTCCCAATTTGGAACCAGTCCATTGTTCCATGTCCAGTTCTAACAGTTACTTCTTGACCTGCATACAGGTTTCTTGGGAGACAGGTAAGGTGGTCTGGTCCTCCCATCTGTTTCAGAATTTTCCACAGTTTGTTGGGATTCACATAGTCAAAGGCTCTAACATAGTCAATGAAGCAGAAATAGATGTTTTTCTGGAATTTCCATCCTTTCTCCATGATCCAATGAATGTTGACAATTTGATCTCTGGTTCCTCTGCCTTTTCTAAGTCCGAGAACATCTGGAAGTTCTCGGTTCATATACTGTTGAAGCCTAAATTGAAGGATTTTGAGCATAACCTTGTTAGTATGTGAAATGAGCACAACCGTGTGGTAGTTCGAACAGTTTTGGGATTGCCCTTCTTTGGGATTGTCATGAAAACTGACCTCAGTCCTGTGGCCACTGCTGAGTTTTCCAAATTTACTGACATATGTAGTGCAGCACTTTAACAGCATCATCTTTTAGGAGCTTAAGTAGCTCAACTGGAGTTCCATCAGCTCCACTAGCTTTGTTCATAGTGATGCTTCCTAAGGCCTACTTGACTTCACACTCCAGGATGTCTGGCTCTGGGTGAATGACCACACCACTGTGGTTATGAGGTCTTTAAGACCTTTTCCTGATATAGTTCTTCTGTGTATTCTTGTCACCTCTTGTTAATCTCTTCTGCTTTTTTTAGGTCTTCACTGTTTTTGTCCTTTATCATGCCCATCTTTGCGTGAAATGTTCCCTTGATATCTCCAATTTTCTTAGAGAGATCTCTAGTCTTTCCCATTCTATTGTTTTCCTCTATTTCTTTGCATTGTTCATGTGAAAGGCCTTCTTATCTCTCCTTGCTATTCTTTGCAACTCTGCATTCAGATGGGTACATCTTTGCCTTTCTCCCTTGCCTTTCACTTCTCTTCTTTCCTCACCTATTTATAAAACTTCCTGAGACACCACTTTACCTTCTTGCATTTTGTTTTCTTTGGGATGTTTTTGGTCACTGCCTCCTATACAACGTTAAAAGAACACATTGGTCATAGCAAACACTCTTTTCCAAAACCCAAGAAATGGCTCTACACATGGACATCACCAGATGGTCAGTACCAAAATCAGACTGACTATGTTCTTTGCAGCCAAAGATGGAGAAATTCTATACAGTCAACAAAAACAAGACCTGGGGCTGACTGTGGCTCAGATCATGAGCATCTTTTTGTAAAATTCAGACTTAAATTGAAGAAAGTAGAGATATCCACTTGGCCATTCAGGTACAACTTAAATCCCTTATGATTATGCAGTGGAGGTGATGAATAGATTAACGGGATTAGATCTGGTAGACAGAGTGCCTGAAAAACTATGGATGGAAGTTTGTAACACTGTACAGGAGGCAGTGATCAAGACAATCCCAAAGAAGCAGGTTATAGGGGTGCTAATCCATAAAGTGTGGGTGTAAGGGCACCGAGGGAAGAGCACTTGGGGCAGTTCCTCTGTGAAGGTCTGAGCAGAGCCCAGAGTGCCCGGGCCAGGAGGAGAAGGATTTTAGGAGAAGGAGACAGCAGAAACTGTCAGGCAAGATGCAGCTGGGCTTGTGTGAGGACCGGGAGCCCGGCAGCATGGCCAGAGCAGAGGGAGTACAGGGAAGACTAGTAGGAGGTGAGTCAGAGAGGGGACAGGCGTATGTCCTTGGAGTTTGTTGGGAGGGCAGTGGGAAGCCTCCGGGGTGCTGTGTGCAGGGCAATGCAGAGATCTCCCCCCTGAGGAATGTGTGGTGGGAGGCAGGATGGCTGTAGAGGGTTAGATGGGGAGGCCTTCAGTGGAATGGGCCATAGTGGGCCGGCCCTATGAGGTCCATCTGGGAACTCCCCCACCCAGACATCAAGTCACAGCCAAAAAGCCACCTCCTCCAGGATGCCTTCTTGGCTCCATACTCTTCATCAACTTGCTCCTGTGACCACACTGTCCCCTGAGCCTCACACCAGGGTATGTGCCACATTCAGGACTGGGCATGCTGCCTCCTCCACTGGACCGTGAACTCGCTCAGACAGGAGCCCAGGTCTTGCCTGGGCCAATGACAGGTAGCCCTCCTGAGTTGCGTGGGGGCCAGCCGGCCAGCCCCAGGGCTCACTGGAAGCTGGGTTCCTACTTCAAGGCCTGATCATCGGTAAAGCCCCATTTGCAGTTCTCAGCAACCAAGAGCCCATCAGGAATCCACTAGTGAAAGAAGTCTTCCAACTGAACTCTGAGAGGGTGGTTGGGCAAATAGGAGAGGCCTGGCCAGGGTGTGGCAGGTGGAGTTCCTGGAGAGCTGCAGGGTGAGGCTGGCGGGCCCTGCCCCTGCCTGCTGTCCCACAGCCCCAGCATCTGCATTGGGAAAGCCTTCCTCCCATGCTCACAGCCAGAAGGGAGCAGGAGTGGGTACCCAAATCCTAATCCCCACTCGCCCTCCCTGGCAGTAGGCAGGCTGAGCTGGGCGGCAGGGACCAGAGAAGGACAGGCTGGGAGTGGGGACAGAGGCCTCGGCCACACACTTGCTTCTCCTGGGATAACAGCTCCAGTGAGGATGGGTCCTAGAGGCGAAGCAGGGAAGTCGGCCAGGTCGGGGAGTCCTCTTTCAGAAGAAGTGAATTGAATTGGCCCTGAGGAAAAGGTAGGAGAGTGCCAGCAAAGGAGGAAGGCTGCAGTAGGGAGTGGAGTCATGTCTTTTTTTGTTTATTTTTTAACACCAAAACATACATTTTATTCTGGGGTATAGCCGGTTAACAATGTTGTGATGGTTTCAGGTGAACAGTGAAGGGACTCAGCCGCACATATACATGTAGCCATTCTCCCCCAAACTCTGCTCCCATCCAGGCTGGCACGTGAAGCCATGCCCTTTTGAAGGCATCATATAGCATATGACCCTGAGCAAATACAGGGTTTCATGTCAAAGGCAAAGATCACTCGTGCTGGTGGCCTGCAATGTGGAGAGGGAGAGACCCAAGGCTCTTACCCAGCTTTAGTCCAGGAGAGAGACCTAACTGGGACGGTGAGGGGGGAAGGCAGATCACAAGTGCTGACCACAAGGGTGGAGGTCACGTAGTGCACTCTGGGGCCACACAGAGGGGAAACCAGCTCTGACCACCCAGGAAGCTTCCAGCAGCCCCAAGAGGGCTGAATTTAACCCCACCCATGGCCTTACAGTGTCCTTGCCAGAGGGCATAATGCAGCCTAGAGGGGGCCCCTGGGTCCACCTAATAAATGCCCCACCAGGGGGTGGGGAGGGGAGACCGTGCCCACGTGGCGTGGCAGAGGCCCGGGAGAAGTGAGCTATGTCCCTTATTGGTCACAGTACATTTATTTTTCATTAGCAGTTAAATGCAGACATGAGGGATTGTGCTGGGTTCAGCGGGCGGCTGACGTGAGTAGTGCTTGGTGCAGTGATCGATAGGGAAGCTGGGGGGCCATGTGCCTTCCCCAGCCAGGACCCTTGCCCACCCAGCTCTGAGCCAGTAGGCAGACCTGGGCCATCACATCGAGCCTGTGCAAGGCGGGGCATGGGCAGGCCCAGAAGCTGCTGCTCAGGTCTCTTCTGGAGCCTGTGGTTCCTGCCTCCCACCTCCATGGGCTCTGCTCTGTGTGGCCCGGGGGTCTGCAGAGATACTCTGGCTTCCCCAGTAGGCATCTAGAGAGGCTCCTGACCCACAGCACCCCTCCTCGGGGTCCCTCCTCCTATTCACCCTCCAGACCTTGGGAAACCAGAGCGCAACTCAGCCTCACCCTGGCTGAGCCTGCCGCCTGGGTCAGAGCTGCTGAGTGACAAATGAATGTTACATCAAAGGGTCAGGATGTGGCCCCCCAGAGCCCAAGGCTGAACCTGGGGGACAGGGTAAGTGACTTCTCCCTCAGGCCTCAGACTCCACATCTGAAAAGTATCTGGAGGGCTCCTCCCATTTGCCAGCATCCCCCACCTCCCTCACCCTAAAACACACCTGCAGACTGGCCAAGCCCCATGGAGGTTTTTCAGGAGTGGGTGGGGGCAGGACCAAAGGAGCGTGTCTTCCCAGCTGCAACTGTGGTTTCAGGCGGCTTAGCCTTCACTGCAGTGTAGCACAAAGTGCACGAAGGCATGGGGACAGGCTGGGGATAGAGGTGGATGAGCCCACTGCTGCAGACACTGGGGGCAAGCTCTGTGCCTCAGTTTCCTCGTCAGCCCTCATCCCTGAAGAGATTGCTGGGAGGGAGCTGGAGCCCTTTGCCACTGTCGTGTAAAAGCTCTGGGTGCGGATAGCAACTGACATCGACCAAGCACTGTGCCTTTGTCCTTTTCCCCCTCACGAGCCCAAAGAACTGGGTACCGTACCCTGCTTTGCTGGTGGCTCCGACAGTAAACAATCAGTCTGCAGTGCAGGAGATCCAGGTTCGATCCCTGGGTCAGGAAGATCCCCCAGAGGAAGGTATGGCAACCCACTCTAGTGTTCTTGCCTGAAGAATCCCATGGACAAAGGAGTCTGGTAGGCTATAGTCCATGGGGTTGCAGAGTCGGACATGACTGAGTGACTAACACACACACAAACCCCAGTTTGCAGGCAGAGAAACAGCCTGGGGTTGGGGGAGTGGGGGTTACCTGCAGTCACAGCAGGTTTCTCAGCCTCTGCAGACTTTCCCAGCTCACCCCCTTGACGCCTACAGACCAGGCACAGATCCCCTCCCCAAAATCACAGTCTTGAGTGGAGGGGATCCCTCCTCGGAAAGAGAGGGTCCCTGTTCCAGCAAGAGAGAAAAAGCAGTGTGGATGCCCCCTGGGCCCAAAGAGCCAGGCCACCCATTAGAAGCCCTCCACAGGTTTTGGGCTGCAGGTGAGGAGGGTAGTGGAGCTGGGAAGCCACTGCGGGAGGCACCTCCCGACCTGCGTTGGGCAGTCAGGACCTCCACAGAAGGGGTAACTCACCCAAGGTCACCCTAGCAGGGTCTCTGAAGCATTTCCTTCCATATGCCCAGAGGCCCCTGTTGGTTGGGAGTGTATGTTGGGGGAAGTGACTGCAACCCCGAGAGAGAGGCCCGGCCATCAGGGGGCTTGTCTGGTGGGTGTGGAGGCCGAGGCTACTCTGCCCCCGACCCCTCCCCACCCTCCCCGGGTCCTGTTGTGGGAGCAGACTGCTGAGGGTTTTACTTCCACCAAAGCCTCAGAGCCAATTACCTGTGTAATTAGCAACAAATGACTTGTGGGATAGCTGTGGTTTTCAGTTAAAATTAGAAGGAAACCCATGTTCAGTTCTCCTTAAAGAGTGAGACTTTAGGCTCAGGCTCCCAGACACGCCTTCCTGGCTCCCACCCTGCCTGAGACCCACCCACCCAGCAGCCCAGGCTCACCCAGATTCGCCCCTCCCCACTACAGGGGCCTCACCTGTCGCACGGCCACCAGCGCCCCTTCACATCCAAACCTGCCACAGCCTCTCCCCGCTTCATTCACGTGCTATTTTCTCAGCTCCTACTAAGTGCAGGGGCCAGGAATGGGGAGCAAGCCAGAAGCAGCCCCCCAGGCAGCCCGGCACCAGAGGAAGGGACTCCTGACCCCTAAGCCCTGGCTGCCGGGGCCCTCTGCCTCCTCCAGCTCTCCCCTGGCACCTCCCCAGATCCCTGAACTTCTACCAGAGGAGTAATGAGCCCTGACAATCGCCACAGGCTGGCATTTTTGCCTTTGTCTCGTTTCAGGTCTCCACAGGTCTTCATAAGTCGGGGGCGGGTGTGGGTTGGAGAGGTGGGGAGGGCTGCTGCTCCTCCCGTTTTACACTGAGGGTTGGTGAGGGGCCCATTTAAGCAGCCCAGGTCACTGGACTGGAAGCGGCAGAGCCTGGCCCCACAGGTGTCTCCTCATGGCCTGGCCCTGGCCCCTGAGCAGGCAGGTGGCACCAGGAGGGCCCCCAAGTCCAACAGACCCCACCCCCCGACTCACTGGCCCTGTTTGCTCCTACCACAGGTGCCCAGCAGAGTGCCACGGTGGCCAACCCGGTGCCCAACCCGGTGCCCGGCTCCAACCCAGACCTGCTTCCCCACTTCCTGGTGGAGCCCGAGGATGTGTACATAGTCAAGAACAAGCCGGTGCTGCTGGTGTGCAAGGCCACGCCCGCCACGCAGATCTTCTTCAAGTGCAACGGGGAGTGGGTACGTCAGGTGGACCACGTGATTGAGCGCAGCACGGATGGGAGCAGCGGTAAGGCCAGGAAGGGGCAAGGGAAGAGGGACGTGGTGGGGGAGGGGGCTTGCGGGGGGCATCTCAGCCCCCGAGGCAGTGGAGGCTCAGAGATGGGGCCCTGCTGCCCACCAAAGAGCAGAGGCCAGGGTGAAACTAACCAGCTCTGTGTGGGCAGGA
>NW_011494810.1:3067246-3083301 GCF_000754665.1 Bison bison bison | reverse complement strand
AGGCCTTCTCTGGGAGGCCTACCTTCACCAGACTTCATCACTTGGTGGGTAAAAGGGAGGCCTCACTACCAAAATATCCCAGGGAGCTGTGGATGGTGGGGCAGGTCCTGGCCGCTCCATCTGAGGGGTTGGTTGCCTGGTGAGTGGTGCCAGCAGAGAAAGGCTTGGAAAGAGTGGGTCCCAGATGACAGAAGAGCTCACAGACCTCAATTCCATGATGGTTTGTTGGTGCACTCACTCCCTAAGCAACCACTCCCCAGCTGGAGATACAACCCGGAAGAGAGGGTGGGCGGCACAGTGACCTCTCTATGAGTCCTGGGAGCTAGGGCTGCCCGGGGTGGGCTCTTCGGGGCAGAGACGTGTAACCCTGGTCAGGGCAAGAAGAGGGAAAGGGTGTCCCAGGCGACCTAGGAAAGGATACAGCGCCAACAAAGGCCTGGAGGCAGATAGGCATGTCAGGGCTCAGCGGGAAGAGGATGGAGTGGGCGCCGGGGGCACTGGGGCCACCCAGGAGCCTCCCCCATTCAGCTCTGAAGTGAGGTCACAGTGCTGTGGGATTTCAAGCTACCGAGTGACATGACCGGTGCTGTGGGTGACGCTCGGGGCCCATGTGGAAGGCTGACAGGAGAGGCAGACCCAAGAAGTGCTCCTTCTGTGGGCCCCTTCATTTCCCTCCTCCAGCCCTGGGGATGGGGCCAGAAAGCCATTGTTTGGGAACCTGTGCTCCGAGAACAGGCCCAGTGAAGCTGACAACAGCCTCTCCTCCTCACTAACTGGACTCCAGTTAAGCTCATTTCTGGCCCCCTTCCCTGGTGGCTCAGACAGTAAAGAATCTGTCTGCAATGCGGGAGACCTGGGTTCGATCTCTGGGTCCGGAAGATCCCCTGGAGAAGGGAACAGCTACCCACTCCAGTATTCTTGCCTGGAGAATTCCATGGACAGAGGAGCCTGGCGGGCTATAGTCCATGGAGTTGCAAAGAGTTGGACACAACTGAGTGACTTCACTTCGCCTTGATGCTCCATGGAGCCGCCCACACATGCTGAGTCCTCAGGTTAAGCCCGGAGCCCCTTCCCACCTAGGCTCAGCCAGCCTGAGACACACAGCACATGGACCCTGTGCTGGATTTGGCTACTTGAGTGAGGTCTGAGTCATAGGGCCAGCAGAGGGCACCCAGAACAACTCACAGTGATGCCAAGAGTAGGCAGGAGACCAAGGCCCAGGGCGGTGGCCCATGCTCCAGGCAGAAGAAACCAGGCAGCCCAGGACGGACTTCTGGAGTGAGGGCTGCCATCCATCCCCAGTCTTAAAACCACCTGGAATGCCTAGCAGGTCAAAGGACAAATGCAGGGCACAGCAGGCTGGCCAGAAGCCCAGGCCTGGGGCAGCAGAAGTGGGGGTGGAGGGGGTGGTCAGCGGGACAAGGAAGCTGCAGCCACATTGCACTGTGGGAGGTAGGGTTGGGCAGAGGGAGGCCAGGGGACGGGGCCCTGCCCTGGTGAACACGGAAGCTTGCACAAGAATGCAGGTGTGAGCAGACAAGCCCTGAGTCTAGGCAGCGTGTGACTTAGTCCTCAGAGCCAGTCTGTCGTGTTACAGATGCTCTGACTCATCCAGGACTCCAAACAGGTCTTTTGGTCCATAGAGGTCACATGCCATCCTACCCTAGCAGGGTCAGCGGGGCTGGTCTTCAGCATGAGCCCCTAGCCAAGTCCCTGAGCCTACCTTGTCCTGGCCTTACACACACCTGCTGCTGGCAGCAGCCTTCTTGCAGTCCTCAGGTGTCAACGGAGTACCTGCCATGTGCCAGGTCTGGGTGAGGGGCTAAGAATTTAGCCCGCAAATCTCTTGGTGCCAGTGATCCAGATCTGCTTCCCACCCTCGGGAAGGGAATGGATAGGGTACATGGCCTCTTTGGCAGGTCGGTCCCCTTCCCCCATGGGCCTCAGTTTCCGTTGCTGGGGGCAGCTGTGAGATTTCTCATACCCAATTAGAGCCCAGCTCCAGGTCTTCCCTATCTTCCTGCCCCATGCCCAGGGCCCAGCCTCACTTTGCAGCATCAAGAGTCCTCCTGCTGCTGAGGTAGGTCCCCCAGGGAAGGAACAGGCGAGGAAGAGGAAATCACCATAGCCTGTCTCCCTGCAGCCTTGAGGGCCTGTCCTGGAACCTCTTGGGATGTCTCCAGGCCAGCCCCCAACTGCTCACAACCTGCCCTTCCAGGCTTCCCACATATACCCCTCCTTGTCTCCTGCCATCGTGAGGTCTGGTATCCACAGCTTGGGCGAGACCCAGGCTCTTGCCTGCAAAGCAGTGAGGCTCTGCTGGCCTTGCTCCCTTCAAGCCAGGCGGAGAGCAGAGCTCACAGAGATACATCCCACCCATGGCCACCAGGGTCCCCTCCTGCTCTGAGCCTCCAACCTCAGGCCTCCCATGGCCAGCCCACTTGAATTTTCTTTGATCTTATTGACTTCTTAACCCAAAGCCGCTGAGTGCTCTGAGGCAAAGAGATAGGTTTCCCTCACCCACAAATGGATGCCCAGGCAGTGGGTGGCACCCATGGTACACACAAACCCAATACCCTGACCCAGGCATGCTGTGGTCAGGCAGACATGACAGAGGCAGAGATCAGCCCAAATCTGGAGCCCTGCATGGGGGTGGGGATGGCTGAGTGGACACCCCAGGAGAGAGTATCTGGTCTCCCCTTTGCTTGCCCCCATTCCCCATCCAGGGACCAGGGAGAAGGGACCAAAGCCTGAAAACTCTTAAACCCAAACCCACTGATAGTGTAAAAGTTGGAAATTTACCAAGTACTGGACTCTGGTCTGGGAGTATAATATAATTTATTGTGTGTTAAACAAACCAACTGATTATGAAAAGCAGTTTGGTAAGAAGGTATCCTACGCACTCGCTTGGCCTCAGAGGCCCCCACCCCCACCCCTCCACCTTCCAGAAACACTCAGCATGCACATACCAGGGCCTCCCCACATACCCAAGCCCTCACATGCCTGCACATACCCGACATGATCCCGGGCCTGAGCCAGCAGGGACCCCCACCTTCCTGCCACCCTCCCCCAGGCTGGCATCTGTTCCCATTTACCAGGCAGGTGCAGACACAGCCGTGCCCAGAAACTGCTCCTGGGAGCCCGGCTGCTCGGCAACCTGCAGCTGGGAGGGCACAGCCCCTCACTTCAAGGCCCAGCCGGCTCGGGTCTCCCCCACCCCCAGAGCTTGTGGGGCTCAAGGGCGCTGCCTGGATCTAGAGCTCGTGGACAAACTTGGCCCTCATTTGTGGCAGCAAGAAGGAGAGGAGGAGGTGGCAGGACAGAAGAGGGAGGAGACAGGGAGGAAGAAATAGGAGCACTTTAAATTTAGTGCTGTTCTCCCTGAGCTAAGCTGCCTGGGTGGCGCGTGAGCTCCCCCCACCTCCCTGGGAGACTGAGCAGTGCTTCCATAGACCTGTCCACCCGAGAGAGGAAAAGCACCCGGTTCAGAATGTTCTGCAAGTCTCCCACCACTAACCCGAGGCTGAGAGGGAGGACCCTGTCTCTGCCCCCAAGTAGGTGCACAGCTCCTTCTCAGATGCTTGACAGATAGCTGGTGCCCAGGGCCCCTGTCCTATACACAGACCCTGTGAGGGACCCTTTCTCAGTTCAGCCCTCACCCCACCCCTAAGGACGTTCACATCCATCGCCTTAGTGTGGGGCAGGCGGTGCCCAGAATGGAGGGATCTCCAATGATAGTGACCTCAGCCAGAGGTGACCCACCCATCTCCTGTGAGAATTCACGGTGTAAGGGGACAAAGGTGACTGATAGAAAAATCTGGGACCTGTATGGGAGCTGGAGAGACTCATGAGGAGGGGTCTGGGCAAGGGTCAGGGAAAGACACGTTAGAGAAATTAAGACAGAAAACAGCCTCCTGGCTTGCCTGCTCAGCTGGGCTGCTGCTCCTCCTGCAAGGCAGCCCTAATTGAATTTCTCTGTTAACAATGGAAGCACCAGCCTCTCTCCCTCTTTCTGATAAGCCAGTGACCCGAGGGAAATTGGGGTCAGGAGGAGGAGGAATTGGAAACAAACAGTCTTTTCTCACTCCTGGGGACACTAGTTTCAGCTAAGGGCCAGGGGACTGGAGGAAGGCTGGGGTCCCCCCTCCCTTCTGGGTCCTCAGAGGCCTGGACACTCCCAAGACATCCCACAGCTGGTTCTGGGTGTGGCAGGTGTGTGGAGGCTGGGTACTGTGTCCACCCTTGAGAAGGGATCCTTCGGGCCCAGTCCATACAGGATAAAGAAGGTCCCAGACACCCATCACAGGCCAGCTTCCCCTCTGTGGGCTGTCTCTCCCCATCACCAGCGTTTGTCCTGGTACGAGGGGCACCCCTAGCACCCCACCCCCCCACTCCCATGAACCCTGAACACATTCTGGACTCACACAGCAGGCAGCCCTGGGCACCTCTGGCAAGTCACTGCCTCTATGAGCCTCTGTTTCCTCATCCACAGAATGGGAGCAAATACCTCCAAGGGAGCAGACTGGAGAAGATAAGCCAGCACTCTGGAAACACTGTCTAAGCCCCAGGGGTCTATTATCATACTACATAATCACTGTCATTATCTTGTTAATAGCTGTTATTATATCATCACACATCAGGATCTACCTACTAACCCCAGGAGGCCAGCCAGATAACTCCGTGAAAGTGAAAGTGTTAGTCACTCAGTCGTGTCCGACTCTCTGTGACTCCATGAATTGGAGAAGGCAATGGCACCCCACTCCAGTACTCTTGCCTAGAGTATCCCTTGGACAGAGGAGCCTGGTAGGCTGCAGTCCATGGGGTCTCGAAGAGTCGGACACGACTGAGCGACTTCTTTTACTTTTCACTTTCATGCATTGGAGAAGGAAATGGCAACCTACTCCTGGACAGGGAAGCCTAGTGGGCTGCCGTCTATGGGGTCACACAGAGTCGCACGACTCAAGAGACTTAGCAGCAGCAGGCTCCTCTGCCCATTCTCCAGGCAAGAAAACTGGAGTGGGTAGCCATTTCCTTCTCCAGAGGATCTTCCTGACCCAGGAATCGAACCCAGATCTCCAGCATTGCATGCAGATCCTTTACCATCTGAGTCACCAGAGAAACCCTAGATCCCTCCTTACCTTTTGTTTTTACCCACAAAGGCCCCCAGGGCTGGACTGTGTGCCTCACCCCTTCTGCCTGGTGTCCTTTAGAGGTCAGCCTCCATTGCCCCAGGTTCCTCTGTGACTTTGTCTCTGAAATAGCAGGAAACCCCCTTCCTGACTTTTTTGACTCCAGGGACATAGGCCTTGGGTGACCAAGTACCCACTCCTGACTTTCAGGAGATACAAAGGGACTTCCCCGGGAGCCCCTTCTTCAGGCAGAGGACTGCCCGCAGTGTCTGCCAGCTCCCCTGCTCAGCAGAGGGAGTGTCTGTGGTGGCGCCGGGACCCTGCAGGGGACTGGACCATGAGGACGATGCGCGAGACACGCCCTTGCTCCCCGCCCCTCCCCTCTCAGGACTGCCCTCCATGGAGGTCCGCATCAATGTGTCGAGGCAGCAGGTGGAGAAGGTGTTCGGGCTGGAGGAGTTCTGGTGCCAGTGCGTGGCGTGGAGCTCCTCGGGCACCACCAAGAGTCAGAAGGCCTATATCCGCATTGCCTGTGAGTCCGGGGCGGAGGGGCCTCAGGGTGTCACCCGGGAGGAGGTCCCATAAGAAATCCTCAGGTCCTGCCTTGACAGCTGGAGGGAGTGCTTACGGATGCCGCCCAGCCACCCCCTACGTTCCCCTCGGGCACTGGACGCTTCTTCCTGGCCTGTGCCATGGTCTCTGCAGGACCAGCGGACAGGGTCAGCCAGGCTGACCCAGTGTGAGGCACTCAGCCAGGGAGACGCTTCTGTTCTGCCCCCAGATTTGCGGAAGAACTTTGAGCAGGAACCATTGGCCAAGGAGGTGTCGCTGGAGCAGGGCATCGTGCTGCCCTGCCGCCCACCGGAGGGCATCCCCCCAGCCGAGGTGAGCGGGGCTGCAGTGCCACTCCAGGTGGGCAGTACCACTCCAGGTGGGCAGTGCTCCCAGGTCTCAGCCTGCCCTGCCCAGCCCTCCAGGCTGATCCCCCCCACCCAGGGGCCACGCTCGCTCCAGGCAGGGCCAGCACAGTCAGGCGGTGCAGTGGCATGGCTCCCTCCCCCAGGTGGAGTGGCTCCGGAACGAGGACCTTGTGGACCCATCCATGGACCCCAATGTGTACATCACGCGGGAGCACAGTCTGGTGGTGCGACAGGCCCGCCTGGCTGACACGGCCAACTACACCTGCGTGGCCAAGAACATCGTGGCTCGTCGCCGCAGCGCCTCCGCTGCTGTCATCGTCTATGGTGGGCCCCGGTGCTGGCAGGGTGGAAGGGCTCCGGGCATAGGCAAGGCGCTGGGGTGCC
The DNA here is from genome assembly GCF_000754665.1 of Bison bison bison. Lineage (NCBI taxonomy): Eukaryota > Metazoa > Chordata > Mammalia > Artiodactyla > Bovidae > Bison > Bison bison. The sequence continues at coordinate 3,076,868 of NW_011494810.1, read as the reverse complement.
TTTGTGGCAACCACACGTGGCTGGCTCCCTGAAGAGCCAGGACCGGGCCGACCGAGCTGTGGCCTGATGGGGAAGGATGGGGAAAGGGCTGGCTGTGGCTGTTCAGGAGTGGAAGGGCCTGTCTGGACAGAGGTGTTATTGGTGGCCGGACCATCCCTTGGCTTACCTGTGGTCAGGGGACATGGTGCAAGAGGAGATGAAGGGACAAGATGGAAGTCTAAAAATGCGACAGACCCCAGGGTGGAAGCAGAGTGACCCGGGCACCCCCAGGAGGAGACAGAAGGAAGGGTGCGGGAGTCACCCCATAAAAGGCTGGGGTTTGGGTTGGAAGAGCATGTGGGAGCTGCAGCTAGGGTTGGCTCTCCTGAGTGCCTGCAGTGCCCACCGGGAAAGGGGCTGTGGAGCAAGCACTGCCAGGCCCCAGGGGGCAGAAGGGCAGAAGCGTGGCCTCCCCTCCAGGGCTTTTCTCTCAGCCCAGCTGCAGCCTGCCCACTTCCAGCTCACAGCCCCTCTGTCCTGCTCTGGCCCCTGGGCCAGCATGTCCAAGGAAGCCCCCGCTCCCTGACCCAGTCCTTCTCTGTCCGGCCAGTGAACGGTGGGTGGTCGACGTGGACTGAGTGGTCTGTCTGCAGCGCCAGCTGTGGGCGCGGCTGGCAGAAAAGGAGCCGGAGCTGCACCAACCCGGCGCCTCTCAACGGGGGTGCCTTCTGTGAGGGGCAGAATGTCCAGAAAACAGCCTGCGCCACCCTGTGCCCAGGTACCAGCGGCCGCCACCTCCCGCATCGCTCTTCACCACGCCATCTCCGTGCCCTGGCTCCATCGTGCCCACCAGCCTGCTCCCCATTGGCTCCATCCCACCCACCCACACGCAGGGCCAGGTTCAGTCCAAGGCCAGGATGGGGTTCAGTGTGATCAGAGGCAGGGCTCAGTCTGTGTGCAGACTCAGCCTCAGCGGAGGGGCCGAGTCACAGAGTCCGAGGTACTGTCGGGACAGGGACAGTCCATGTGGGGCAGGGCCCAGCCTGGTACTGTAGAGCCACCCGCGCCTGGGATCAAGGGGTCATCGTGCGACTGAGGGCCCTCAGTGCCCCAGGGCCAGGACGGCCCCTGGTGTGGGAGAGCCGAGCAGGCCCAGCGTCATTGTGCCTCCTGTCATTAGCATGCGTCATCCAGGCCCGCTGGACACCAGAGGGCTTGCAGACTGGCAGGCTTGGCCCTGGCCCTGGCGTTGCACCAGGTCTGGCTGCCCAGCAGGGCCACGCTGGCAGACAGCCTGGGCTATAGCTCCCTGGGCTGACCGTGCCATCTCCTCTCTGTCCGTGTCTGTCTCATATCTAGTGGATGGCAGCTGGAGCCCATGGAGCAAATGGTCGGCCTGTGGGCTCGACTGTACCCACTGGCGGAGCCGTGAGTGCTCAGACCCCGCGCCCCGCAATGGAGGCGAGGAGTGCCAAGGCACTGACCTGGATACCCGCAATTGTACCAGCGACCTCTGTGTGCACAGTGAGTCCTTTCCACCCAGGAGCCCTCTTGAGTTTGCCAGGATTGGCCCTACCCGCCCTGGGGCAGTGATGGCTCAGGGAGTCAGTCCCCTGCCACAGGCTGCACCTCCTATTCAAAGCTCAGGACCTCTGGGGGACACCCCCATCCCTAACACACCCAACATGTGCCCACATACACCCCAATACTTCCCACACCTGCCCTGAAACTTGCATACGTCAGTGGTTTTACCATGCACACCGAGCCTCTGGGATCGTCTCCCAAACCCCTTCCCATCCTGTCCTACAGTTTTACCTCTGCCCCGTCCCCCAAGTGCACATACAAGTCCTGTGGGGACACCAGGCTTGTGAGGCCTGTTAATTACAAGGCCATAACTAACAATTAAAGATCTCTGTTGGATTTTTTTTCTCTAGAACACACTCTCCCCCATTCTTTCAATTAAAAACCTAATTATCTGTGTCAATTCCTTTCTGATGGACATTTCTTTCATTATGCAAAACCCTTCTAAAATCAATATCGCCTCCTCCGGGCAGTCAATCACTCTCTCCTTAGCCCTGCCCCAGGCCGGGGTGGCGGGGTGGAGGGTGGGGAGGGGATGGGGGAGGTGGGGAGCAGGCAGAAGAGAAGAGCCCAGCATCCCTGCTCCAGGTCCAGGGGTTGGCCAGGAATCAGATTGGCAGAATCCCCCACCCCCACCCCCTGCCCCAGAAAGCAGATTCCCTGCTTGAGGGATCCTAGGCGCTCACCCTCAGTCTCAGCTGCCCCTGGCCCCATGGCCCCAGAAGAACCGGTTTAGCCGGGAAAGTGGCTCTTCCCCGCCTCCATTCTCTGTCAGCAGCAGCTTCACTATGAATTGAGCCGGTGAGGCATGCCGTCTGCCCAGAGTGACACCGTGAGATGGTGGCAGATGCAGGACTGGAATGCATGCGCGCTGATATTTCATGCCGCTTGCTGCCACCCCCGGCGCTGATGCCCAAGGAGCGGAGGCCCCATCCCCCTGCAGTGTAGACTGCTCGCCTCTCCTTTCTGGCCTCCTGCCCTCTACCCCTCTCAAGGCTGCACTCTCTCCCACAGCTGCTTCCGGCCCAGAGGACGTGGCCCTCTATGTGGGCCTCATAGCTGTGGCCGTATGCCTCCTCTTGCTGCTGCTCGTCCTCATTCTTGTGTACTGCCGCAAGAAGGAGGGATTGGACTCGGACGTGGCCGACTCGTCCATCCTCACCTCAGGCTTCCAGCCCGTCAGCATCAAGCCCAGCAAAGCAGGTGGGGTGCCCCCGCCCCCCGCACTCATGCCGGGGCCTCCACGCCAAGAGTCGCCCACACTGGGCTGCCCCCACCACCCCCCAGCCCCTGTGCCACTCTGAGTCCACCTTGATCCTTGCAGACAGTCCCCATCTGCTCACCATCCAGCCAGACCTCAGCACCACCACCACCACCTACCAGGGCAGTCTGTGTCCCCGGCAAGATGGGCCCAGCCCCAAGTTCCAGCTCACCAACGGGCACCTGCTCAGCCCACTGGGCAGCGGCCGCCACACGCTGCACCACAGCTCGCCCACCTCGGAGGCGGAGGACTTCGTCTCCCGCCTCTCCACCCAGAACTACTTCCGCTCCCTGCCCCGCGGCACCAGCAACATGGCCTATGGGACCTTCAACTTCCTCGGGGGCCGGCTGATGATCCCTAATACAGGTGGGTAACACCCCTGGGTTGCCCCCAGGGAGCTCTAGGAGGCAAGACTAACATGAGTCCCTCCTGGAGGAGGGTGGGACAGCCTTGACGTTCCTCCAGTGCCTCTCAGCCTCACCGTGAGAGCTGGGCCAGCCCAGCAAGGAAAGAGGACAGAGTACTGGTAAGGATCCAGTCTCTGGGATTGGCACTGAGACGGAGGCCAGGGCTGTCTCCCGTCTGTTGCCCAAGGACACAGTATTACTGTCCATTCATCTGCATAGCCAGCCAGCCTGTGTGTGCTGGGCCCTAGGCCCCAGGGAGCTGGGGGAACTAGTGGAGAGAGAGCAGAGGAAAAACATCCGGACAGGGGCTTTTCCACCCAGCACCTCACAGAAACCCCTAGGACATCTGAGAAAGAGCCACGGTGCCTGGTGTGACTGCCCGCTCCCACCCTGACATCTTTTATTTCCTCAGTTTCAGTGACCCTGCATGGCCCAGACCTCCTCGTCCCCCTGCAGCTGCTTCTGGAGCCTGCTCCCTAAATGCAGGTGTTTCCCAGCGCCCCCTCCCGGGGCCCTCTCCGCAGATCTCACCCTCTCCACGGCCTCAGTCGCCGTGTCTGTGTAGATCACTCCCACTCCCCCATCCCCAGCAGCGGTTCTCCTGGGTGACGGAACCGCACACCCAGCTGCCTCCTGGGCAGCTCCATCTGTATGTCTCACAGCACCTCAGGTTCCTCGTGCCTAAAACAGCACCGTCTCCCACCCTCCCCCAGAACCTCCTCCCTCCCCGTGTTCCCTACCTCAGGGACAGCGCAGTCGAGTTGCTCAAGACAGAAACTGGGAGTCACCTTGACCTCCTGCTCTTCCTCACTTTTCCCCCTTCACCTCCACCCCAGCTTCATTCATGTACTGATCGCATCCTTCTTTCTTCTCCACTGTGCCTGCCTCCTTCTGCCTGTCTTTCCTGCGGCCTCTCCTGGCCTAGGCCACCACACCTGCCTCTCGTCTGGTTCACAGCTGCAAGCATTTACTCATAGGAGCCAGACTTGACCATGTCCCTTTCTGGAGTTTCCACTCAAAGCCCGAATGACAGAAGCACAAGGACTCGTCCCTTGGGGCCTCCCCTCCCCTACACGCTTCTCCTGCACTTGGTAGCCTCGTTGTCCTTTCATGAACCCAAATACACTGGGCTGCCCTTCGCACACACGGCCTCTCTGCCCCCATCCACTGGCCTAACTGCTACTTCCCCTTCTGGTCTGGCAGCTCTCCCTCTCTCTCTCTGCTTCATGGTCTCCTTCAGGGGGGCTGCTAGGGGATGGTCCTTGTCAAGATCTTAGAAAAGGGCAGGCACCCAGTGGGTGCTCAGTGACCATCTGCCCCTCACTTCCCAGCAGGGTGGTGGCCGGGGGGCTCTGCGCCTCTCTGCTCTCACCCAACACCCAGCACCCTTTGCTGCCATCCACTTACCTGTTTCCCTGTGGGCTGAGCGCTCCGTGAGAGCAGGGCTCATGGTTTTCCCTCAGCGTTTGCATTCGCTGAATAAGTACCTGCCTGAGCATACCCTGCCACAGAGCACTCACACGTGGGTCACTCAGACTGTCTGTCACCACCCTGGCAGCTGCACCAGGAGGCAGCACAGGAGCATGAAGTGGGCAGGAGCCACAAATCCACCACTTCTGGCTTCACTCTCCCTCCTGGGCCCCAGCAGATGCTTTCAGATGCTGCCCCTTTAGACACTGGGACAAAGGTGAATCAGCCAGACAGGACGCATGTGCAATGGGATCCAAACTAGGGAGGGCTGCCAAAGCAGGCAGGGTTGTTAAAGGGCCCAGCCCCACCCACAGGGGGCCACTGCCCAGCACAGACCAACAGAGCTGAGGTACCTGCCCAGAAGTGGTCGAGCTGAGGGGGAGGAGAGGAGCTCGGGGAGACCAGGAGGATGGAGCGCCCAGAGGCACAGCTATGGGGGTGGCTTCAGAACAGCAAGTGTGCAGGGCAGGCTAGGCCCAGGGCCAAGGGCCTTAACTATCAGGAGCTGGGCTTATCCTGGAGGCAGGGCAGGTTTTAAGTGGGTGATGAGGGTGGGAGGTACAGCATCCAGAAGTTTCTGTACCCAGGCTAACTAGGCATGCATTGCCCACATGAGTTCTCTCAGCTTTGTGCCCATTGGCCAGCCTGGCAGTCCCAGTGGCACGTCTGATCCCAGGCCAGGCTGGCACCAGTCAGTCCTCAGAGGGAGGCTCAGGGCGGGGCAGGCAGAGTGGGGCGTTTGGTGGCTCTGCAGCCCTAATAAGCTCCAGCCCCTCCTCTGTCACAGGCATCAGCCTCCTCATCCCCCCGGACGCCATACCCCGAGGAAAGATCTACGAGATCTACCTCACACTGCACAAGCCAGAAGACGTGAGGTGTGGGCATGGGCCCTGCTGATGGGGCTGGGTGGGTCCAAGCCCTGCCTGCTGTCACCCTGGTGCCCCTGCCCTCTCCCCCACCTAAGGTGGGGTCTGCTCTGGCCTGGCCCAAGGGAGGGCAGGGTAAGGGGTGGGGGCGTCCCTAAGTGCCACTCAATTCCACAGCCCTCTCCTCAGGCTCCCAAGATTGTCCCCCTGACGCCTTTCCCTTCCCACCCATATTTCCCCACTTGAGGTTGCCCCTAGCTGGCTGTCAGACCCTGCTGAGTCCCATCGTTAGCTGTGGGCCCCCTGGAGTCCTGCTCACGCGGCCCGTCATCCTCACCATGGACCACTGTGGGGAGCCCAGCCCCGAGAGCTGGAGCCTGCGCCTCAAAAAGCAGTCCTGCGAAGGCAGCTGGGAGGTGAGCCGGAAGCCTCCCCCATCCCCCCAGGCTCGGTGGAGTCCGCCTTCCTGCCTGGCCCCTGGGCCCTGCGCCCTCCCCAGTCTCTGGCCACTCCTTAGAGGCAGCTGGCCGGGAGGTTACCCACCGGGTCCTCAGGCTGCAGCTGGCCACGACCTGACCCGTCGGGCCCTGCCCACAGGACGTGCTGCACCTGGGTGAGGAGGCACCCTGTCACCTCTACTACTGCCAGCTAGAGGCCGGCGCCTGCTACGTCTTCACGGAGCAGCTGGGCCGCTTCGCCCTGGTGGGAGAGGCCCTCAGCGTGGCTGCCGCCAAGCGCCTCAAGCTGCTTCTGTTCGCCCCAGTGGCCTGCACCTCACTCGAGTACAACATCCGAGTCTACTGCCTACACGACACCCACGACGCACTCAAGGTACCTGCCACACAGAGGCTGGGCCGGAGGGCTGACCGCCCCTGGCCCTGGGAGGGGGGCAGTAGAGAGGGCGCCCCTGTGGGCTTGGCTGACACCTGGGGCACTGCAGGAGGTGGTACAGCTGGAGAAACAACTGGGAGGACAGCTGATCCAGGAGCCCCGCGTCCTGCACTTCAAGGATAGCTACCACAACCTGCGCTTGTCCATCCACGATGTGCCCAGCTCCCTGTGGAAGAGCAAGCTCCTCGTCAGCTACCAGGTGAGGACACTCGGGGTGCTGGGAGCCGGGCTCGCCCAAGCCCGGCTCCCCTGACACCACCTCTCCGTAACCCCCCCGCCCCCAGGAGATCCCCTTTTATCACATCTGGAATGGCACACAGCAGTACCTGCACTGCACTTTCACCCTGGAGCGTGTCAGCCCCAGCACCAGCGACCTGGCCTGCAAGGTGTGGGTGTGGCAGGTGGAGGGCGATGGGCAGAGCTTCAATGTCAACTTCAACATCACCAAGGTGGGCCGCACTGCATAACCTGCTTCCCACTCTGGGCCTACCCGGCCCCCCAAGCCCACCTCCTAGAAACCACGTGGCACTTCCTCCAAGTGTCCCGAGGAGGGAGGTGTAGATGCACATGTAGTCAGAGGTAGACAGAGACTGTGGGGCTTGGGGAGGGGGTGGAAGAGGGTAGGGAGCCACAGGACGGGAGGGGGAGGCAGAGCTGGTCTGGGGGCCCTGGAGGACTTCCGTGAGAGGAGGGGCTTGTTTGGGGCTCAGAAGGATGAGTGCGAGGTGGATGAGGCAACAGTGAGGAAGCAGAGTGGTGGGTAGAGACAAAGCGAGGAGAGCAGAGTTCAGTGGTCAGCAGAGGCTGGCAGGGGTGACTAGGGAGGGGTGGAGGGGGAAGGAGAATGGGGTCAGAGGCTCCTCCCCTCACTGGCTGTGTGACTGTGAGCAGATCGCTGCACCTCCACACTCCAGGGAGCAGGAACCTGGCCCATGGTAGGTACCCATGTGTGCCCTGGGATGGTCCAAGCGTCTCCCACCCAGCACGTGGGCTGGGCTGGGCAAGTTCTAACAGGTACCTCCATCCTTCCCCATCTCCAGGACACGAGATTCTCTGAGCTGCTGGTCCTGGAGAGTGAAGGGGGGGTCCCAGCCCTAGTGGGCCCCAGTGCCTTCAAGATCCCCTTCCTCATTCGGCAGAAGATCATTACCAGCCTGGACCCGCCCTGCAGTCGGGGTGCCGACTGGCGGACTCTGGCCCAGAAACTCCACCTGGACAGGTGGGTGGGAGGTGGGCAGGGAGGGGATATGAAGGCCACCTGCAGCCCAGCTTGGGCGGGGATGAGGAGCAGCGGGGGTGGGTGGACAAGACACATGGTGGGGCCTGTGGTCCAGCCCCAGCAGCTGGGGCTTCCCCTTGGCTGACCGAAGGGAGGCCCTGTCCTCAGGTGGTCTAGGAGGGTGGAGGCGGCAGCCCCTGGTGAGGCCAGGCTGCTGAAGCACTCCCCTCCCTTCTGCAGCCATCTCAGCTTCTTTGCCTCCAAGCCCAGCCCCACAGCCATGATCCTCAACCTGTGGGAGGCACGGCACTTCCCCAACGGCAACCTCAGCCAGCTGGCAGCAGCAGTGGCCGGACTGGGCCAGCCAGATGCCGGTCTCTTCACAGTGTCAGAGGCTGAGTGCTGAGGCCGGCGAGGCCCACAATGCCTACACTCTCACCAGCTTTGGCGCCCGCCAGGAACAGGCAGAAGCCAAGACAAGGCCCTTCCCCACCACCGGGGAGAGCTGCGCGGACAGGCCCCCTCCTGGCGGACGCTGTCCCCTATCACTGGCCCTTTCAGACCCTGCCCGCACTCCCTCCCCTCCATGGCCTGCCCGGCCAGGCTGGCACTGCCACCTGCTCTCACTCTGCCCAGGCCTCCAGGTCCCAGGGTGGATGGCGCCTGGAGCCCAGGCTGGGCCCAGCCCACTGGTGTGTGTGTCTGTGCGTGTGATGTTACCTCTCCTCCTGCCCCGGCCAGGGGGCCGCATACACACGGGCAGGCACGCATGCCATGGGCTCGGGACGTGGTCCCAGAGCTCCTGCCTGAGCTGGATCTTATGCAAACATTTCCGTGCCTGCTGGGTAGGGGCACATCTGAGGGGCTCGGCTCCAAGCCTTCGGGACTGAAGGCCACAGCTGAACAGGGGGCGGCCCCTGCATTCAGGCACACAACCACCACACGGCCATGTGCCCACGCATGTCCTGTGTGCTATCACCTGTGTCCCCCTGACACACATCTCATGCCGTACACCCAGAGGCTGCTCACGTCTCTCATGCCCGGTGTCAATCCACACCTGCCTCTCACATGCTGCCCTTCTCGCACCTACCCAGGGACACCCAACGGCTCCTCCCTGTTCTCCCTCTCCTGCCCCCAGCCACGAGGAGCCCTGCCCAACAGGGCATGTGAATATGCAATGGGAGTCCCGGGCTGGACAATGGCAAGTGTGCGTGCCGTGGCGTGCCCTTTCCTGGGGCTGGCAGGTGCCCCATTTGGGGCCTGTGGTGTGAAGTTTGTGCCCTGACTCTGTTTTAAGTGCATTCGTGCACTTACACTTGGCCTTATGTACACAGCCTTGCCCGGCCGCCAGGGCACGTAGGGATTTTAGCGGACGTGAATGTAAATAAATTATATATATATATTGCTAACCCAAGTGCTACTTCTCTCGGGGAAAGCTAAGGGTCTCCCCAGCAGGGGTCACACATGACTATTCTGGAAAGTCCTGGGTGTCTGGGCCTGGCTTGGGGACAGACAGGGTCCCAGCCCTGGACCAACAGAGCTGGTTGCTGGAGACTTCTTCAGATACGGGTCCTCTGGGCAAGGCGGCAGGCAACAGCAGTGACCAGGGCTGCACCTTTGCCAGACCCATCCTCTGACTGCAGGAAGGTGACCACACAGCGAGGGGCCAGCTCCCGCACCGTGGCTGCCACCAGGCTGGAGAAGCTGTGAGGGGGAGAGGCCAACGTGAGCCTAGGTCAGTCCAGTCCCACTTGGCCGTGGCTCCCGTGCCCAGCCCACCACCCAGACTCACTGAGGGTGCAGCTTGTAGAGGGTCCCATCCACCCCCACGGATATGGTCAGCTCTTCCAGGCCCCGGTTCTCACGAATCTTCTCCACCACGGCAGCCACGCCTGCCCCACAAAGCTGGGCAGCCCTCTGGGACACAGCCTGGCACACCTCCAGCAAC
>NW_011494810.1:3061131-3067141 GCF_000754665.1 Bison bison bison | reverse complement strand
ACACCTCCAGGACCATCAGAGCATCGTCTGAGGTCAGAGGCAGCCCCAGATCCTCCAGGATGGCTCGGACCTGCCTCAGGGCCAGGCTATCACTGGGAACAGGAGAGAACAGAGGGGCAGGGTCCTGCATGAGTACCCCCTCTCATGACTTTTCCGTCCTCTGGGGTGGACCTCCCTCCAACCAGCATTCCACCTCAGGAAAGAGTCCTTTGGGAGGTGGAGGGACATAATATAGGCCTCAGCACCTTTCAATCTCAGAGAGAAACTTGGTCTTGAAGATGTCCCTGGTCTGAAGGCGCTGGGTCTGCTGGCCCCGGAAGAGAACTCCAAGGCTAGTCAGATGCAAGAGGATGTGGCGGACGATCTCTCCCAGGTACATGCCACTGATCATCTTCTCAAACCTGCATGAACATGTGTGTGTGCCCACAGGGCTAAGGCCCCAGCCCCAGCCACCACCAGCCACCAGCCATATCAACCAGTGCCGGCCACCACCAGTCACACCTGCCTGGCCCAACCCATACCTCTGCTTGCCGGGATTGATGGATTCCTGGTCCACACTGGCATCAAAACGGGTGCTGAGCATGCTGAGAGAGCCGTCATCCCCAAAGGCGCCCCACTCCGTGTTGATGCACATCTGGCCTGAGTCCCCATCCACACTTGCCACATTCCGGAGCTCCTCCATGTAGCAGACATTGGTTCCTGTTCCTGCAGAGGAGCCAGATGGGGTGTCTGCATTGACTGATGCCCACAGGATCCCTCTGAGCCCCTCCCACTGAGATGGCAACATTTGCACTCATTTCCTACCTCTCCATCTCCACATGCTCATTGGCCTGTTCCAGGGCCAGGTCAGTCCTCTTTCCTCCCTTTTCTCACATCCCTTCTGCAGATCCTGCCACCACCAAGCCCCCTGGGCCTCCACTACTTCCCCTACCAGCACCACCATCAGTCCATCTCCCATGCTGCCTCAGGGTGCTCCCCAAATGCCTGTCATGTCATCTCCTGAGAGATGTGTGACAGCCCCGCAGTCACACAGGTGAGAGGCCCACACCTTCTTGGACTGGCCTTCCAGGTCTTTAGTCAAATAGCAGGTGCTGAGCCAGGAGCCAGGGACATAAAAATGAGATATGAGGAGGAGCCCCATAGTGGCCAGAGCCTGGGCAATGAGCAGCCAGCTGTGATGCTGCCCAAACAGAGGTGCAAAGAACAGCATCATGGGATGCCCAAGCACAGGTGAGTCTTCCTGCCTCAAAAGTTAGGAAAAACCACAGAGGGAACATGACATTTAGATGTAAACTTGACGCCAAGAAGCTTACAGAGAGAGGGCATACGCTGGGTAAAGGTATTTCCTTCCTCTCCCCAACACACGGTCAACTCTAAGCAGGTATGTTGGCCCCTGGAACTCCTCCATCCAGTTACTTATCCACACAGCAATCTGGGCCACCTCTCTCTGGCACCTCCCAGTGCCAGGCACTATGATCAAGAAGCTCCCAGTCTCCTGCGAGGCTGCCACATACCCCCCGCGCTAAGACGGATGTCCAAGGAACTATGAGAGCCCTCCTCCTCCATCTAGTCAATCCCTTTTTTCAAGGCTTTCTTTTCAAGTCTTGCTCATGTTGGGACCGCTTCTTTTCTGATCTTGGCTTCATTGCCCTGGCACTTAGAGTTGGGTTCAGCTCTCTCTGATGTCCAGGTGCTCTTCTGGACTCAATCCCCACTAAACAGTCAGTTCTGAGAAGGCAGATATTTTCCCCTTCTTAATGTCTTTCTGTCCCTATATCCAGCTTCCAACTGGCCAGAGGAGAGGAGCTTAATAAAGATTTAGAATCTTGGACTTCTCAAAGGACCATCTCAACTCATTCTCTGTACACCCCCACCCCTGGGGTCCACTGCATTCCAAATACTGTGTGTGTCTTGCTACACTTTGTCCCCTCTCATTTCATCCTCATCATGCCTTCAGACAGGCATTGTTATGTTATCATCTCCACCTTAGAGATCCAACTGAGGCTTTGGCGATTTGCCCAAAGTCATACAGGGGTAAGTGACAGAGCTAGTGTGCTGTGCTGTGCTTAGTCGCTCAGTCATGTCTGACTTTGTGACACCACGGACTATAGTCAGCCAGGCTCCTCTGCCCATGGGGATTCTCCAGGCAAGAATACTGGAGTAGGTTGCCATGCCCTCCTCCAGGGGATCTTCCCAACCCAGGGATCGAACCCTTGTCTCCTGTATTGCAGGTGGATTCTTTACTGTCTGAGCCACCAGGGAAGCCCAAGAATACTGGAGTGGGTAGCCTATCCCTTCTCCAGGGGAACTTCCTGACCTAGGAATCAAACTGGGGTCTCCTGCATTGCAGAAGGATTCTTTACCAGCTGAGCTACCCAGGAAGCCTGACAGAGCTAGTGTTTCTACTCAAATCTGTAACATTCCAAAGCTCACATTCATTTAACAGATAAACAAACTGAGATTCAGAGAGCTTAAATGACTATGAGTCAGCAGTTGAGCTGGACTAGACACCCAAGCTCCAGTCTCTCAACCCAATAGTGTTCCAGGGTCCCATGGGCTCAGGTTGGAATGATGCCACATCCCCAAGGTGAGGGGAACGTCCGACCTGAGGAATCAACAGGAGGCAGTAAATTAGCATCAGGCAGTAGAGGCACAAAAGGCAGGGCCCTCCTCACCGACGATGAGGCCGACCTCGCAATGGGGGTCCTCGTAGCCACAGGACATCATGGTCCCCACCGTGTCATTGACAATGGCAACCACATTCAGCTCCACTGCCTGCACAAAAAAAGGATGCCTCTAGTTGCTGGGCAACGCAGTTGTCACAGCAACCAGCACCAGACCCAGAGGTCTCTACTGCAGAGGGCCCCCCAGCAGGCAGACGGAGACCCCTCGCTCCCTTCAAGGCCTGTTGCACCAAAGCAGCCCTGGAGACAGACTCCTTACCTGTCGGCGCCTGATGGCTTCCCGCAGCAGACACACAACGTCTTGGCCCTCGCAGTCAGATGCATTGAAACCCTTTGTCCAGTTCAGGAGGATGCCCTGGGATGGAACCAAGGGGAGGCAGGAAGCTGGAGGCCCCTTGGAATCTCACTTTGCTTCCCCAAAGCCTGTATCCCATCAGAATACAGTGTATAGGATTCCCTCCCCAGTGGGAGGCTGTCCTACTCTACCCATATGGCTAAGGGCCTTGCCCTCTGCCCCCTCTCAACTCTCCAGTGTGAAGAAGCCTATTAATAACCATCCAACCTACACCTTCTATTTTTAGTGCCAGAATGCTGAGATGGTCTGAAGGTCTGGCCATTTTAAGACATCTGCTCAGAAGGAATGGTCCTTTGTAATCGGGTTAGGAATGAACAGAATGAGTGCTATGTGTTGAGAAAGGGAAGGACAGAGAGAGGTCTAAATGACAGCAGAGTCTGCTCCTACAGAAACAACTAGCAAGAGCCACCTGAGAGGGAGAAATTCTGAGCTGGGACAGAGCTGAGTCAATGGGAGGTTCACACGCATGTTTCAGCTACAAATGAGGGGTGAATGGAAGAGCCAGAAACAGACACCTGAGCAGGACAGGAGGGGACACAGCAATTCCCTGTGAGAAACTGGCCTTAAACTGTGGACTTAGTAATGGTGGCCTGGCTGTACTTGGAACTGTTCTTTTCCTATTGTGCTTCCTCTGGGTGGGATGGGGACGGGGTAACTATTCTAACACCATTAGGAGAAATGACTGCTCTGCCCAAGTAGAAGCATGAAGAGCAGATCTGGGAATCTTTGGGGCAGGAGATTTTAGAAATATTAACTGACATTTCTCCCAGTAGTTTCCTTTTATTCCTTTTCCTATAGAACCACAGCTAGAATGGTCTGGGCTCATTGTCTCAAAAACAGAAACCAGAAAGAAAGAGTAGGTGAGAGGGAGAGCCAGCTGGTGAGTAACAGCAAAGTTTCCCTGCTCCCAGATATAAGGAAGACCCCCTGGTCTGGGGAAGGTGAGGTGGGCAGGAGTCAGAGCCAGGTTCCGGATGGCTTTCTGAGAAAGATGTCCTAAGCCCTCCACCCTGGGCCTGCCGCTGTAGGGGAGGGGAGGAAACAGAAGGGATTTGGATAATGGCCTCTGACCTCCTTCCATGGAGAGGAAGGTAAGGTGTCAAGGGAGATGTCAAGACCCAAGACAGCAAGAGGGGGAGTCCAAATAGCTGGCACCTAGATGTCTCCCCAAACTCCCAGCTTGTTTTCACATTCTATACAGCAAAGGAGGGGCCCCTGCCTGGATAAGGGGGTCCCTGAATTGATTAAGTTTTCACTCCTGAAAAGAATGTTGGCTTAACATAGAAATTGAGTTCTGTTATAGAAAACTAATAGGACCGCGTTTCCTGCATGCCTGACTTTGCACACAGAGTCCACCTGCTTCTCACACCTTTTGTTATTGTTGTTGTTAAGTTGTGTCCGACTGTTTTGAGACCCCATGGACTATAGCCCAGGCTCCTCTCCAGGCAAGAATGGGATTCTCTAGGCAAGAATACTGGAGTGGCTGCTATTTCCTTCTCCAGGGGATCTTCCCAACCCAGGGATCAAACCCTTGTCTCTGGCATTGTAGGCAGATTGTTTACCACTAGGCCACCTGGAAAGCCGTTCTCTCTCACCTTACAAGGAATAATAAAAAGGTGCCAGGATGCTTAGACTGGAGGGAGACACTGCAGAGAGACAGACAGACCAGTAGAGAGACACTGCCTGCTGCACGATCCAAAGGAAATTGGAGTACAGAGGTCCATGTCTGAGAGGTCAGAGCAGGAGCAGAGAGCAAGTGAAAACCACAGGAAGGCTGGTTGGAGTAGAGGAGGCAGAACTTTCCAGAGAGCACAGGTGTGGAAGAACCTGGTGGGCACCTTCAGGGCCAGCAAGCTCCTCATCAGAGGAGCTTTTTCGCAGAAGTTGGGGGTGTTGAGAAGAAGACTCCTAGGAACTTGGATCAGAGGTCTGGGAGGAGCTGTCTCCATGGCAGCCCTTAGGGTATGCATGAGAAGCCTAGCATTCCTGATGAAGGATGTGGAGGTATTGCGTCTAAACCTGTGCCTGCCCCTCTGCCAACCCCAACCAGGCACCTCACCCTGAGCCAGGCTAACATCAGCAAGGCTGGGAATGGGATCAGTTCAGTTTAGTCACTCAGTCATGTCCGACTCTTTGTGACCCCATGAGTCACAGCACGCCAGGCCTCCCTGTCTATCACCAACTCCAGGAGTTTGCTCAAACTCATGTCCATCCAGCCATCTCATCTCCTGTAGTCCCCTTCTCCTCCTGCCCCCAATCCCTCCCAGCGTCAGGGTCTTTTCCAATGAGTCAACTCTTCGCATGAGGTAGCCAAAGTACTGGAGTTTCAGCTTTAGCATCAGTCCCTCCAATGAACACCCAGGACTGATCTCCTTTAGGATGGACTGGTTGGATCTCCTTGCAGTCCAAGGGACTCTCAAGAGTCTTCTCCAACACCACAGTTCAAAACCATCAATTCTTCAGAGCTCAGCTTTCTTTATAGTCCAACTCTCACATCCATACATGACCACTGGAAAAACCATAGCCTTGACTAGATGGACCTTGTTGGCAAAGTAATGTCTCTGCTTTTCAATATGCTCTCTAGGTTGGTCATAACTTTTCTTTCAAGGAGTAAGCGTCTTTTAATTTCATGGCTGCAATCACCATCTGCAGTGATTTTGGAGCCGAAAAAAATAAAGTCTGACACTGTTTCCCCATCTATTTCCCATGAAGTGATGGGACCAGATACCATGATCTTCATTTTCTGAATGTTGAGCTTTAAGTCAACTTTTTCACTCTCCTCTTTCACTTTCATCAAGAGGCTCTTTAGTTCCTCTTCACTTTCTGCCATAAGGGTGGTGTCATCTGCATATCTGAGGTTATTGATATTTCTCCCGGCAATCTTGATTCCAGCTTGTGCTTCTTCCAGCCCAGCGTTTCTCATGATGTACTCTGCATATAAGTTAAATAAGCAGGGTGACAATATACAGCC
>NW_011494810.1:3060898-3061031 GCF_000754665.1 Bison bison bison | reverse complement strand
TAAAGCAGAAATAGATGTTTTTCTGGAACTCTCTTGCTTTTTCCATGATCCAGTGGATGTTGGAAATTTTATCTCTGGTTCCTCTGCCTTTTCTAAAACCAGCTTGAACATCTGGAAGTTCACAGTTCATGTA
>NW_011494810.1:3015835-3060706 GCF_000754665.1 Bison bison bison | reverse complement strand
ATTTGAGCATTCTTTGGCATTGCCTTTCTTTGGGATTGGGATGAAAACTGACCTTTTCCAGTCCTGTGGCCACTGCTGAGTTTTCCAAATTTGCTGGCATATTGAGTGCAGCACTTTCACAGCATCATTTTTCAGGATTTGAAATAGCTCATTTTTCAGGATTTGAAATAGCTCAACTGGAATTCCATCACCTCCACTAGCTTTGTTTGTATAAACCATGCAACCACAAGCCACTTTGAGAGACAGAACAAACTCTGCCTTCAGCCTGGGGGCCTACACTGCTCCCAGGTGCCCAGACCTAACACTGACTCCACTCTCCTGCCCACTAGCAGCCTCTAGGATAACTATGTCCTTCTCCATCCCATGTCTTTCCATGGCCCTGTATTCCAGGCCATTTTACCATATCCCTTCCACCTGAGCATGCCACATCTGGGAAAACTGAGGCTAGGTTCAAGGCACAGCCCTGCAGCGCCTCCAGCTGGTCCTCTCCCCAGCCCAGAAAGCCCCCTCTGGACCTCCTGCCCACTCCATGAAAAGCATGTTAGCAGAAAGCCCCTGAGGATGGCTTCCTCAGACCCCACCTTTCTCACCTGGTCCAGGCCCATCTGCCTGCACGGGAAGGAGAAGGTGAAACCCAGGGGGAGACTCTGCCCACTCAGGCCCTGCTTCTGCTGGAAGTCCACAATGCAGTCCACAATATGGTCAAAGAGCTGCGGGGTAGGAGCAAGTCAGGGAGCAGGCCACTAGGCCCATCCCTGGCCCCTGACATCAGCTCCAGGCTGTAGGTACCTGCTGTCCAGAGCCCTGGGCCACGCACTCCGGGATGGAATAGATCTGGCTGGAGATCTGCACACCTCCCGTGGTCACACGCACCAGGAGGACTCGAAAGTTGGTGCCCCCCAGGTCCAGGGCCAGGAAGTCCCCACGCTCTGTGAGGCAGAGACCCTCAGCACTAGGATGGAGCTGGAGGCTCCAGCCCCACACATGTTGTGACCCCCGGGAGCCCGTGTCCCTGCTCCACATTCAGGCTGGGTCCTTACCGCTGCCATCAGGCGTGGCCCGCACATAAGTGGGCAGCATGCGGAGGGAGGAGGCTTCCCCTTGGAGCCCCTTGGCCATGGCCTCTCGCATCTGTGCCTGCACTTCTGCCAGCTGCTCCCGGGTCAACCGGAATGGTGCCAAGGTCTCCTCCAACAGGCGCCGGTGGGCAGCCAGGCGGGCAGCCACAGCAGTCACCATTGCCACGCCCCGGCCACCCCCGTCCACAGAGGGGATGAAGGAGACATCGCAGTTGGGGGCCAGAAGCATCACTGTCTCCCGTAGGACACTGAGAAACCTACAGAGACACACAGCAGGTGCGCCCTGGCTTGGCACCTGGCCCTGACCCCCACAGCATGCTGAAGCCCTGGGCTCCCTCATTTCAAATCAGTTCAGTTCTAAACCCATCTATGCACCAGCCATGCACCCAGTGCACCTGCGATCCCCTCCCTTGCACACCCAAGAGAACCCTCTTTCTCTCCTTTGACCTCTTCTGGCCTCCCTTAACCCTCCGTCCATCTTTATTCTGCTAGGGAGCCATTCACACCCACTGCCTTGCACCTGTGGTACCAGAGTGCCCTCTGGTATCACACACACACGCATGCTCTGGTGACCTGTTCACACAGGTTCATGCTGTATTCCAAGTACCTGGGGTGTCGCTCAAACACTCGGCCTCCGGTGGCCACAGCAATCTGAAGAGCCTGCTGCTCCCGGCTGTGCTGGAGGCGGGAGAGGACAGCGGCCAGAGCAGCAGCGCAGAGCTGGGCGGCCCGCGTGCACACAGCCATGCACACACACTGCACCCACTCAGCATCTGAGGCCTTCGGGTTCAGGCCCAAGTCCTGCAGGACAGCGTGCACACGGGCTGCCCCAGCAGAGGGACTAGCGGGGACAGGGTGTTGCTTTGGGGCTCAAGGAGGCCAGAAACTCCCTGCCCCCACCAAAGCTCCATGCACGGCTCCCTCAGGGGAAAACCACCCCCGCAACTCCCAAGCCAGGAGTCCCTTTGTCACAGCCCCCTTGCCTGCCGCACTTACTCCTCCATCTCAGCCACGTGTTCCAGGAGGATGCTGCCTTGGCTTCGCAGGACGGGGGAGGTGTGGCCACCAAAGAGGACCCCACGCTGGGCCAGGTGAACCAGCACCAGCCGCACCAGCTCACCCAGGTACAGCCCCCCAATCATCTTCTCAAACCTATAGGCAGGAAGGATGGCTGGCCAGAGCCTTTCCTAAGCCTTCAGCCCTCCTACCCCACCTCCAAGAACTCCCAAAGAGAGCTCATTTTCTTTGGGGTCCTTGACTGAAGGGTCCAGAAGCAAATGGCCTCCTCAGAGATAGTTGGGTGTTTACCCAGACCACACTACCCCATCTGGCTTAGATGAAGTTCAAGGGGGCTCCTGGAAGGACCCAAGGAAGGTAGAAGTCCCTTTGCTTGACTACTCCCAACCCCTAACCCCTGTCGGAGCTGGCCAGAGTCAGGAATAAGAGTTGAAAACTCTGCATTGTAGAACCTTGAGCCATTCCTTCGTTGAGACTGGCCAAGGCCCCCTAGGATGCAAGTGGGGAACGGGAGGCACGGGCCTAAAGACTAGAGTACAGGAACAGCAGAGCGGGAGTGGAGCAAAGCAGTTGTAGGACCGAGAGAGAAGGTTAGGCCACCTCTGGGCACCCGGGTTCAGTGACTCATGGTCCAGGGTGTGGTCGAAGATGGTCTGCACTGGCCCCAGGGCCCCCTCGTCACTGAAGGAGCCCCACTCGATGCTGATGCAGACGCGGCCCCGGTCTTCGTCCAGCACTGCCACGTGCCTTGCCTCCTCCATGTAACACGCATTGGTGCCGGTGTCTGGCAGGGACAGCCCCATCAGGACCTGCCCACCAGGCATCCAGGCCCTCCATCCACTATCACAAACGCCCACGTGACTTACCTACGACCAGCCCAACTTCACACGGCCCGACCCCTGGCTCACAGCCCATCATGGTGCCCACGGTGTCATTCACCACAGCAACAACATCAATGCTGTAGGCCTGGGCAACACAGAGGACAGAGGTTGGGGAGCCCGGGGGATGGATGGGGCTGGGGCCCCGGATTTGATGGAGACATGCAGGGTCCCCCAAAGGTGTGTCTACCTGCCCCACCCGTTTGTGCCATGTATGCTGGAGACCCTCCCACCCTATAAAGGATTTTCTTCCCTCTTACCCCTGCTGCTTGGCTCCTCTGCCCCTGTCTCAGGCCCTGGAGGCCCCAGAGGCTATCAGCCTCAGCCACTACTTCTGGAACCCCAGTGCTCCTCACAAGACCAGGACAAGGGTAAGCAAGTATGTCACCTTGAAGGCTGTGCTGTACACACCTCACTTGCTCGCCCTGGTCCCAGCCTATCTTCCCAAGCCTGCTCCTCTCAGTCCTGACTTCTAGCTACTCACATAGCACCCATGGTGGCGAGTCCAGTGGATCCAGAACAGCCTTTCTTAGCCACTCAGACTTCTGAAAATGCCCTTCACTGAAATTAGAGCTTCCTCCCCAGCCACAGCTTATGCACCTGGCAAACTTCTCCTTCAGGCCTCTGCTCAGGCCACAGTGCGCCCTTCCCCATGCTCCCAGAGTCATCAGAACCACCTTCTCAACAGGGACAATTGTTTATTGGGATGCTGTCCCCACTAGGCTTGCAAGGTCCTTGAGGACAGGGTCAAGTCTTTTCATCTGTTTCTCCTATAGTCCTCAATGTTTATTTGACCCTTCTTAGTCTCAGTCTCCTCACCTATAAAATGAGAATGTGTTGTGTGCTTAGTCACTCAGTTGTGTCGACTCTTTGCAACCCCATGGACTGTAGCTCACCAGCCAGCTTCCTCTGTCCATGGGGATTCTCCAGGCAAGAATACTGGAGTGGGTTATTGTACCCTCCTTCAGGGGATCTTCCCAACCCAGGGATCGAACCCTGGTCTCCCACATTGCAGCAGATTCTTTACCATCTGAGCCATCAGAGAAGCCCAAGAATACTGGAGTAGGTAGCCTATCCCTTCTCCAGCAGATCTTCCCCACCCAGGAATCGAACTGGGGTCTCCTGGATTCTCCTGGGTTTAGAATCCCAGCTGAGCTACCAGGGAAGCCCATAAAATAAGAATGGTAGCAGTATTTACCCCAGGGTTAAGTGGATAAAGGATACCAACAGGATATCCTTTTAACAGAAAGCAGGCCCCCCCAGAACCCAAGACACAGCCCTATTTGCTCCCCTGCCTCTACTCACTCCCTGCCTCTGGATGGCGTCTCGTAGTAACTGGACCACATCCTGGCCTTCCACATCACTGCACTTAAAACCTTTGGTCCAGGAAATGAGGGTGCTCTGGAGGCAGGAAAGTCAGGTCAATCCAATGACCTTCACGGCCCTGCAGCCCCTCCACCCACTGTCCCTGTAGCCACTCTGCCTCACCTTGTCCAGGCCTGTCTGGTGACAAGGGAAGGAGAAGCTGAACCCAAGCTGCAGACCCTGATTGTCCACGGGCAGCACATCCAGGAACTCAGACAGGCAGCGGGCGGCAAAGTCAAAGAGCTGTGGGATGGGGTTGGGGGCTTAACTCTGCCCACTAGAGCCCCAGCTGCCCAGCCAGGCCCGGAGCCTATGCACTGAGTGCTCACCTGCTGACCAGGACCCAGCATCACTTCCTGGGGGATCACAAACTCCTGGCTCCGGGGCTCCACCTTGTGCCCCTCGATGCCCGTTAGGGTCACCCATAGAACACGCAGTGAGGCCCCTGTGGCCCCCAGCTCCAGCACCACGAAGTCCCCTTTCTCTGTGGGCAAGCAGGTCACAGAAAGGCATGCAGCTGGTGAGACCAAGCCCTCCACCTCCCAGAAACATTCCTAAGCCCTGTGTAGGCTCATCAAGGGACCTTAGAGATGGAGCAAGGGGTAAGGAAAACACCCCACCTCCCTCCACCCACCTCTCTCCCAGATCAGAACCCTCTCTGCAGTCCTGGCCACCCATCTTAGTCTGTGCCACCCACCAGTGCCATGTGGGGTAGACCCCACATATGTGGGCAGCATCCGGACAGCAGGGGCAGGGCCTACTTGCCCCCTCAGCGCCTGCTCCATGGAGCCCAGGAGGCTGGTTTGAATCTGTCGCAGCTGCGCCCCTGTCACCTTGAACTGCTGTAGGCACTCCTGTACCTGAGGAGAAACATGCAGACATCTGGACAGGTGGCCTGTTGGCCTAGCCATATCCCCCAACTCCAACCAAGACAGAGGCCAGCCTGGCCCAGCTCACACCTCCCTTCCCTAACTCAGACCAGCTTTCCTAGGGGCTGACCTGAGCCCTGCTTGAGCCCCGTGAGCCTTGCTGCTCTCCCAGCAACTGTCCAGTCCCCCTCCTCACCTCTTCACACACCTGTGGCTTTCCCACTGTTCACAGCCTGCACCAGCTCCTACACTCTCGGCTCCTCTCTGGAGGGAAGACCCACACACTTCCTCCTGCTCTATTCCCACATGGCTCCTTGTCAGCTCTCTCTCCACTTCTTTGAATTCAGGGATGGTGAGGCTTCTCCCCTATCACCCCACTACTGATTGGCTCTGGTTCCCCAGTACCCAGAGCCAAGCTGCTCAGTGCATTGTTGGATGAACAAATGTGTGAGTGCACTTCAGGTTCAGGGGCTTCCCTCTTCTGATACACTCCATTGTGGCACCTGGGCAAGACCGGCCCAGGAGAGTTTGGGGGCCACACCGTGGAGGACAGTCCGCCCACAGTTTGGCCATCCTTCCCACAGACACTGACTGAGCCCCTAATACGTACCCAGCACTATTCTAAGCACCATATATTGCACAACCGGCTGAGCCTGCTCTTGTGGAACTCAGATTCGTGTAGGGGGCAGAAAATAAGCACAGAAACACATAACACAGTTCTGGTAGTAATGGTAGAAAAGAAAGGCAGAAATAGAAGTTCAGGGGTGACCAGGGGAGGAAGAGGTATTTTTGGATATTGGTCAGGAAAGGTTTCCCTGTGGAAGTGACCTAAATGAAGGAAAGGAATGAGCCATTTGAAGATTTGGAGGAAGAACACAAAGGGATTTTCTTTAGAGTAAAGGGGATGGATGTGGGGGAAGCCTGGGCCAGGAGTAGATCAGAGTGAAGGGAGGGGCAGGCAGGCAGGGAAAGCAGAGGATGGGACACCAGGTTCTTCTCCACAGAAGCTCAGTGGAGCTTAAGAAAAGCTCCAGTACCTCAAGTCTGTGTGGGAACCTCCCCTGGATAACCCTCTGGACTGTCATTCCAAGAGGCCTCAGCAGTCTCCTTGAGTTTTTCGGAGGGCCCCAGGCCCTGATTCCACTCTCCTAGACCCCCACCACCCATCTCATAGGAATAGAATTCTTATGACCTGCTGCCCCACACTGGGCCTATATCTGAAAAGTACCACTCAGGCACCTGGATAAGAAGGCAGGGAGACCCAGGGAGGGGGAGGCTGCCCAATGAGGGAGATAGAAGCAACTCAGTCCCACCCCTGCTTTAGGAAGAGAATGGGAAACAGACCCCTACAGAAGCAAAGGATTCTAACTGGAGTGCCAGATGTTCAGTTTCGTATTCATGTTATTGCTTCCAGCAGCCAGGCGTGCTAGGAGAGTCTATTACTATGTCACAAATGAGGAAACTGAGGTTCAGAGAAGGCCAGTCATCTGCCTAATCCAAGTAGTAAGGGAAAGAGTGGGACTTGAATCCAGACCTCTCTGACTACAGAGATGTTTCCAAATAAATGTGAAGCCTTGTAAAAAACACTGAAAAGAACCCAAAGCTGATGAAGAAACTCCATCATCAAGAACTTGGGGTGAGAAAGCTTACATCTGAGTCCTTGCCCTGCCACTTCCTAGCAATGTGAAAGTGTTAGTCACTCAGTCATGTCCAACTCTTTGAGACCCCATGGGGTTGGAGTGTAGCACACCAGGCTGCTCTGCCCATGGAATTCTCCAGGCAAGGATAATAGAGTGGGTAGCTATTTCCTTCTCTAGGGGATCTTCCCAACCCAGGGATCAAACCCGGTTCTCCCGCAATGCAGGCAGATTCTTTAACTTCTGAGCTACCAGGCAAGTCCTGGCAATGTGGCCCTGGGGAAGTCAAACTTCTCTTTGACATAATTAGACTTACCTCTTATGCAACATCAGGAGAATAATAATACTCCCTGGCCAGTGCTGGTGGGCATGCAGCAGCCAGGAGAAGCTACTGGAGTCTCCCCCCTCAACCTCCCCCAAGAAGAGTGGGGAGAGCCTCAGCCAGAAGAGTGAAGGTGGATTTTATGTGACTTCAATGCTGGACTCTTTGACCAACTTGCTGTGTTGGTCAGTCTGGGTCCATCACCTCACCTCTCCTCTGTCAAGCAGGAATAAAAATAGCACCCCCTTCTCAG
Organism: Bison bison bison; assembly: GCF_000754665.1. Lineage (NCBI taxonomy): Eukaryota > Metazoa > Chordata > Mammalia > Artiodactyla > Bovidae > Bison > Bison bison. The sequence goes on along the minus strand of NW_011494810.1, from coordinate 3,053,286 downwards.
TAATGTGAGAGAACTGAGAAGACAGTACATGTGAAGAGGTGAGACAGTAGCTGGTCTACAGGACATGCTCAACGTGGTTCCCTTTTCTCAGAGTACAAGTTACAACCAGCCTGAGGAGCCTGACTCCATGTCCCTTCTGGAGACAAAGAGTCCTGAGGGAATGGACACGGAAGGGACACAGGTGGCGCTGGGCTCCAACACCATATGGTTCTTAGATCACTATGGGAAGGGGAGCTGAGACTGAGGCCTATGGTGCTGAGTGGGGACCCAAGGCCACAGGATGTTTGGCTGCATGTGAAGTTCCCCCAAAGCCAAAGAGAACTGTCTTTAAACTGCAGGTGTGCGCAGTTGAGCAGGATTCGTGTAGGACCAGTGTACAAGTCTCAAGAGAGTGGTGTGAAGTAAGAGAGGAAGCGGTGGTAGGCCCTAGAGCAAGCCCTGCAGGGCAGACTCTGCAGCAGAGTCCCTGCTCCCTTCTAGGGTCCAGTTACGGGCTGTGCATAGAGGAACTGTTTACAGCAGGGTCTGGGGCAGAGGTTGGACAAGGGTGAAGTGGGGGCATGAAATGCAGTGTGTTACCCTCACAGTGTGGGCAATAAGCCAAATCCAGCAGATGTCAGAATGGGCTGGGAAACTAAAGGAACTGCAGGGAACAATTCAAGAACCCCTTCATGAATGTCTCCTCTGTGCAGTTCCTTTATCTCCAACAGCTCACTGAATCCACCAGGGTTGGGGGATTAGACTTTATTTTCCTCCATTGCACTGATGAAGAAACAAAGATGAAGAGATATGAAATGACTTACCCAAGTGTTTCCTGCTCAAGGGTGTGGTAGGGAAGGGCTTCTAAATCTTGGTCAAGATAACAGGAAAAAGAGAAACTCACTCTGAGCTAACCTAAGGTATATGGACCACAATAACCTCCAAGTTGAGTTCAGCACTGAAATCATCTCTGTGTGCCTGACTGCAGTGGCCATGTTGAGGGGAAAGAGATGTACAGAAATGACTAGAGAAGTGAGGAAAGAAAGGGCCTTAAGCTTTCTACCAGAAAAACCCTGGAGGGTCCTTTCTAGACTGAGACAACCCAAGGTGCCAAAAGTGATATATTTGGAGCTGAAACACCTCAGCTCAAGCTCCTGTCATGCCTTAGACTCAAAGCACGTCACCTCTCTAAGCCCCTTCATCCTTATCTGTTAGAGGAAAAGATAACCCCCACCTCTCAATGGTAAGGGGTCTTGAAAGAGGAAGTTACTAGATCAGATATGAAAGGCTCAGTACACTGGAAAGGGCTGCATGGGTGTGAGCGCATGGCTCCGTGGTGGGGCCGCTCCTGTTTGAAGAGGCATGAGACAGGGACCTAGTGTTGAACTTACCATCTCAGAGCTGTTTGAGGGGCAAGGCAAGCCTTCTTGGGGGCAGCTGGGGGCTCCTTCCCCTTGCTGCAACCCTAGAGACCCAATGGAGTCCATGTGGTTCCACAATGGTGAGGGGTGGCCTCCTATGGGAGAAAAGGGATAGCCCAGATGAACCACGTACTCCACCGTCTGTGATGAGCCTCAGAGGCTGTGATGAAGACCCTTAACTTTCTTCCTTTTGAAAGGGACCAGGAAGGAAGATGTGGGCAGAGCTCAGAATCTCTGACCATCAAAGATCCTTTAGTAAATCAACCAGAAGGCCCTCATTTTCCAGAGCATGTACAGCGAGAGAGCACTGGCAAGGCTGATTCTCATCCCAATGCCATTCATTCATTCTGTCACTTATTCACATTTACCAGTCCCTAATGTCTACCGTGGCTTCCCTGGTGGCTTAGTGGTGAAGAATCTGCCTGCAAATGCAGGAGACACAAGTTTGATCCCTGGGTTGGAAAGATCCCCTGGAGAAGGAAAAGGCAACCCATTCTAGTATTCTTGCCTGGGAAATCCCACGGACACAGGAGCCTGGTGGGCTACAGTCCATGGGGCACAGAGTCAGATACAACTTAGTGACTAAACAACAACAATGTCTACTGTGCCACATGCTGATGTACAGATGAAGCAGACCTAGGCCACACCCTCAGGGACTTCACAGCTTTACCAATAATCACAGTATGATCGACACAGGCAGTGACAGAGGTGGACTTGCTGCTGCATTGGGGAGTTCAGGGATGTGCTAGAGGTTTGGAACAAAGGGTGTGAGTTAAGTGGGGAGCGGGTTAAGATCTGCTGCAGAAGCAAGCAGGCTGGCTTGGCATCTTCATGCCAAGTTGAGTGAATTTTATGCCATAGAGAGATGGGGACAGGGACGGATCTACACTTCAGAAAAGGGTTCCACTAGTGCTATGACTTTGGGCATGTATGACTTTGCATTTCAGTTTCTTTATGTGTAAAAAACAGGAGACGATAGTATCTACCTTTGCAAGGCTGTCACCAGAGTTAAATAGAGTGACAACAGGGAAAATGCTTTGGGAACTGTGATGTACAACACAAACAACATGGTGGGCTTCAGAAGGTGGGATGATGCTGACCTGAAAGAGCCCTGTGCTCAAAGTTGAGGACACAGCTCTCCACAGAGCAGCCGCACCAGGTCTCTCCATCTCATGCGTGCATGCTAAGTTGCCTCAGTCGTGTCTGACTCTAGCCTGCCAGGCTCCTCTGTCCATGGGATTCTCCTGGCAAGAAAACTGGAGTGGGTTGCCACACCCTCCTCCAGGGGATCTTCTTGACCCAGGGATTAATATCTCTTGCACTGACAGGGGTGTTCTTTACCACTAGCGCCACCTGGGAAGACCCTCTCCATCTCAAGGCCCCTTTTTTTTTCATCTGGATATGAATTAAAAGGGGACCAGGAAGTTTCCAAAGAAGACTTCAATGATTCAAGTGCCATTTGGGGTGGTGCAGTGGAGGGCCCGAGATGGGCAGAAGGCATCTGGCCCTCTCCTATAACAGGTAAACTTTGGGAAAGTTGCCTTCCCACCATCTCAACCTCTACCCACCTGCCACTCCCAACACATCCATGAATTTGCCCTTCCTATTGTCACCCATGATCTCCTGACTGCCCAATTCCAGCCTTTTCCTCAGTCCCCACCCTTTTGTCTTCTCAGGCACGCAAAGCCATGAGAATTCTCTTCACTGCAAAGTTCTCTTCTCCCTTGGCTGTGCCCATCAGTCTTTCCTGGCCTCCTTCCTGAGTCTCTCAAAGTCTTCATCAGTAACTCCTCTTAAACAATGGAGCTCTCAAGTTTTTGGCCATAGCCTGCTTCTCCAATGCTTCCTCTTTTTCTCACTCATCCCCAAGGTTTGATTAAAACCTCTGTGTGAAGGTTCTCAAATCTACCCCTGTTCTGAGCCAAATTCCAATGGTCTGTTAGTATCTCTGGATGCTGGAGAAGGCTCCTCAAACTCAATGGTCAAAGTCACATTAATTTTCTTCTTCACTTTTCCCCATGAAATTCTTCTCCTGTCCTTCACCTTGGCTGGAGGCATGCATGTTGCCTCTATACATCCCTGACCTTCAATTCCTCCATGCAATCATTTCTCAGGCTGAAAAAGCTGAGAGTGGAAAGAGCTCTCTTGTGCGTCCCCATCTCCCAGTTCCCACACTGTCCTAGACCTACTCATCTGACTATTCCAAGTCTCCTAATTGATAACTCTTGCTCCTGTGTGTCTTCCTCCCCACCCTACCCACAACAAACATGTCACCCAGAGTGACTGCAAAAATAGACTTTATCATGTGATCCCCCAGTTCCATCACCCCTAAGAAAGGAAGAGGACCTTTACACTGTGGTTTCTACTGCAGAAAAAACAAGTCCCCAACGCTTTATTGTGGCATTGCAGGCCCCTGACATTGTCCTCAACCCAAGCTTCCTCTCTTGCTCCTCCCCTTCATATTCCAGACACACTATGAGTTTTGTCCTATCTCTGGCTGTTCAGCTTTTGTTCACAGCTTTCCCTGGAATTGCTGTGTCTGAGTCATTATTTCTTCAGTGCCCAGCACAGAGCTTGGCCTAAGCAGCTGCCAGTAAAACTTGCATAGCAGCTAGAAAAATTGAGAGATGGGGAGTTTTTTCTTATTCACAGAACCAAGAAATCAGTTTCCAACAAATCTCCCCAAAGTTACATATACCTATACTCTCTCAAATCTGTCAAACATATGTTCCACATATGTTAGAGGTCTCTTTTGAGGATAAAATGGGGTAAATAAGGCAATTATCTTTGGGAGAGGAAGGCCTAGGGATACAGACATGGTGAGATTTCACTCTCCTTTTGAGGCCCAGCTAGATCATTCATTCATTCATTCACTCTCTTATTCATTCCTTCTTCTATTCAATATTTATTCAGCACTTCTACACGTCAGAGACTATAAAGCTTCCCTCAAGTAACCCGTGTTTACACTTCTGGTAAATGCATTCATTTGTGTCCCTTCTAGCTGAGAGTCCCTATGGTGAGGGACATGCCTCTCACATCACTAGATCCCGGAACCCAGCCTAGGGTCTCATGTTTGAATAACTAGGGGCCTGTTGGCATTATTCAGCTGAATCAGCTACATCAAACGGGCCTTCCTTCTGAAAGGTATGCCAAGGACCTCTACCGAGGATGGGAACCACCACTGGTTCCCATCAAAGAAGAGCCAACTTAGTCTTTCCAGCCTCCACTCATCCAGGATGGCCTAAGTAGGAGAGATGAGGGCAAGGGGCTGGAACTGAGGTTGGCAGTAATTACAGGAGAATCTTACCTGGGAGAAGCAGCAGTTGGTCACTCTCCTTAGATCTGAGCTCTTCTTTCTCATTGACATCCACTGGCCTGGTTTGCACTCCAAAGTGAAACTCACCAGTGATATGAGTTAGTTACCAAGCCCCACCCTCTCATTAAACACCAGCTAATTTAGGAAGGTGCACTTCCCTCTGAATCTGTCTTAAGCGGAGGCTGGGTTAGGCAGGACCATGGTGCAAATTTAAGCAAGATCACCACAGGAAGTTGAGAGTTCTGAACTGAGTCAAGAGCCCTAGGATATCCCCTCTGCAATGCTGGGAAGCTCCATCCATTTTACAGGCACTCCAAGTCTGAGTTCTGAGGTGGTGGCTCACCCCTGGAAAGGAACTAGAGGAAACTAGCCTGGGAAATACGCAATTCAATGGACAATTTTCCAAAACATGGAAGGACTTACTAAATGAACACGAGGCAATGTGGGAGTACAAGAGGAAGAGACTAACCCTGCCCCAGAGTGGGCAGAGGTTGAGGAAGCTGAGCCCTGAAGGAAGAGTGGGAGTGTGTCCTTGACAAAGAGAACATGTACAAAATCACGGAGCACAAGGCAACTTCATGGAATTGGGGTGCAGCTCCAAGGACCTCAAGATGACACATGTAGGTGAGGATATATGGTGGGATGAGAGGCAGCCAGACTGGAGTTTAGCCTTTAGTCTATAGGCCAAGAGGTTAACAGTAGGTTCACACTGTAGGGCTTCTCTACCAGAAGGGGAAGAGGAATCTCAAGCTGCAGTGGAGCTGTGGGCCAGCCAGCTGGTTTTCCCTGAACTAGTCTTCTGGAATGTGCAGAAAGCTGGGATATCACTGTGCCCAGTGTTGTGGTCTAAATAGTTTTGTCCCCCACCCCCACCAACCTAATGCTTATGTTGAAAGCCTCATGCTGAAGGTGATGGTATTAGGAAGTGGGGTCTTTGGGCAGTGATTAGGTCCTAAGGGTGAAACCCTAATGAATGGGACCAGTCTTCTCATCATAAGTCACTGAGAGCTCCCTTGCCTCTTCTGCCATGTGAGGATACAAGAAGTGGGTGGTCTGCAACCTGGAAGAGGGCCTTCATCTGACCATGTAGGCACATTGATCTTAGACGTCTAGCTGCCAGAACTGTAAGAAATACATTTCCATTGTTTATAAGCCACTCAGTCTGTGGTACTATTTAATAGCAAGCCAAATGGACTGAGATACCCACCATGGTTAACTAGACGTATTGCACCAATTTCCCTCAAAATTGGTGAGCAGATACTTTAAAACTTCCAGCTACCTCATCAGCAGTAACATTAACATTAACCATAAACAGTACTCGGCCTACACATGACACCAGGATGGAGACCATGGATGATACCTGTTCTATCAGTCTGGGGCATGACTGGACCTGGAAACATGCCAGACATCAGCCCCTCTGCACAGTTCAGTGGGCAGCAATCAGGCAGATAAGCTCTAAAGGCAGGAAAATTGGGAATGGGGGTGGGGAGGACAGAGTGGCCATCATTCACAACATAGCAGCCTGCCTAGCCTGGGGCTCGTCTCTCTCAACTTTGTTTAGTTAGGAGAGAACATAGAACTGAATGCCAAAGGCCCAGCTGTGATTCATGCTGACAGTTTGCTGTCTCCTGAACCTGAGTGATACACCCCTGACAAGCAATGCCAGGGCTCTTTGTCTATGTTTCTGGAAGTCCCATGTCTATTTCCCCAGCAGCAGGGGTCCCAGTACCCTAGGCAGAGTGTCAAAGAAGGCCTATGTCAGAGCCTATGCAGGGAGGAAGCAGCCTGGGCTTGGGGTCTATGAACTACTATGACAGCCCTGACTGTAGCAGAGGCATAGCAGGGATCAGCAGTTCTCTTCAGACACCAGATGACCATTGAACAACGAGGGGAAGGACAAGTCCTGACAAGACTCCTCACAGACCCTAAGCGCCAATCTCCAGCTGTTCAGGAGGAACTAAGGAAAGAGGAGAGGCAGTTAGCTGGGGGTAAAGGTGGGCTGTAGCCCAGGTACCATAGCTGGGATGAGAGCCAGGCCATCCCTGTTCTGAGCTGCTCCCAGGCTTGCTTCTCACAGCTGACAGTGCGCCATGGCCAGGCACACAGGCCCTCAGGCCCAAACAAGCTTCCTGCCTTTCCCCCCATGCCCTTTTACTCCAGCTCTCCTATACCCATCAAGCTGCTCTTTACTGTTAAGTGTTTTGTTCATGCTGATCTGTCTGGATTGACTCCCTCTTTGCCCCATCCAGCTTTCCCACTTAACTTTTCCTCATTCTTTAAATTACACCTTCAGTTCAGTTTAGATCAGTTCAGTCGCTCAGTCATGTCGAACTCTGCGACCCCATGAATCGCAGCATGCCAGGCCTCCCTGTCCATCACCAACTCCCAGGGTTCACTCAGACTCAACGTCCATCGAGTCAGTGATGCCATCCAGCCGTCTCATCCTCTGTCGTCCCCTTCTCCTCCTGCCCCCAATCCCTCCAGCATCAGTGTCTTTTCCAATGAGTCAACTCTTCGCATGAGGTGGCCAAAGTACTGGAGTTTCAGCTTTAGCATCATTCCTTCCAAAGAAATCCCAGGGCTGATCTCCTTTAGAATGGACTGGTTGGATCTCCTTGCAGTCCAAGGGACTCTCAAGAGTCTTCTCCAACACCATAGTTCAAAAGCATCAATTCTTCGGTGCTCAGCCTTCACAGTCCAACTCTCACATCCATACATGACAACAACAATGCTGGGAGCCTTCCTAGAAAAGCTCCTCCTGGCCCTGATCCCAGCTGAGTAGCAGCCTATTGATCCCATAGTGTCTTGATCTCCCTGTATCATTGCATTGACTACAATCTATCAATAGAATCTGTTTGCCTTCCCCCACTGCACTGTGGACTCTCAAAGAATAATTCTTATCTTTGGAGCCCCTGTTCTAGATCTAACATGAGATGAAAACTGAAGGTGAAGTTGCCCAATTGTATCTGACTCTTTGCAACCTCATGGACTGTAGCCCACCAGGCTCCTCTGCCCATGGGATTTCCAAGGCAAGAACACTAGAGTGGGTTGCCATTTCCTTCTCCAGGGGATCTTCCCAACCCAGGGATTGAACCTGGGTCTCCTGCATTGCAGGTGAATTCTTTACCATCTGAGCCACCAGGGAAGAGGTATCAGTTAATTTTTCTTAAATTGAAGAACTCTCCCACAACCTCAATAGTACAGGGCTTTTGAAACTGAGAGGAAATAAGTAACCTCTTCTTGCCTTCCAGGTACAGATGGCTTCAGCAGCCTTCCCACTCAGGGTTTATACATTCTTCCATCTTCCCACTGGTACTACCATCTACTTACTACCTGCCTTTCCCTCACCCCAATTCCCATCTTCTAGATCAACTTAGGGCCAAAGCTGCTCTGCCTCACAGGTGAGAATGGGCCCATCCAAGCTTAAAATTCCCATTGGATTTTGTGACTCAAGTGGGGTTAGGAAGTAGTATGGAATAGTAGAGAGAATCAGCACTGGTGTCAGACAGACCTGGGTTTGAATCCCATCTCATTTACCAGTTGTATAACAAAGTGAGTTTTTGCACTTCGCTGAGCCTGTTTTCTATGTATAAAACATAAAGACTAATAATAATGCCTTAGGATAGGTTCCTCCAGAAGTGGACCTAATTTGAGTGTAGTTTAATTGGGAAGCAATCCAGGCCAGGGTTAGGATTAGGGCAATGCATGTGAAGTGCCTAGCTACAAAATGTGGAGAAACCCTTTCAAGTTCATACTAGTGTCAACTCTTCCTTTACATGAACTAAAGAGTGCAGGTCCCTCACCTTAGTCCCAGCCCTGATCCAGGAAGCACTGACAGGGGAGCTGGAAATGAGATAGGAAGGGAAGGAAGTCAACAGAGCATACATAATTAAGCTACTGCTGAGCTGAGAGCTCCTGAGGTTCAAGCCCTGAGGGAACTCTGGGAGACGTGTAGAATGAACCTAAGTGAGGTGAGGAAGCTGGGGAATTTATCCTCCAAATTCCATTTTCACTGGTTGAGGGCTGCCTCAGAGGCCCTCACTTTCTGGCACTCCCAGCTCTGCCGCACACTTGTCTAGAGAAGTGCTAAGGCAGAGAGTTGCAGGTCCTTGCAATAGGACCCTGTGGGTATGCAGTAGAACAATGAGTGCCCAGGGATAATGGGCAAGGCACAGCCTCGGCTAGAGGGCTGTTATAAGGATGAAGTGAAATAACACAACCACCGTGCCTAATAGAAAAGTTACCTTCTCCTTCCCCATTCATCACAATGCCTTGTGAAGTTCATGGAGTTTCCCAGCTCCTAGAGTTGGCAACACTAGCAGAACAGCTGCTTCCCATCTTTAAGAAGTAAAAGAAAAACAAGAAACAAAACCCCAAAACCTGATGGCCTGAGGCAAGCTCTAGACACCTGAGTTTGCTGTGGAAGGCTGGTACTTGATGGAACTAAGGTCATCAAACTGTATCCTCTCACATCTGCACATCACCTCTCTGGCTTTTCCACCTCTCACCATGACACTACTTAAGACATACAAAACTAGCATCACATTGAAATAACAACTACTGCCATTCACTCACCTTCTAAGAGATAGATACTGTGCTTTTATATACATTATCTTACTCTTTAGAACCCTGTAAGCTTTCCCCCAATTTATAGAAAAGGAAACTAGGTCTCATAGATGTTAACTTGTATCAGAAGCAGAGGTTCAGATTCAGTTCAGTTCAGTTGCTCAGTGGTGTTCGACTCTTTGTGACCCCATGAACTGCACCATGCCAGGCTTCCCTGTCTATCACCAACTCCCAGAGTCTACTCAAACTCATGTCCATTGAGTCAGTGATGGCATCCACCCATCTCATCTTCTGTTGTCCCCTTCTCCTCCCACCTTCAATCTTTCCCAGCATCAGGGTCTTTTCAAATAAGTCAGTTCTTCGCATCAGGTGGCCAAAGTTTCAAGTTGATGTCATACTCTTTCCACTGACTTTGTCTCTTCACTAAGGTCCCTCACACAGGACCACCAGTATTGGGAGAATAAGACAAATGAGCAAGCAGCCTTTACCAAAGATAGAGGTGGGAGGGCCTAGGGAGATGGTTGTTTTCTCCTGATTCCACATTAGTTAACAAATAAGCCTATCAGTAGTAGTCCTGCTGATCTATACCCTCCTCCAACAATTTGCCACTGATCCATGTTCTAGGGAGACTGCTCAACTATAAGTTAAATAATTCCCTTTCCAGAATCAGCCCTTTCCCTATTCTTATCTCCAGGCAGAGAGATAAACATATTACCCCATTTATAGAACTTTACCTCCAATAAACTGCCATTTACTGAGAAAGAAAACTAGTGAAAGTTAAAGTGATGGGACGTAACTGATAAACTACTTCTCATTAGAAGGAAAATGGGAAAATAATCAATACTAGCATTTTTGTTAGGACTGAAGAGGCAGAGCACTGTAGTCTCACTGCCAAGGACAAAAAGTATTTTTTGATTTTTTAATATAAGCCTTTGTTTCCTCATCCAAAAATTGGGGGGGATAATACCTACCTTATAATGTTGCTGTGAGGATTAAACGAAGGCACACACGTTGCCTGAACCATAGCAAATGTCAAAAAATAACAGCAATTATGTCACGCTGGCCACAATGTCAGTGCCATCCAACACCACGGCATGGAAGAAACAGAGTGAGCCTGCCATCCTGCCTTCTTCTAACTCTAAGAGCTTATATGCAAACGCAGCTAGGCAGGAAACAGTGCATTAAAAGCCTGTGCACTGAGGACAGACCACAGCTCTGTTCTTCACTGGAAGATCCTGAGCAACGAGGTTGAGAACATGCATTCCTCTACTGATGTACTGAAATAGAAGTTACTTCCTGTTGCTGCTATGACCTCTGATGGCAACAGAAGCAATGTCAGCTTTAGCAGATGAATATGCACAGCATCCCCACGGGTTAATCCAGGAAAAAAAAATAATTGTATAGAAATTAATAACTTGAGAGTTCATTTACAAATTCCTGGAAAAAATGACTGGACATATTCCTTCAAAGGTGCTATGCTCTGGCTGAGAATTCTTAACTGGGTGAGGCAGCAAGATGAAGTGACAAGTCACTGAACAGTAAGGACAGCAGAACAAAAGTAGCATTCAATCCCTTGGCATCTTCCAGAATGATGTCAGAGAAGGTCCAAACAGTAAAACTTTACACTACATATTCAGTGAATATAGGCAGTATGTCAGAGACCAGTAATGGAATTCCAAAACATGCAATTTATGAGTCTGAGAACTAGTCCATAATTAAAACACCCCTCCCCAAGCCCTGCAACACAGAGACAAAAAGGAAACTCTCCCATCTTATTGAAATAAGACTTCATACAAACATAGATAAATATATTTAAGTTTTCTTTTTAACTATACTTGAATTCAAACAGATTGTTATAAAACAAAACACTACACACACAGTTGTCTGTATAGCTCATAGAAAACATAAAAACCAGAATGCTGAGTAGATGCTGGTAGTAGAAACTGTAGGGGCAAAACTTCCTTAACAATGAACTGCAGGCCACTAAGGCTTAATAAACATGGCAGACTTCTATTGCTAATGATTTGATCAACCTTCAGACCCTAGAAATTCAGGATTTCCTCCTTCTTCCTCTACCTGCTTTGGTTTGTGTCTGGCTATGTGGCCGGACAGTAAGCTGCTTTTTAAAGTCCACTAAGCAATCTGTGGCTTCTGAAACAGAAACAAAAGACTTGATGGGAGACTCATTTGAATCGAGATGTGTAAGGGAACTCTGCATCTCTCTGCTGCAGCCTGCTTCTTCTAGCCCTGGTGAAGACACCCTAAAGAGGAGAAAAAAACGTCAGAATTCACGATACACCTACTAATAAGCAATAAGTATGTGTTTCAGGGGTATTTACATATACTACTAGCTCATATAATCTTTGGAATACTTCAATCAGATAAGTACTGTCATTTCGCTTTCACAGACGAGGACACTGGGTAAATCATACACCCAAAGCCACACAGTCGGGCAGTGAGGAAATCAGGATTCAGACCCAAATTCCCAAATTGTTTGACTTCTAAGTCAAAAGATGAGGGCTGGGTGGGGATAGACAGGCAAAAAAGAGTAAGACGGCTTTTTCTGTGCTTATATTAACACCATGAATGAACGGAGATAGTCATCCAATTCTTAGCCTAGACATATGAGGGTCACACAGCTCCACAGCTCTCTACTTCAACTGTTTGAATACCACATTATACACAGAATACAGGACCAGGCCTATACTTTTCTAGAACTGCTGACAGCCACACTTCAATGCACACCCCAATTCACCTGAAGGCTCCTGTTTCTGAACACTTGGTCTTTATCTCTGCATCTGTGATAGGAGAGAAAAAGTAATAATTTTTTTAGCAGTGTTACAATCATAATACTTTTCACTGTTCCTGTGCTTCATATGTTCTGGGCACTGTTCTTCATCAGGTTTATCCAGGTAGCTAGATCTCCAATACCCAGACCAATGGAATGTGAGCATTAGCATCCAATAGGCTTAGCTGCAGAAGTACAGAGGTGAACACTTTTGAATGAATAACCACTGACCAAACCTACTTCAAATCTGGACTTGAGGAACAACGAGTTGCCAATGAAAATATGCTACCTGCAGATCTATAATCTGCTAACCTAAAGGCAGTAGGCTATGGGGCTCAGAGAGGCAGCCTTTTTATAGTCATCAGAAGACACAACAGATTTACTTGGTAGGAATGAACTATCAGAACTAGATGGCAAGCAAATCTCATCAGACCTAAGCAAAAGTTCCTCTTTCATCTACGTCTAGTAAATTTTAACAAAAGCAACTATCAACAACAAGAACAATAATAATAATAGCAGCTAACATTTATCAAGAGCCTATTTACACCAGGGAATATATGTGGACCTTTACTAGATATAATCCTTTCAATCTATGAAGTTGGTATTACTAACTCTATGCAATGCTACAGACTCTCAGGAGGATAGGTTGAGACACTAGGCTAAGGGTAACATGAATAATGCACAAAACATTAGGAGAAGACAGTAATGTCTGGTTTTCAGTGTAAAAGGTGTTTAGGGCTTGTGCCATTGCCCTATGATTTGGAAATGTTTTTTCCCCAGTTCAACAGGCAGTAGAAAGCTCAAGCTTTATAAAAGCTGAAATAAAACATATGATAAATAAGACAGAGTATTTAATCTTCCTTAGGGAGAGATGATCTAGATCAAGTCTCAAAGGCCAGCTGATTAGGTCAAATGTGCACCCTCATAACTCTAGTAAAAACTGTAGTAAAAGAGTTGGTAGTGGCTATGTTTACTGGAAGGCCATAGGCAGAAGCTCACAAAACTGGTCCTGAGGGCCTCACCTGTAGTCTTGTACTCAGACTGTTCCAAGAGACGGAGGAGACGGCCTTCATTTTGGCCTTTATCCTGTGTCAGAGAAAAAGAGATGAAAAGGTTACACAGAGAGCCTAAAATACAACTTCCTTAGCCTAGATCATAGATATCTCCAGGAGAGAAGAGGTATGGGGACACAGCTGAATGGAAGTCTTTTGCTTTCTAATAAAGGAGGGTACACAATTAAAAAAAAAAACAAAAGGGCTTCCCTGCTGGCTCAGGTGGTAAAGAATCTGCCTGAATGCAGGAGACCTGGGTTCGAACTCTGGGTCAGGAAGATCCCCTGGAGAAAGAAATGGCAACCCACGCCAGAATTCTTGCCTGGAGGATTTCATGGACAGAGCAGCCTGGCAGGCTACAGTCCATGCTGTCTCAAAGAGTCCAACACGACTGAGTGACTTATCACTTTTACACAGTAAAAAAGCAAACATGATTAATAGATGCATCTTTATGCCAAGAATATATCCAGGAATGGATACCAGACTCAGGGCAAATTATTCTCAGTTCAGTTTAGTTCAGTCACTCAGTTGTGTTCGACTCTTTGTGACCCCATGGACTGTAGCCTGCCAGGCTTCCCTGTCCATCACCAACTCCTGGAGCTTGCTCAAACTCATGTCCATTGAATTGGTGATATCATCCAACCATCTCATCCTCTGTCAACCCCTTCTCCTGCCTTCAATCTTTCCCAGCATCAGGGTCTTTTCCAATGAGTCAGTTCTTCACATCAGGTAGCCAAAGTATTGAAGTTTCAGCTTCAGCATCAGTCGTTCCAATGAATATTCAGGACTGATTTCCTTTAGGATTGACTGGCTTGATCTCCTTGCAGTCAAGGGACTCTCAAGAGTCTTTTCCAACATCACAGTTCAAAAGTATCAATTCTTTGGCACTCAGCTTTCTTTATAGTCCAACTCTCACATCTATACATGACTACTGGAAAAACCACAGCTTTGACTAGATGGACTTTTGTTGGCAAAATGTCTCTGCTTTTTAATATGCTGTCTAAGTCGATCATGGCTTTTCTTCCAAGGAGAGTGCTCTTTACAGCATCGGACTTTACTTCCATCACCAGTAACATCCACAACTGAGCGTTTTCACTTTGGCTCCATCTCTTCACTCTTTCTGGAGTTATTTCTCCACTCTTCTCCAGTAGCATATGGGGTACCTACCAACCTGGGGAGTGCATATTTCAGTGTCATACCTTTTTGCCTTTTCATACTGTTCATGGCAAAAATACTGAAGTGGTTTGCCATTCCCCTCTCCAGTGGACCACATTTTCTCAGAACTCTCCACCATGACCCATCCATCTTGGGTGGCCCTACATGGCATGGCTCATAGTTTCATTGAGTTAGACATGGCTGTGGTCCATGTGATGAGTTTGATTAGTTTTCTGTGATTGTGGTTTATTCTATAGTAACCTTTGACGTATGATAGATTTGGAGAGATTTAAAACAGAAAATAACAAGTTTCAAGTTAGCTTTTAGAGACAGTGATGCCAGAGAAAAAACTAGCTCTGTGGTATAAACACATACCCATAAGCCTCAATTCCAAATTACAACCTCAAAAATCACCCCATTCATACAGGGGTCCCTTTTTCCCTTCATGACATATGGCTTCTCCATCTTGGTGTGCAATGATTGCTATGTCAGTAAGTCTAGAATATGGAGCTGCTGCTTTATCTTTAATTTCAAAGCCAAGACTTGTTCTTCCAGTTTTCTAATCAAAGGCCAGAAAGCACATCTTCCCAGTGACCAGGGCCAGATTCCACAACTTCCTAATAAGGCTAGGTACAATGAGGCGTTCAGCAGAGTTGATCGTGAATATGTTCCTGGCAGTGGGGGTATGACTAGAATATACTTTCTGGAAAGTCATTTGGCAATACGTTTCAAGAGATTTTAAAATGTTTAGATTCATTGCCCTAAAAGCTCCACTTCAGGAAATCTATACTAAGGAAATAATGCAAAGACTAATTAATGCTTTAAACATAGCGTATAATACAAAAGAACTGGAAACAATTTGAATGTCCAATAATATGAGAATGGTTAACTGACTGTGTGATACAAACATTAAGAGTAATTTCAGAAACAGTTTAAAAATATACTTAGGAAGTTTGTTATGCTACAATAACTGTGTATGTACATATACAATTAATTAAAAATGCATAGGAAAAAAAAGACTGGAAAAAAAATAGGCCAAAATACTAAAAGATGTCATCTTTGAGTAACTAAATTATGGGTGATAATTCCCCCTGATTCTTCGTATTTTTTTAACTTCCTGTATTTTCTATATTAAGTGTATACTACTTGAGTATATATTACTTTTTAATTAAAAGAAAAAATAATTTTAAAAAGCACAAATCTAGTTTCAAGATAAACAGAAGAAAAGGAAAGAGGGAGGAAGGGGAGAAAGAAAGCCCCAAACAGAAATGTGAAGAACT
Source organism: Bison bison bison (assembly GCF_000754665.1). Classification (NCBI taxonomy): domain Eukaryota; kingdom Metazoa; phylum Chordata; class Mammalia; order Artiodactyla; family Bovidae; genus Bison; species Bison bison. Next base: position 3,037,729 of record NW_011494810.1, on the reverse strand, counting down.
AGGGAACCTTTCCTAAAACACTCTATACATACCTTTAGGTTCCTCAGCCACTGTGGACGCTTCCTCCCCACAGCTGTGCATACTCTCTCACTCTCTTCAGGCTCATCTCCTTGGTCACCTCTTGCAAGCTGGAGACAGGACTCTACATGACACTGGTACTCTCTGAGTGGAACAAGGGATTTACAGAGGTAACACTTCTCATCCCTAGCCAATCAGAAAAAAATGGAGAAAAAGTGGTTAAAAAAAAAAAAAAAAAGATTTGCTTTTGCCTCTATGCTCCTAGATACATCTTAAATTGTGTTTTTACATCTTAAAGTTATTCTATGGAGGAGAAATGTCAACCAAAGCAGAATCGCTGCTCTCAGCAGGATCATCAATAAAATGAACCCAATGCCAATCCAAAAGACTGAGTGATTAGTGGTTTTCCCTGGCTGTTTCTTTGTATCCTGCTGTTGCAGTAGTAGGATGATAATGAAATAAGCTCTTCTAACTAACTCAAACAATGCTGATTGCTCTCCAGACATAAAATATTCTGTCAAACTCTTCTCAAATTAAGTGTAATAGTTTTTTCAAAGGGAAGTTAAAAATTTAGACAGAAAAGGGAACACCAAGAGCATTAAATCAAAAATGACATTTCTACCAGGGAGGGTGAACTTGTCTGATTAGTAAATCAAGTCTGTCTATATGCTGCCTTCCTCAATTCTAGAGCTAGGAAGTTACTAAAACCATGTGGCTCTGCCAGAGGCTTTTGCATAACTTCATATATATAGCTATTTTTATCTTTTTATAACGACTTTGTGTAAAGAGAGGAAATTATGTCTTGAGGTAAAGTTTATTGGGCATCAGTGAAAATGGAATCACTGGAGACAAAAGAAGAAAATGAACATTCATGAAGCATTTTCTCTGTGGTGAGAACTGGTGCATGGTCCTTTAAACACAATTTCTCAATTAATTCCTTGGCCTGGTTAGGAAGGTACTAATCTCCCCAATGTCCTATAGCTAGTAATTGTCAGAAGCCAGGTCTGCCTGACTCATAAGATCATCTTAGTTTTACGAAGCTAAAGAAAACCTTCCAAAACTTCTTGCTGTTGCTACTCAGTTACTATAGAAAGATTTAGATTGCCTTTAAGAAAAGTTTCTCTGAGAGGTCTTTAAAATAAGAGGAATAAGTCTCTCAAGTAATTAATCATCAGAGAGACTACAAGTGAAACTCTGCTTTATGAGAAAAGTTAGACTAGTGTACCTTTCAAGGTTTATCCATTAATGTAAAAAGCATTATTAATACCCTACGTTCATGAGAGAAGCAGCACTGTAAAAGCAGCGTAAGTTTTTGAGTCAGGTAGACTTTGCCAGTTCTGACCACATAATCTTAACCAGTTACCTATAATTTCCCTTCAGTTTCTATATCTATTTAAAAAAAATACTACCATATCAACAACTGTGATAGTTATAAAGTAAATAAAGCACTCAGCACAGTGGCCGGCACATAATATTAAAAGCTCAACAAAGAGGTATTACTGTTATTGCTGTCTCACACACATTCTATTAGATGCTGGGGATATAAACATGAATGAAGGCAAGTATCTGTCTTCAAATATTATAACTCACAGCCTAGCCAGGGAGACAGAAATGTCAAAAATCAAAGAAAAAAGATTAGTGCAATAGTGTGATGAATACAGTCCTAGAATATCTGCATGATGGTAGGATTCTAAAAAAAGGAAGTGGATCAGCTCTGCTCAATTGGATTAAGGAAGGCAGCTATGAAATTTAGAGTCTAAGACAGGATCTGTGTTTCAAAGAAAAATGTTTCTAATTACTAACTGCTCTAATGTATTGTTGGTGATATTTTTACTTTTAGGAGGTAGCACTTATACCTGACCTCCCCTTGCCTCTGCCTCCACTGGGAACGAATGTGCATTCTTAGTCAAGCTGCAACCCACAACCCAAGGAAGTCTTCAATATTGCCCAACTTCTTGCAACTCAACTTCTGCACCATTACATTGCAAAATAGCTCACTGCTTCCCCAAAGCACCAAACACCAAAACGCAAATTCAAAGAAAACAGAAAGCTCAGAGCAATGTGGAAGTGGAGTGGGTGGCAGGATCTTTTCAGAGTAACAAAAAGGGTCACAAGAGGCCACCAATACTGACACAAACTGAGAATACTAAGAAATTCAGGCGTTAAAGCAACGATTTGATTGCCTGGTCAAAGAAACCCAGGGTAAGAGAGGAACTGGTCTCTCATTTGGTCTAAGCAATGGTTTGTTAAGCAAGAGCTCTGTAAACACAATGCACCTACTTACTTGTCAATGTCTAGGGAAGTCTGAGCAGTTGTCACACTGTCACGTCTGTTCAAGGCCTCTCTTTGACTCCGAGTCAACACTTTCAACAAAAAAAGAAAGACAAGAAATAAAACAACAACAAAAAAAAAGAAGAAAATCTGTTAGCTGGCAGTAGACTGTAAATATAAAATGTATTGGAAGTAGAAAAGTTTAAAATTCTGTTCCAAATGGGAAAGGTGACTAGGAAACCTCTGCCTTTCTTCTATAGAGAATATTACTTACATAACATGGACTGAAACTGCCAGCTGCAAGGTATTACCATCTTTGCAATGAGATCTATTTTCCCTCTATTTGCCATTAGAAAAGTTTCTGTGTACTACCCCAACTTGCAGCACTCAGGGGAAGGATTTATACTTTCCCAATGAAAATTCTGTCTGGTGTGATATATGCTCCAATAAGATGCTTTTTGATACATAGCAATGACAGCTACATCTGAGTACCCACATTAGCTCCAATCTTTATAAAACACTGGAAAGGGTTCCATTTACCAGTGAGAAAAGCAGAGCTCAGGACAGTTAACACAAGTCTTTTCCACTACACTAGGACCACCACATCCTCCTAATTCTAGTGAATATAAACAGCTTTAGCCCAGGTGGCATACAAATTCTTTTCTCATACCAAAAGGTATGTTTACAAAAGCACATTCTCTTAAAGGGTTTTGGAAGTTAATTAACCAACTGTTTTTCAGTCTTCATTCCTTGCAGTTAACAAGAATTATGAACATCTCACTCCAAACCTTGCCTTTGTCCCTCTTGACACTTGAAATTCCCATGATAGAAGATTTAGAAAGGTTATCAGTTCACAAAATAATTTAGGTTGTGGAAGCATTTACCTAAACCAGAGGTTAGCAAATTTTTTCTGTACAGGATCAGACAGTAAGTAGTTTAGGTTTGGAAGGCCATATGGTCTCTGTTACAACTACTCAACTGGGCATGAGCGTTCCTATAGTAGGAAGGCAGCCATAGACAACATTATAATGGGGTGTGGTGTGTGCTAAGTAACTGCAGTCATGTCTGACTCTTTTGGAACGCTATGGACTATAGGCTTCCCATCAGGCTTCTCTGTCCATGGGATTCTCCAGGCAAGAATACTGGACTGGGTTGCCATGTCCTTCTCCAGGGGATCTTCCCAACTCAGAATCAAACCCAGGTCTCTGGCATTGCAGTCAGATTCTTCACCATTTTAAAACTTCATTTACAAAAACAGATGTCTGACTGTATTTGGCTCGGGCTGGCCATAGTTTACCTACCCTTCTAGTCCAACCTACCACTCATAAAAATGCCTCTAAAAGTATCCCTGACAAGTGATTATACGGTCTCAACCTGACTATGTCCAATTACTGAGGAGAATTCACTTCCTCCTAGAGAAACCCATTCTACTGCTACACAACATTTCTAGCTCAATCTGCATTTACAGGCTGTATGGATACGTTTACCCCCTTTTCCACAAGTCAGTTCTTTGAACACGGAACAAGCTGCATTACTTGTAACCTTTAAAACAGGTACTATATCTAGTCATTAAGCCAATCTGTAATAAGACTTGGAATACAGATCCTTTTGAGGGCCTAGGGTAGCTCTAATCCTTTTAATGATCCTCCAGACGGGTATTATTATTCTGTCCTATTTTAAAGGTACAAAAATAAACTCAGAGGAATTGACTTTGCCAAGCTATCACAACTAGGAAGAACAACCCAGGACATAGTCTAGATCTGTCTGATTCTTATAGCCATGTTTTATCTTTCGAGTTAACCTCTACATATACCCCAATCTGTTAAGTCTTCCATATGTGTGGCACCCCAAAACAGATCCAATATTCCAACAAGCAATCTGACCAGTAAAGAGAACACAAGAACCATAAGCTACCTCATCCAGACTAATTCAGCCAAGGCTGTGACAATCCTGATATTCTACTGGCTTAAACTGAACATAAAGGCAATTAAGATATATCCCCCTTCCTCCCAAGTCATCTTCAAAATGCCATCAAGACAGGTCTCCTAATTCTATGTTTGGGTAACTAAACTGTTGGGTATTTTTCCCCTTCAACAGGGCTTTATATTTATCCCTGTTCTTTTCAGTTGCACATTGCAGTCTGTTGAGATCATCTGAAGTCTTGATTCTGTCATCTGATGTTATACTAGCTCTCTGTTCCAGCTCTGCTTCATCTGCATATATGACAAGCATGCTTTCTACATCTTCATCCAAGTCACTGGGGAAAAATGGTTGTAAATGATTAGGCCAAGGACACGGAAAACTGTGGCATGTTACCAGAGGAGCCTATCTTCTCCTAGTCCAAATTTCCTTTAAATAGTTAATCAAGCAAATATTTATTGAGAATCTTTAATGTGTGAGTAACTTGGGGAGATAACAGGAAATTATGAGGCATGGTCCTTTCTCTTAAGGAGCTCACAATTTACTAAGGGAGACAGCACATACACCATACACTAAAATCACTGTAATACGTTAAAGAGATATGTATAATAAAACATGATCATATACAGAAGCAACTATTAATAATATCTTGTCTCTGGGGAGGATGACAGGGAGACCAGGGGACTAGAATAGGCAGTAGGCATATTTTTCACTATACAGTTTTCTATACTACTGAATTAAAAATTTTAAAAAGTATGCATTTACCTGAAAAAAATGAAAACTCTAATTCAAAAATATATGTATCCCTATGGTCACTGCAGCATTATTTACAATAACCAAGATATGGAAGCAACGTAAGTGTAACAGATGAATGGATAGAGAAGAGGTGATATGTGTGTCAACAGAATATTATTCAGACATTTAAAAAAAAAAAAGCCCTTGCCATTTGCAACAACATGGATGGACCTAGAGTGTATTATGCTAAGTGACGTAAGTCAGACAGAGAAAGACAAGCACTACATGATTTCACCTATATGTAGAATCTAAAAAGTAAAACAAACAAATACAACAAAACAGAAACTGAGTCACGGAAACAAAGAACAAATAGGGAGTTGCCAGGGGTGGGCAGCAGGGGGCAGGGGGCATGGACGGGGGAATTAGGCGAGGGTGATTAAGAAGTACAAACTTCCAGTTAGAAAATTAAAAGAAATTTTTTTAAGTTTCTCCCTTTTCTCTTCAAAGGGAGAAAAAGAGACCATCTTATAGTGAGGACTTAGGCACAAATTAGACTAGATGATCTATTTCTAAGTTCCCTCCAACTCAGAGATTTTATAAGTAAAAATAAAGTACTGCAGGAGAAAAACATCCTAGACATAGTTGTATAACCACCTACAAAACCCACCTCCTATTCTATCAGCTAACCCACATTTCTCCAACTTATGTACAAGGACTTTGAGAGATTTTATCAAGTGCCTTGCTGAAATCAATTCTTAGAAGATTGGCATTTCAGACTACATAAACCTATAAGTGTTTGCCACCCCTTCTCTATTTGTTCCCCATCTTGACTGTCAAGTATTTTTCCAAAAGAAATACTTAGAAATCACTTCAAAAACATGGCTAGGAAAGAAACTGTCTACAGAACTTTATATTAATATGAAGGTGAAGGTGTTAAGTCACTCAGTCATGTCCGACTCTTTGCAAACCCATGGACTGTAATCCGCCAGGCTCCTCTGTCCATGGAATTCTCCAAGGAAGAACACTGGAGTGGGTTGCAATTCCCTTCTCCAGGGGATTTTCCCAATGCAGGGATTGAACTCAGGTTTTATGCGTTGCAGGCATATTCTTTACTGCCTGAGCCACCAGAGAAGCTCTCTGTATATTAATTTATACCTCTGTAAATAGCATGTTTCTGTTATTTGTCAGTCGTTTTTCTATATCACAAGAACTTCTGAATCCAGAGATTCCAGATTTTGATTTGATCTCTTTACCATCTGCAACACAGTCTAGCAAAGATTACATGCTAATAAATATTAGTCAATTTAAGTCATAGCAAGGGATTCATGGGGAAAAAGGACTCTTATTTTATGAGAACCTTTTCTGTACCAGGGACTTAATAAACATAATTGTTAATCTTTACAACAGTCCTGCAAGGCACATATCACTATTTGTATTTTATATATGATGAAATAAACTGACCAAGATCACAAAGCTAAAAACAACAAAGAAACATGGCACCAAGAATAAAATATGAGTCTGACTTTAAAGAAATATATGTTCTTCTCTAAGAGCAGGCTGCCTCTCCTGGGAAATAAGATGGCAAAGGATGGGAAGACAAAAAATGATAAATGGGCAGGTGGAAAAGAGATTTGGCAGATGGCTGAGAATTATATGCTAATTCTATATTAAATGTTACGATCAGAGAAGACGGACCGGGCCTTGCAGCTACATTTTTCCTTTGAAAACTACCACCCCTACAAAGGAGCAGAAAGGTGGTAAGTTGCTCTAAAATAATCTCCTACTCTGGTTTATGAGTGCTGAGAGAGCCATTTCAACTAGCTGCAGGATGAGAATTCAATATGAAACTTAAATCCAAAAACTCAGTTGCTGGTGACAATAGCCAAAAATTTCAAAAGGGAACAATGGAGTCTGAGGACAACTCCAGGAGAACAACTACCTAGGCAAGGTAAGCAAAACAGAAAGGAGGAATATCACTGAGAGCTGAGAGAGCCACCCATAATCCTACAACCATTAACTCAGGTCTTTATAAACCACTGGATGGAAAACACCCTAGAAAACTGTACTTGGGACTTGACTTGGCACTGTCAAGATACAAAGAAGCAGTGACACACAATGAAATAACATGCATCAACTTTATAGTTGGATAAATCCATCCCCAAGTTTGGATTCTACTAGTTGTGTTGCCTTCCGTAAGTTACCTAAGCTCTCCGAGTATCAGCTGACTTACCCACAAAGTGACATGATAATAAGCATCTATCCCCTTGGGTTTTGGTAAGGCTCACATCAAATAATCCAAATAAGTTTAAGAGTGTTTACGCACAGAAAGCACTCAGGTGATGTTCAGTTCAGTTCAGTCACTCAGTCGTGTCCGACTCTTTTCGACCCCATGAATTGCAGCACACCAGGCTTCCCTGTCCATCACCAACTCCCGGAGTTCACTCAGACTCACGTTCATCAAGTCAGTGATGCCATCCAGCCATCTCATCCTCTGTCGTCCCCTTTTCCTCCTGCCCCCAATCCCTCCCAGCATCAGAGTTTTTTCCAATGAGTCAACTCTTTGCATGAGGTGGCCAAAGTACTGGAGTTTCAGCTTTAGCATCAGTCCTTCCAAAGAAATCCCAGGGCTGATCTCCTTCAGAATGGACTGGTTGGATCTCCTTGCAGTCCAAGGGACTCTTAAGAGTCTTCTCCAACACCACAGTTCAAAACCATCAATTCTTCAGCGCTCAGCTTTCTTCAGAGTCCAACTCTCACATCCATACATGACCACTGGAAAAACCATAGCTTTGACTAGACGAACCTTTGTTGGCAAAGTAATGTCTCTGCTTTTCAACATGCTATCTAGGTTGGTCATAACTTTCCTTCCAAGAAGTAAGCGTCTTTTAATTTTATGGCTGTAATCACCATCTGCAGTGACTTTGGAGCCAAAAAAAATAAAGTCTGACACTGTTTCCACTGGTTCCCCATCTATTTCCCATGAAGTGATGGGACCAGATGCCATGATCTTAGTTTTCTGAATGTTGAGCTTTAAGCCAACTTTTTCACTCTCCTCTTTCACTTTCATCAAGAGGCGTTTTAGTTCCTCTTTACTTTCTGCCAATGTGGTGTCATCTGCATATCTGAGGTTATTAATATTTCTCCCAGCAATCTTGATTCCAGCTTGTGCTTCTTCCAGCCCAGCGTTTCTCATGATCTACTCTGCATATAGTTGTTTATTACTATGTAATTCTTGTTATTAGTCTTCCATATTTATTTCTTAGTTGTATCCAAAGATGTAAGCCCATCTTTAAATCAACACCTACCAGCCTACTGGATTAGGTTTTACTCTTAAGTGTTTCCCATTCTAATTTGTATAAATAAAATGAAATAACCAAAGCATCACAGAACAATTACCAATACTATGTAAGCATCAGATCAGATCAGATCAGTCGCTCAGTCGTGTCCGACTCTTTGCGACCATGAATTGCAGCACGCCAGGCCTCCCTGTCCATCACCAACTCCCGGAGTTCACTCAGACTCACGTCCATCGAGTCAGTGATGCCATCCAGCCATCTCATCCTCTGTCGTCATCTTCTCCTCTTGCCCCCAATCCCTCCCAGCATCAGAGTCTTTTCCAATGAGTCAACTCTTCGCATGAGGTGGCCAAAGTACTGGAATTTCAGGTTTAGCATCAGTCCTTCCAAAAAAATCCCAGGACTTATCTCCTTCAGAATGGACTGGTTGGATCTCCTTGCAGTCCAAGGGACTCTAAGAGTCTTCTCCAACACCACAGTTCAAAACCAGTTCTTCGGCGCTCAGCCTTCTTCACAGTCCAACTCTCACATCCATACATGACCACAGGAAAAACCATAGCCTTGACTAGACGAACCTTTGTTGGCAAAGTAATGTCTCTGCTTTTCAATATGCTATCTAGGTTGGTCATAACTTTCCTTCCAAGGAGTAAGCATCTTTTAATTTCATGGCTGCAGTCACCATCTACAGTGATTTTGGAGCCCAAAAAAATAAAAACTATTTCCACTGTTTCCCCATCTATTTCCCATGAAGTGATGGGACCAGATGCCATGATCTTAGTTTTCTGAATGTTGAGCTTTAAGCCAACTTTTTCACTCTCCACTTTCACTTTCATCAAGAGGCTTTTGAGTTCCTCTTCACTTTCTGCCATAAGGGTGCTGTCATCTGCATATCTGAGGTTATTGATATATGTAAGCATCAGCACATTTATTTTCAAAATCCAAAGCAGACAAGCAATCAAAAATAAAAACATAAGACCTTGAACTGTAAACAGTGAAGACAATGGCTCCTTGAGTTAAACGTATATACATACAAAGAAGAGAGATTTGACAGAAGTTAGTCTCAGTTTATCTCCCTCAGCCTCAAAACCACATCAGCAGAAAATAATGGGAGGCCACAGAATTGTTTATGTTCCTGTTACGGCTGACTGTCCTCCAACTTAGCACTTTCTTAGTGAAATGTTAGAGGAAAAAGGAAAGGCCTGTTCCACTTGCATGTTGCCTGCTTCACTGCCGGCAGCCTTTCCTAAGAGACTAGACCCAACACAAAGGCTATCAAAAGAACTGACCATTATCTACCATTTTGAGACATGTGGCTATTTAAATTTAAATCTCAATTAGAATTAAATGTAATTTAAAATTTAGCTAATCAATCACATGAGTTAAATTTCAAGTGTTCCATAACCACATGCGACTTATGGCTACCGTGTTTGGTCCTACTGTTACAGAACATTTCTGTCACTATAGATAGTTCCACTGGCTAGCACTTCTCCTTTAAGAGATAACCAGGACTAACCCTTTATTGCCTCAAACTTGCTTACCTTGGACACCCTGAGAAATTCAAGCTTCCCGTGGCTTCTCTCATCACTTAGATTCTCATTCCCACATGACTCTAATCTGTCATCTGGGCACACTTTTCTAATATGACTCAGTCTCCCACTACTGCTCTCACAATAACTGCCCTCTGGAATTTGGGTCAGTAATCAAAAAAAAATTCCTTGATGTTCTTAACCTTCTTTGTGAAAGTACTCTTCATCTTCTTGCTGTAACTAAAAGATGGCTGTCCTCTGAAGGTACTGTTTCTCCCTGTACCCTCTTAAGTACTGGCTGTTTCTTCTTCCTTACAACTCAGTACCACTGACCCGGAGGTGGAGTAGATACCCTCTTACTCCTCACTATTGCTTCCAGACTACTGGAAAAACCTCTTTTGAAGCACAAACCATTCTGCTGCCCTTGCTACTCCACCTTGAAGAAGTCATCTACTATCCCCCTCATCACCCACCCCACCCACTTTCCTGGCCATTCACTGAACATTTTAACAGATGACTTACTTTGTTTTTGCCCCTCTTGCCATCATTCTTGATGATTTTAATGCCTATATATTAGCTGAAGAATATGCAAGTTGCAGTTTTTTGTAGTTCAACCTTAGGTTAGCTATGGTTCAATTCAGTATCTGTCCTCTCACTTCCTTGACCTTTTTGCTATCAGCTCCCATGGATGAGATTTTAGCTTTGCTCAAGTGGGACTGGGAGAGAGAAGTAAGCATAATGCCTTCAGGCATCCATTGCATGTAATGCATTAACCTCTGTCCTCTGCATTTAGAATAGTACCAATCAGTTATGTACCATCCTTGGGAGAAGTAAGGAAAACATTCCATTCATTTTCTGTATTCTGTGGTTCCAGTGAGGAACTCTGATTGAGCCTGTCAATAATGATCACGCCAGTTTCAAGACCACCACCACCTATCTTTTCCAGCTCACTCCTTCTAATACTCTAATTCTAATAATCCTTCAGCCCCACTAGAACATCTAATTCCAGGCTATCACCTTTTCGTTGTCCATCATCCTGTCACATCCTCACTTTCCTTCTTACCTAACTTAGATCTCATGGTGATCATACCAACTATCCCTCTGAATATTTTCTCAACTTATTTCTACTGTACTGCCTCGCAAAACCCAATTCTGGTTAATTCTAATTCACCACCTATTATGTGTCCCTACCTAAGCAGCACAACTGTGCTGACTATGCTCATGTTATATTTAAGACCCAAAACCTCAAGCAGCACCTCATTGTGGCCAGCACCTCAGTGTGGTTCTACATATTCTACATGTTCTACTGTCAGAAATTATTTCACAACTTCTATGCTATCCTCAAACTTTCAATATTCATCCTGACTCTGCTGTCACTATTCTATTTTGTTTCAATGTTGTTGTCATTGTTGTTCAATAGATATGTTATGTCCAACTCTTTGCAACCCCATGGACTACAGTATGCCAGGCTTCCCTGTCCTTCACTATCTCCCAGAGTTTGCTCAACTTCATGTCCATTGAGTAGCTGATGCTAACCATCTCATCATCTGCTACCCACTTCTCCTTTTGCCTTCAATCTTTCCCAGCATCAGGGTCTCTTCTAGTGGGTTGGTTCTTCACATCAGGTGGCCAAAGTATTAGAGTTTCAGCTTCAGCATCAGTCCTTCCAATGAATATTCAGGATTGATTTCTTTTAGGATTGACTGGTTGGATCTCCTTGCAGTCCAAGGGACTCTCAAGAGTCTTCTCCAGCAATTACATAAATATGAAACAATTATATTTGTTTCAACATAACACCTTTATTGGGATAAAATTACATAGTATATTCTGAGTATATTCACAGAGTTGTATAATTATCATCACTACCTATTTTAATATTTTCATTAACTAAAAAAGAAACTAGCTCCCATTAGCAGCCATTCTCCTTTTCCCCCAAACTCCCAGCCCTAGGCAACCACGAATTTGCTTTCTGTCTCTATGGATTTGCCTATTCTGGGCATGTCTGATAAACGGAATCATACAATATGTGGGCTTTTGTGACCGACTTCTTTCACTTAACATATGTTTTCAAGGTTTATCCACATTGTGGCATGTGACAGTACTTCATTCCTTTTTTTCCCCACAGCAGTTGCACCATTTTACACTCCCAACAGTGTACTGGGGTTCCAATTTCTCCATATTTTTACCAACATTTGCTATTTTCATTTTTTTAAATAGCCATTCTAGTGAGGATGAAGTGGTATCTCATGGTTTTGACTCACATTTTCTTAATGACTAATAAGGTTGATCATCTTTTCAAGTGTTTGCTAGCCATTTGTATATATTTTTAGGAGACAATGTCTTTTAATTGAGTCCTTTCTGATGTTGAGTGGTAAGAATGCTGTATATATTCTGAAATCTAGACTCTTTATCAGATATATGATTCACAAATATTTTCTCCCATTCTGTAAATTTCCTTTTCACTTTCTTGATAGTGTTCTTTGATGCAAAATAGTTTATATTTTGAAAATTTAATCTATTTTTTCTTTTGTTGCTTGTGCTTTTGGTGTCATGTCTAAAAATCCACTGCCAAAATCTAAGATCATGAAATTTACCCTTAAGAGAGTTTTATAATTTCAACCCTTACATTTAGGTCTTCAATCGATATTTTATAGATGGTCTGAGGTTCAACTTGTTTTTTCACATGCAGATATTAAGTTGTCCCAGTGCCATTTCTTTTTTTAATTTTTTATTTTGTATTGAAGTATAGCTGATTAACAATGTTGTGACAGTTTCAGGTGGACACCAAAGGGATTCAGTCATACAGGTCCTTGCTGGTTATCCATTTTAAATATAGCAATGTGTACCCCTCTATCCCAAACTCCTTAACTATCCCATCCCCCTATTCTTACCTTCAGCAACTATAAGTTCTTTTTCTAAGTCCGTGAGTCTGCCTTCTAAATAAGTTTATTTGTATCATGTCTTTTTGGACTCTGCATATATAAGATGTCATATGATGTTTCCACTTCCTTGTCTGACTTCATTCAGAATAACAATCTTTAGGTCCATCCATGTTCCTGCAAATGACATTGTTTTTGACGGCTGAGTAATATTCCATTGTGTCTCTGTACTACATCTTCTTTATTCAAATATTCCTCTGTCAATGGACATTTAGGTTGTTTCTATGTCTTGGCTCACAGAACAGTGCTTCAAGGAACACTGCAGAGTGCATGTATCCTTTCAGACCATATAGACCCACAAGTGGGATTGCAGGGTCATATGGTAGCTCTATTTTCTCCATATTGTTCTCCATAGTGGCTATGTCAATTTGCATTCCTACCAATAGTGCAGGGGGGACAGGATAGTTAGGGAGTTTAGGATGGATGGGTACACACTGCTGTATTTAAAATGGATAACCAGCAAGGACCTACTGTATAGTACAGGTAACTGCTCAATGTCATGTAGCAGCCTGGATAGGAGGGGAATTTGGGGGGAGAATGGATACATGTATATGTATGACTGAATCCCTTTGGTGTACACCTGAAACTGTCACTTCTCTCTACACCCTCTCTAGTATTTGTTTGTGGATTTTTTTATGATAGCCATTTTCACTGGTATAAGGTGGTATCTGATTGTAGTTTTGATTTACATGTCTCTAATAATTAGTGATGCTAAATATCTTTTCATGTGTCTTTTGGCCATCCTGGTCTTCTTTGGAAAAATGTCTATTTAGGTCTTCTGCCTATTTTTTGATTGGGTTGTTTGTTTTGATGATGTTCAGCTTCACAAATTTTGTGTAGACTTGAGACTAACCCCTTGTCAGTCACATCATTTGCAAATATTTTCTCTCAGTCTGTGAGTTGGATTTTTGTTTTATCATTTCCTTTGCTGCACAAAAGCTTTTGAGTTTAAGGAGATCCCATTTGTTTATTTTTATTTCCACTATTCTGGGAGTTGGATCAAACAAGATACTGCTGTGATGTATGCCAGACAGTGTTTTGCCTATGTTTTCCTCTAGGACTTTCATAGTGTCCAGTTTCACATTTAGGTTTCTAATTCATTTGAGCTTACATTCATTTGACCTTAATTCGTTTTGTGTATGGCAGCACCATTTCTTGAAAAGACTTTTTCTCCCACTGAATTGGCTAAGTAGGCTTAGCCAAAAACCTAAGTCAAAGCTGCCTTCATTCATCCTGACCCTCAGTCACAAAGTTTGACTGATTATCTCACCAAGAGATTCTCAAATCTGTCCGTTCCCATGACACTGCTTCATTACTTGTCTCCTTATCTCTAATCTCAATTCCTCTACTCTGTCTTCCAAAAATACTATTCCAAGAATAATTTAGGCCCCGGATTGCCAGTTGGCAGTACCCAGGAAGCCCTTCCCTAACCCAAGAATGCCACAATCTCCACACTTGAACAGAACTCTATGGGCATGTATCACAGCATTTTCCACACAACATTCTAATTATTGCTTTACCTATTTATTTCCCCCAGTCAACTCTCAATCACTTCAGTATTCCATATTCTTGGCATAAAATTGACACAAGATATAAATGTATATTTAATGAATCAATTAGTTTCTTATTCTCAAGTTCAGTGGAATCTTTTCTTGGCTTTAAAAACAACAGAATATTTCTGTAACTTAGATGAAAATGTCTCTAGAGTTTGATGTGAAATAAATACTCTTGAAATAAAAAGACCCTATCTGCCTCATTCCATTCAATATGCAAATTCATGTTCTCTCAGATACTAGGCTTAATAGTCTTATTCTACTAGTGATAGTTCATAACTAAAAAATCCTAATGACTATGTTGATACTTCCTAAATAAAGCAACACTAAAAAAAAAAGGCAGGCATCACTGGGTACAAGGAACAAATGAACAAATAAAGGCTCAGAGGCTTTAATTTGGCAAATACCTGGATACGATTCCAAGTCTGTTAAGAGTCCAAAGCCAGCACCACAATACCAAACTGCCCTCTTTGTTGTGGAGAAGGCACACAGGCATTCTGTCCCTACTCAAGTTGTAGCACTTTTCATTTAAGAGATAAGCTTGCCTTTCTCAAAAAAGTACACTTGAATGTTGAGCAAATGACCTTAATCTTCAGTGCTGCTGTAGCTGACCCCTGCATCGTTTCAACATTTTTCCATATAAGACAAAAATACTCATATAAAAATATGCTTGGCAGTGCCCCCACCACCCTGAGACTTAAAGGAAAGAATTAATTCTCAGAACAGAATTAATTCTGTGTCTTAAACCACACAATTCCTACTTAGAATATAGAAATAAAGGGTCTACACCATTATATTTTTATGAATAAAATTCTTCAATCTATGAGGTAGTAAATAATTTGGAGGTCTTAGAAAAGCAATCACTTGTGTAATCCCTACTAGTATATGTGTATATTTATAGGACAATCTTTTTCTTTAATAGTTGGCATTTTTATTTAAGCAATTTAACAATATGTAAAGATTCTGCCTGCAATGCAGGAGAACCAGGTTCAATCTCTGGGTCAGGAAGAGACCCTGGAGAAAAGAATGGCTACCCACTCTAGGACTCGTGCCTGGAGAATTCCATGGACAGAGGAGCCTGGCATACTATAGTCCATAGGGTCGCAAAGAATTAGACATGACTGAGCCACTAACACTTTCACTTTCATAAGGAATTTAATCATAATTCACATGTTCTGATCCATGAATTAAAATGTGGGAATCTACTCTGAGGAAATCACTTGAATTTAGACAAAATCAAGACAAAGATGTTCTATCAAAGCATTTCTATAACAATGAAAAATTTAAACAACCCAGTGTTCAAATACAGAATGAAATACTATGCAGAAATCGAAAAATAAAGGCTGAAAGGAAATAAGCCAAAATATTAACTGTAATTGCAGCAAGGAGATTAGGGGATGATTAGTTTTGGATGATTATCCTTCTATGTTGTCAATTTTTTTCAATGAGCATATATTCCTTTTATAATTTAAAAAATTATTTAAATATTGAGAGATACCGTTAATGAAATAATGGATCTGGGCAATGATCATCAGTGACTCTTAGTTGAATACGCTTTCAAATGGATGGATTAGGCTGATCCCACTGATCAATCTTAACATTATAAAAGAAAGATAACCAGACAGTACATACCTCACAATGATATAATACACCACCTATGAAATACTCTTGTTAAAAAAAAAAATCTAGGAACTTTCCTGGTGGTCCAGTGGTTAAGAATCCACCTTGCAATGCAGTGGACACCTGCCGGATCCCTGGTCGAGGAACTAAGATTTGACATGTCCCACTCCAGTGTTCTTGCCTGGAGAATCCAAGGGACGGGGAAGCCTGGTGGGCTGCCGTCTATGGGGTCACACAGAGTCGGACACGACTGAAGCAACTTAGCAGCAGCAGCAGAGCAAGTAAGCCCCAGGCCCAACTACTGGGCCTAAGCACCGCAACTAGAGAGTCTCAGAATTGCAATGAAAGATCCCACATGACGCAATGTGCTGCAACTACTGTAGCCCATGTGCTTAGAGCCTGTGCTTCGCAACAAGAGAAGCCACCAACACTGCAAAAGAATGAAGCCCCTGCTCACAGCCAACTAGAGAAAGTCTGCACGCAGCAACGAAGAGCGAGGCTGACAACAACAAAAAAATTTTTTTAATCTAAATGGAATCTGATCAAGCCTCAAATCAAAATAGAAGCTTCCAGAAAATATAGTTCAGAACAGAAGACCATGTTAAAGGTGACAATAAGCATACAATCAGCAAAATTTAGGAGGGAAATTCTGAAAGACAAAAAGCCAATCTCTTTAACAAACTATAAAGAAAACAAAGAGAAGAGGATACAGAGACTAAAAGAAAATTGAAAGACACTGGGACTTCTCCAGTGGTTCAGCAGCTAGGACTCGGTGCTCCCAATGCAAGGCCCAGGTTGATCCCTGGTCAGGAATCCCACATGCTGCAGCTAAAGATCCCACATGCCATAACTAAGACCCAGCACAGCCAAATGAATTAATAATAATAAAAAGGAAAGAAAGAAACTTGCAAGACATCAACCAAATGTAATACATGAACCTTGTTTGGACCCTGATTTGAACAAACCATTAAAAAAAAATTATAAGACTGAGGAAAGGGAGATGTTGACTGGTATGAAAATGGTGCTGTGGCTGTATTTTTTTTAAAAATAGTCTTTATCTTTTAGTATTACAATATTTATAGATAATCTGTCTGAAAATTGCTTCAAAAAATCTAGTGGGAGGTGGATGGGAGGAATGTTATATATAAAAAAAAGACTGGTCATATGTTGATGACTGTTGAAGCTAGAAAATGAATTCATAGGGATTCATAATACTGCTAAACAATAAAAATTTTTAAATGGTCTCAAAATAAACCTGCTGTTCAAAGCTAATTACTGGCATACATCGGAGATATTGTAGGTTCAGTTCCAGACAAGTGCAAAGCAGCAAATACTGCAATAAAGCAAGTCGCATATATTTTCTGATTTCCCAATGCATATGAAAATTATATCTATACTATACTATAATCTTTTTTAATTTTTAAAAATAATTTTATTTTTGGCTGTGCTGGGTCTTGGTTACTGTGCAGGCTTTTCTCTAGTTACAGAGAGTTTGATCAGGGATCGAACCCATGTCTCCTACATTGGCAGGTGAATTCTTTACCACTGAGCCACCAACAAAGCACTCTCTTTTTTTAAATTTTATTGGAATATAGTCGATTTACAATGTTGTGTTAGTTTCAGGTGTTGAGCAAAGTGAATCAGATATATATATATCTCCATTCTTTTTTTAGATTCTTTTCCCATATAGGCCATCACAGAGTACTGAGTAGAGTTCCCTGTGCTATACAGCAGATTCTTATATTGTAGCATTTTAAGCATATAATAGCATCATGTCTAAAAAAAATAATGTACATACCTTAATTAAAAATACTTTATTGCCGGGTATATATGTATACATATGGCTGATTCACTTCACTGTACAACAGAAACTGACACAGTAGTGTAAAGCAACTATACTATTAAAAAAAAAAAACTTTATTGCTGAAAAGTGCTAATCATTTTCTGAGCCTTCAGTGAGTTACAGTAGTAACATTAAATATCACTGATCACAGATCACCATAACAAACAGAAGAACGAAAAAATTTGAAATATTGTAAGAACTACCAATATGTGACACAGAGACATGAAGTGAGCAAAAGCTGTTGGAGAAATGGTGCTGACAGTCTTGGTTGGCAAAGGACTACCACAAATATTTTATTTGTAAACATACACACACACACACACATACACACACACACTAAAAGACAATGCAGTAAAACAAGGTATGCCTGTAAATAAAAACAAAAAAGGAAAAGATACACATCAAACTTAACAATGGCTTCGGTCAATTCAGTTCAGTTGCTCAGTCATGTCCGACTCTTTGCAACCCCATAGACTGCAGCACGCCAGGCTACCCTGTCCATAATCAGCTCCCAGAGCTTGCTCAGACGCATGTCCATCAAGTTGGTGATGCCATCCAACCATCTCATCCTCTGTCATCTTGGACTGGGCCAAATCATGGATGAGATTTATCTGAGTAAAATTTTCCAGTGTTATAAACCAACATCACTTCAATTAAAAAAATTTTTTTCCACTTAAATCTTCTATAATGAAGATGTATTGCTTAAAAAAAATTGTTAGGAGGCAAAATAGCATAATGACTAAGAGTGGAACTCCTGGATAAATGGCAAATTCCACAGCTGACATAGGAAAAGTCAAAACAACATTGTAACTTCTTTTAGTAGAAAGTAAAACTGATGGGCACATGACAAAAGGTTATACAAGGCACCTGAAAGGACTTTCACTGGTCAAATCTGGAACAATTTGAAAAGCTGCTAGAAAGAATTATGACACATTAAATTTTAAAAAATGAATTCATATCGTATTTTTTAAAAATTAATGGGGCTTTCCTGCTGGCTCAGCTGGTAAAGAATCTGCCTGCATGCAGGAGGCCCGGGTTTGATTCCTAGGTCAGGAGGATCCCCTGGAGAACGAGATGGCAACCCACTTCAGAATTCTTGCCTTGTCCATTCTTCCATGGACAGAGGAGCCTGGCAGGTTACAGTCCATAGAGTCAGAGTCAGACACAACTGAGCGACTAATACTTTCACTTTCAATGGGAAAGGGGAAAGTTTCTCTTATAGAAGAATGGCAGGAATACAAAAAAAAAAACAAAAAACCACCACTTACTATTATAGCAACAATTAATTTAAGCAAGATTCACCATTGGATGCTAAAACCATGGGTGAATGTCTGTTTGGGAATAGGCTATTTATACAGCCTCACAGTATATTATCCCACAGATGACATACTGATTACAAAATAAAAAGATATTTTGTGGAAGGAGATCTGGCAGACACTACCTTAGAAAGAGGATCAAATTTAACAACTCCAGTAACAAAACTGATATCATTTGCTCCCTGATGTAGTATGTTACAGAGTGAATATTTGTGTTCCCCTAGTACTCATGTCGGAGAAGGCAATGGCACCCCACTCCAGTACTCTTGCCTGGAAAATCCCATGGACGGAGGAGCCTGGTAGGCTGAAGTCCATGGGGTCACTGAAAGTTGGACAGAACTGAGCAACTTCACTTTCACTTTTCACTTTCAAGCATTGGAGATGGAAATGGCAATCCACTCCAGTGTTCTTGCCTGGAGAATCCCAGGGACAGGGGAACCTGGTGGGCTGCTGTCCATGGGGTCGCACAGAGTCAGACAAGACTGAAGCAACTTAGCAGCAGCAGCAGCAATACTCATATATTGAAATCCTAATGCCCAATGTGATGGTATTAGAATATGGGACCTTCGGGTAGTGATTAGGTTGAGAGGGTGAGCCTGTGTGAATAGAATTAGTGCTACTATAAGGCACTGAAGAGACCAGAGCTCTCTCCTTCCGCCACCTGAGGACACAGCAAGACGCAGATGTCTGCAACCCATAAGAGGGCTCTCACCAGAACCCAAGCATTCTGGCACAATGATCACAGACTTCCAACCTCCAGAACTGTGAGAAATAAATTTTGGTTGTATCTGTCAGTTCAGTTCAGTCGCTCAGTCGTGTCTGACTCTTTGCAACCCCATGAATTGCAGCCCGCCAGGCTTCCCTGTCCATCACCAACTCCCAGAGCCGGCCCAAAATCATGTCCATTGAGTCAGTGATGCCATCCAACCATTGTTGTTGCCATCCAACAACCAGTTGTATATAAATCACTCAATCTATGGTACTTTGTTGGAGCAGTCCAAGCTGAAAAAGACATGATGCACTTAGAGGAATATAACATTCTCTTTGTTATCATTCCTGCCCAAAAGATTTTAACATAAATTTAATCATAAGAAAACATGAGACAAATCCAAAGTGAGTAATATCCTAGAAGGAAAAGCCAGAGAGGACAAATTCCGTATTCTGTGAAGAAGCTCTGCCCAGGTCTCTGGCTGACTCTAGAACCATTCATGAAATAAACAGACTGCAGTTAAGGATAAATAACCAAACTGAGATTTGAACTGCTTCTCCACACAAGAGTGTGTAGTTGATTCTAATCCAGTGAACTGTCTAATGAAACAAAATACTTTTCTGAGATATAAAACACATGCTAGAACACCCACAATGTAAATTCACAAGTTCCAGGATACAATCCCTATTTGACATACAAGGAGAATCAGGAAAATGTGACTTGTTTTCAATTTAGAGGGGTACAACCATTTGAATGACTTCTTATCAGAAGCTGTGGAAGCTAGAAGATAGTGGAACAAAACCTTTAGTTGCTAAAAGGGAAAAACCTATCAACCCCAAATTCTATATTCAGTGAAGACTTCCTTCATGAATGATGACAAGGCCCTCAAACATATTTGTTGGATTGAGTGTTTTGGAGTTAAATCATATAGAACTCAATTGATGATATTTGAACAGAACAGTGCCCTATGAACAGGATTTCAGAAATGCAGATGAATCCTAAATGGATGTCAGAGATGTAGTACTTGAAAAAAAAAATGGCAGCATTTGATAATTCAAAAGATATTGATCATAAGAAGTTGAACTCCAATGACTGAAAAAACTAATATAATATTAATAGAACTAAGAAAATCAGAAAGAAGAGCTAGATATGGACTTAAAAGATGAATTCTGATCTGACTGGTTCTCTTTGAAAACCAAGCTCAACATTAACTTTTGGAAAAAAGTCACATTTTAAATTTCATACTAGTTATATTAATAAAATAGCATTTGCTTATTAATTTATCTTAACAATGCAATGGTTAAGGCAAAGATTAAAAAATAAGTAAAAGAGTTAAAAGTCAGACAAACAGAATTTTAAAATATATAAACTTAAAAAAAAAAGAATGATGGTGAAATCAATACATTTTCCAGATAAATAAATTATTAAGCAATTATTATGGAAGTTTGTTGCCAGCAGGCCCACACTGTAAGAAATACTAAAGGCAATTCTTCAGACTGAAAGGGATCATCAAGAACTGAAGAATATAAAAAATGGTAAATATCTAGAAAAGATCATTTTCCTCTTAATTTCTTTACAATCCACAGCAAAAAACTGTAACATTGTTTTACAGGATTTATAATCTATGTAGATATATGACAACTACAGCATAAGAGAAAGGGTAAGGTAGTAAATGGACTTTTATAGTTATAAGATTTCTATACTCTTCATAAAGTGGTATTAACTCTAAGCAGACTGTGGAAGACTACCTTCCACCAAGAGTAGCCACTAAAAATAGTTATAGCTTTAAAAAATAAAAGTGAAAAAAAGTAATTTTATAATTCCAATAATCAAAAGAAGATAGAAAATAAGAAAAAAAACAAAAGAGACAAAAATTTAAAAACAAAATGGTAGACCTAAATCTAATCACATAATTAAACAATTAATTTTCCAATTAAAAATTAGTGTCAGAATGGGTAAAAAGCATGACTCAACGATACAGTGTCTACAAGACACATACTTTAAAAATATATGTATATATATTTTTTCATGTTAAAAGTGAGCTTTCCTGGTGGCTCAACTGGTAAAGAATCCACTGCGATGTGGGAGACCTGGGTTTGATCCCTGGGTTGGGAAGATCCCCTGGAGAAGGGAATGGCTACCCACTCC
>NW_011494810.1:3015391-3015735 GCF_000754665.1 Bison bison bison | reverse complement strand
TTACCAGAAACAAAGCTGGAAACTAAGTAACTTAGCGCCACTCAGCAGTGGCCACAGGACTGGAAAAGGTCAGTTTTCGTTCCAATCCCGAAGAAAGGCAATGCCAAAGAATGCTCAAACTACCACACAATTGCATTCATCTCACACACTAGCAAAGTAACGCTCAAAATTCTCCAAGTCAAGCTTCAACAGTACGTGAACCATGAACTTCCAGATGTTCAAGCTGGTTTTAGAAAAGGTAGAGGAACCAGAGATCAAATTGCCAACATCCGCAGGATCATGGAAAAAGCAAGAGAGTTCCAGAAAAACATCTATTTCTGCTTTATTGACTATGCCAAAGCCTT
>NW_011494810.1:2993958-3015284 GCF_000754665.1 Bison bison bison | reverse complement strand
ACTGTGGAAAATTCTGAAAGAGATGGGAATACCAGACCATCTGACCTGCCTCTTGAGAAACCTATATGAAGGTCAGGAAGCAACAGTTAGAACTGGACATGGAACAACAGACTGGTTCCAAATAGGAAAAGGAGTACGTCAAGGCTGTAAATTGTCACCCTGCTTATTTAACTTCTATGCAGAGTACATCATGAGAAACGCTGGGCTGGATGAAGCACAAGCTGGAATCAAGACTGCTGGGAGAAATATCAGTAACCTCAGATATACAGATGACACCACCCTTATGGGAGAAAGTGAAGAAGAACTAAAGAGCCTCTTGAACAAGGTGAAAGAGGAGAGTGAAAAAGTTGGCTTAAAGCTCAACGTTCAGAAAACGAAGATCATGGCATCTGGTCCCATCACTTCATGGCAAATACATGGAGAAATGGTGAAAATGGTGTCAGACTTCATTTTCTTGGGCTCCAAAATCACTGTAGATGGTGACTGCAGCCATGAAATTAAAAGATGCTTACTCCTTGGAAGGAAAGTTACGACCAACCTAGACAGCATATTAAAAAGCAAAGACATTACTTTGCCAACAAAGGTCTGTCTAGTCAAGTGTTTTTCCAGTAGTTATGTATGGATGTGAGAGTTGGACTATAAGGAAAGCTGAGTGCCAAAGAATTGATGCTTTTGAACTGTGGTGTTGGAAAAGACTCTTGAGAGTCTCTGGGACCGCAAGGAGATCAAACCAGTCCATCCTAAAGGAAATCAGCCCTGAATGTTCACTGGAAGGACTGATGTTGAAGCTGAAACTCCAGTATTTTGGCCACCTGATGCAAAGAGCTGACTCATTTGAAAAGACCCTGATGCTGGGAAAGATTGAAGGCAGAAGGAGAAGGGGATAACAGAGGATGAGATGGTTGGATGGCATCACCGACTCAATGGACATGACTTTGAGTAAACTCCGGGAGTTGGTGGTGGACAGGGAGGCCTGGCGTACTGCAGTCCATGGGGTCGCAAAGAGTCAGACACAACTGAGCAATTGAACTTAACTGAACTAAAGTAATGTATAAGTTGGCTTTTAAATCTCTATGGAAATGCAAAAGCCTAGAATGTCCACAGTAGTCTTTAAAAAGAACAAAGCAAACTTTTGCTAGCTGATGTCAAGACTTTCTATGAAACTATTATAATCAAGATATCTGGGGTACTACAAATAGAACCCAAACACAAGCCTTACTTACTTAGTCATTTGATCATCTACAAAAGCACCAAGGTAATCCAATGAGAAAGGGAAGTCTTTTCAACAAAAAGGTCTGGAATAACTAGATATGCATATGTAATAAATAAACCTCAACCCTTACTGCAACCATACACAAAAATCAATTCAAGACATATCATAAGCCTGAACAGAATAACCATAAAAGAAAAAAAATTAATAAATTAGACTCCATCTTAAAAGTTCCACTCATCAAGACACCTATAAGAAAATGAATAGGCAAGTCAGACTAGAAGAAAATATCTGTACAACATACTATTTACAAATGACTGGAATTTAGGACATATAGAAAATCCCATCTGGATAATAAAAAGTCAAACAATCCAACTTACTAGTTCAGTAAATTTTGACAGTTACTTACTTCTCCCTGGGGGTGATACAATGTAATTTGCAAGGTTGCTGCAAAGATCAGGTGAGATAAAGATAAGCACGCAAGTTCACAGTGCCTAGCACAAAGCAGTAGTAATAGTAGGTGTCATTATAAAGACCAGGAATATGTTATATACCCATGAATTTCAACATTTTTTTCTAAACAAGAGAATCCTGTTTCCAAATAAAACCTCATTCCAGACCCTATAAATAAAATACATAAAAGTAGAGCTCTGGATGAATGGGTAGTGAAGGTGGACTATAACAACAATATTAGTGCTGGCCTACCCGCTGTTACCCCAAATCCCCAGAACTCTAATGATCTACAAAACACACTGAGAAAAGCCAATGAGGAAGAACAGGGACATTCCAATTATGGTCTGATTACCTATTTTTATAAATAAACTTTAATTGGAACAAAGCCATCTTGTGCGTGCATGCTAAGTTGCTTCAGTCATGTCCAACTCTGTGTGACCCTATGGACAATATCCCATCAGGCTCCTTTGTCCAAGGGATTTTTCCAGGCAAGAATACTGGAGTGGGTTGCCATGCCCCGCTCCAGGGGATTTTCCCAACCCAGGGATCAAACCCACATCTTTATGTCTCCTGCTCTGGCAGGTTGGTTCTTTACCACTACTGCTACCTGGGAAGCCCATTCACTTACATATTGTCTATGGTTGCTTTCATACTATAACGGCAGAGCTGAGAAGCTGTGACAGAGCCCATAAGGCCTGTGAAATCTAAAATATTTTCTACGTGTCTCTTTAAGAAAAGTCTGTCAGATGAAACAGTGACGATGAGTTGATGACTGGGCAGCGCATGGGGGTTTCAAGGCACTAATATTCCTTCCATTTTTATGTCTGAAATGTTCTTGTAATTAATATAAACATGCACACACAAAGTCCTTTTGCAAGACAATAATCAAAGTTAAACTGGCCATTGTCTTTTTAAGAAACTGGTATGAAAGACATGTGGCACCAATAAAAGAACCTGGAAAAAACCCAAAGAGGTGGTTAAAAACTATTAATGACAACCTAACCCAGTGGCTAAATTATAATTTAATTATAAATTATATATTTATATATACTTATATAAATTATAATTAATTATAATTAGATTATAAATCTAATCCAGAGCCTAAATTAAGATAATACTCAATGAGCTTCATATGGAGAAAAACCTCCCTATGAAATAAATTTATCTGAATTTTACTAGTGGCTAGCTTTATCAAGGTTCCTACAAAAGTGAAATGGATGACAATAGAGCATAATAAAAATATACAAGCTCTTTAAAATGTTTTCATAGTATGTACAAAAGAATATATATGCAAATTAATCACCCAACTTAAGAAATACACTATCAACACTGATTAGCTAACTGTGCTTCTTCCTGATTCCATCGTCTGTCTCTACCCACTCCTAGTAGCAAGAAGACTTCAGTCTCAAAATTGTTATTATTACTTTGTTATTCTATAAAACCACAGTTTTACTATAAATTCTTAAAACAAAATGTTGACTATCATACTGTATTCAGTAATCTTAAATTTTTTTAAAAATCTGAATATTTCTGGATGATTCTCTGGAGTACAAGCTTTTGAATTAAAGCTGGTTGCATATCTGAGTTCTTGACACTTATCATGGATGTGACCTTGGGGAAATTATTTTCCCATCAAGCCTTCATTTCCTACTACAAAAGATTGTTGTGAGAATTAAAACAGAATATACGAAAAGGGCAGTTTCTGGTATATAGCAGATGCTCATAAATGGTAGCTGTACTGGGTATGATTTATAAAGACTTGACAAATTAAACCCTTTTACTTAATGGGAAAACAAATCTATCTTGCTATCAAGTGCTCCCTTTATATTAGGCCATTAGAAAATTCCTTAGTAACAAGTCTGTGAATGGTCAATCTCCATAGCCACCACCAGAAGTAATTCTGATAGTTCATCTGTTCCTTTCACTTTGCACACATGTTTTCAGAGATGACCTATGTCATATCAACTCTGTTCACCAGAAAATAGTCTGAATCCATCAAGCAGTTTCTTCTAGGTAACTGAAAAGCTGACAAGGTCAATTCTGATGAGATCAGATTTCATGCTTGCATTCAAGGGTGAAGGATTGCACTCTGCCTTCCTAAAACTGAGGCTTATATACTCTCCTCGATACTTTCCCCGACTGTGTCTCCATCTCTACACACAGAAAGGCAGAGAGAAAATAGCAGTGCAGTGAAGGAAAATGCTAGCTCCGGAGTCAGGCAGACTTGGGTTTGGACTCTGACTCTGTTGCTTAACTATCTGATGCTGGACAAGAACTAAACCTCTCTAATACCAGATTCCTCATGGATAAAATGGAAATAACAAAAATAGTTAACCTCTAAGAGTCCCTTGGACTGCAAGGAGATCCAACCAGTCCATTCTAAAGGAGATTAGTCCTGGGTGTTCATTGGAAGGACTGATGCTAAAGCTGAAACTCCCAATACTTTGGCCACCTCATGCGAAGAGCTGACTCATTGGAAAAGACTCTGATGCTGGGAGGGATTAGGGGCAGGAGGAGAAGGGGACGACAGAGGATGAGATGGCTTGATGGCATCACCGACTCAATGGACATGAGTCTGAGTGAACTCCCGGAGTTGGTGATGGACAGGGAGGCCTGGCGTGCTGCAGTTCATGGGGTCGCAAAGAGTCGGACACAACTGAGAGACTGAACTGAACTGAACTGAACCGAAGATAATTATAGTCCTGACTGTGGTTCTATGAAAATTATAATGGAGACAACTCACCTAATATTAATTTCTTGAACTTTCTTCTTTCTTAAAATGCTCTAGATGCCTGAATTAAAATGTGTGACTAAATCATGAAGTGAGAGAACTTCTCTCAAGTAGTTTTTAGCTGTTAATATTCCTTCAACACATAGTGCTTTGGGTATTATTCAGGTGTTAATAAGAGCTATTTTATTTTTTCAAGGAAGGAATAAGCACATCTAGAAGAAAAAAACATGCTAAAAGAAATCCTGATGTCTGGCTCTTTAGCAGCAAGTCACAATGAGTAGGGATAACTAAAACAAAGACAAAGTCAAGGTTTAGAGGAACAAAATGGGAACAGTGAAGACACTGAGGACTAAAGCAGACATGGATTGCAGTGACACTGCCATTTCACATGCCACATCATACAAGGAAATGTTCTACAGAAAGGGAGAACAAAAATTATCAGAAGACAATTCAGATGACAAGCATGGAGGAATGCGACAGGACCACACAGTTTTGTTACATTATTCATACAAGAGGAGAGAGTTGCATAAGAGAGAGTTACAAGCAATGGAACATCACAAGTCTGGAATGGAGGTACTTGGTCTAAGGGTTCATCCAGTGGCTAAAAGTTATGATGTATTTCTATGTCAGTAGGTGTTCAAATAAGATGATGGCCTCTACAGAAACACTTAACAGTCTGGAGTCAAGTCTATCAAAGACAAATCTACTTTAGATGTATTACTTCCAGCTCGTACTGACCTCTGTACTAGACCACCATCTCTTCCTACCTCTCAGGTTCCTTCTCCCACTATCAGCAGCAATGCATTTTTTACAATTTCTCCTTGAAGCCCTCTCCCTAATTGCATGGATTCCAATACTCTTTTCTCCATACCAGTGCCAAAGATTAGGGATCTTTCTACAGGATCAGCCCTGCCTCTGCTGGGATGGTACGGGGAGGGAGGTGGGACGGGGATTCAGGATGGGGAACACATGTATACCTGTGGCAGATTCATGTTGATGTATGGCAAAACCAATACAATATTGTAAAGTAATTAACCTCCAATTTAAATAAATTTATATAAAAAAAAAAGAAATAAAAGCTCTGACTGTTTAAACACAAGAAGGGGGTGCTGTGCCAGGCTGCACAAATTTGTAAACTTGGTAAGAACTGATGGGTGGGTGGTAAAAACCTGGAAAGCACCTTTGAAGCAAAAGACAAATACCATTCTAAAGAACTTACATAAATTGATAAGAAAAATATTAAGAACCCAATAGACACTTAGGAAAGTTCAGATAACAATTTTTCAAAGAATACAAGTTGGCTTTTTAAAAAAAGAAACAAATTCAACAGTACTAATCAAAGAAATATAAAATATAATGAAATATCACTGATTATCTAATGAATATACCATGCTTTAAGAAATAAAAAAAGAAAACATAACATTTCTCAGTATTTGTAATGGTGTGGTGAAAGGAAAATTGTTATTTGCTGCCAATGAGAATTTAAACTAGTAGAATCTTCTGAAAACAGTCTTAAAACTTTATACATATAATCCAGTAATTTTACTTTTTGTAGTGTGGTTTAAAGAAAAAATCAGAAACTCAGACAATTTACACCTAACAAGGCTTATTGCTATTTTAGATGCACATTTTCAATAAAGGGGGGGTGGTTAAAAACACACACCTGATATTAGTGCCTCTATTTTAGCATTTCAACTAATTTGTATCATATTTAGTCATGTCCAAGTCTGTCTGCCTCACTGGACTGTGAATTTCCTGAATACAAATTTAAGGTTCAATCAGCTCTGTGAGCACTTATCACCTTATCACCTGTGAACACTCCCAGCACCTAACACAAAACTTCATTAACAGCAAATTAATCAATGACTAACTTCAAAGACACATAAACACAGATAAACGACATGAACAAACACTAAATTTATAACTGACCTAATTTTTCCACAATTTGGAATAAACTCAATTCCATGAGATTATTATAGGAATGAGTTAATAGACTGCAGTAATTACAACCTACAGTCATGCTCCTTTATCCTTTCTTCTTACCTGGAACATAGATTTAAGGTCTAGAGATAGAACAGCCATCTTGAAACCGTAAGTCAAGAACCTACAAGTCAAGGACTGTAGAGCTGAAACAGAAAAGCTTTGGTCCTCATTATGTCACTGGGCCACTACCTCACTCCAGATATCTTGTTATGTAAGAAAAAGAAAACTTACATGTTAAACTCACTTAATTACATTAATTAATATGGTGTTTTCTGTTATCAGAATTGATAAAATTTTCTGATAGATACTAACAGGGTTTTCCGTTACTTGTTCTGACATATTAATAAATGATACATAACCATTCACTTGATAATAGTAACTAAACCAGGGGTGGTTACTTAAATAAAGACCATCAGAGTCTTTCTTAGATTGATTTATGGCCTCAGGAGAAAGAACTCCTTTTTTCCCATTAAAGGCTAAAACTCTATGGCTACTGGCAGACACTTTGCCTGTCCCTTAACAACAACAAAGTCTATCTGTTGAATAGAGAAAAGTAGAGTCAAAAGACAGAGAAACATCATCTCAGCTCCCAGATCTGGCTCAGCCTGAAGCCTATCCCAGGTTTCCCAATTATTATGCAAACTAAATTCTCTTTTTTGCTTAAGATTACCAGGGCTTCCCTGGTGGCTCATATGCTAATGAATTTGTCTGCAATGAAGGAGACTTGGGTTTGATTCCTGCGTTGGGAAGATCCTCTGAAAGAAGGGAATGGCTACCGACTCAAGTATTCTTGCCTGGAGAATTCCATGGACAGAGGAGAGCCTAGCAGGCTACGGTTCATGGGGTTGCAAAGAGTCAGACATAACCGAGTGACCAACACTTTCACTTTTCACTTGAATTGTATTTCCAACACTTGCACCCAAAAGAGTCCTATATACTACACTGGAGTAAACACATTAATAATTTTTTACAGGTTGAAAAAAACTCTTGTCCTATATTAACTCATATAATTCAAGTTACATTTGTCATTCTCCAACTGCTTACTATTTATTTTCATTATGTCCATATTACAACCACACTGAATTGTGTGCTCTTTTGTACACCTTTCATGTTTTCCTATTTATATGATTTGATTTTTGCCTGCTGTTTTACATTAATGCCTTTCTTCTAAATCTCTAATCACATTTCTTCTGAAACACCACAGAATTTATCTTTATGCCCCTTAGTAGTTTTGATCTTGCATTACAGTTATTCATGTGTATGTCTTATCTACCCAACAGTACTATAATCTCACTTTGGATATGTATATCTCCCCACAGGTCAGTGTGTTTCCATAATTCATGCTATTTCTACTAAACTTAAGCTACTTCCTAACAATACACCTAACTACTGACATGTATTATTAACACCTCTATAGTTAGTTGTCAACAGTGATATACTTAATCCTCCTAGATACTACAAAAGCCACATTAATACAAGTGAGAAGACTGAATGGGAGTACAAATTACATTCAGGTAGGCAAATACACATATATAAAACTGAAAAAGTCAACTCTGTTCAATTTAAGAAATGTTTTACCTAGAGACGTTCAGGTCTTCTGATTTTTGCTGAGTCACCCACATCAAACCTATTCTGCTGCTGCTGCTGCTGCTAAGTCGCTTCAGTCGTGTCCGACTCTGTGCGACCCCAGAGACGGCAGCCCACCAGGCTCCTCTGTCCATAGGATTTTCCAGGCAAGAGTACTGGAGTGGGGTGCCATTGCCTTCTCCGAAACCTATTCTAGGTCTCAGTATTTCTCTGATAGTTCTCAGGCAAATCACCATTAAGGATTCTTACCTCCACCCGTATAGTCAAAGCTATGGTTTTTCTAGTACTCATGTATGGATGTGAGAGTTGGACTATAAAGAAAGCTGAGCACTGAAGAATTGCTTTTGAACTGTGGTGTTGGAGAAGATTCTTGAGAGTCCTCTGGACTGCAAGGAGATCAAACCAGTAGGAAATCAATCCTGAATATTCGATTGGAAGGACTGATGCTGAAGCTGAAGATCCAATACTTTGGCCACCTGATGCAAAGAGCTGATTCATTAGAAAAGACCCTGATGCTGGGAAAGACTGAAGGCAGGAGAAGGGGACGACCCAGGACAAGATGGCTGGATGGCATCACCAACTCAATGAACATGAGTTTGAGCAAGTTCTGGCAGACGGTGAAGGACAGAGAAGCCTGGCGTGCTGCAGTCCATGGGATCACAAAGAATCAGACATGACGGAGCAACTGAACAACAACCCATGCACTTACCCACCATTATGTTTCCATGAAATATCCATGAAGAGAAAATTCACTCCTAGCAGTATTCACACCTCTGTATCTAGGCCCAAAGAGTATAGTTAATGCCTTCAGCTTTCCTAACTCCACTAGGATCTATTTCTCACTAACTTATTCTTAGCACTTTGGCCCTAATGCATTTCCCTGTCTTTCATCCTTCTTTTAGCTCTAGCTGAAATATTGAACAATAATAGCAGCTACCATTTATTGAATATCTAAAACAATCCAGACACAGTGCTGGGTACTTTATAAAAGTATTTCTGATTCTCATGACAATACTAATGATGCTAGACTAATTTTACAAATAAGGAACCTGATCCTCAAAGAGTAAGGTAATTTGACAAATATTACCCAGCTGACCAGTATTACAGCTGCAATTTAAGTTCAGATCTACCTAGTTCCAAGCCCATGTTTCTCTCACTATATCATATTACCAAAAATAAAACACTGGCTGTTCTCATAGCTTCTACCCTTGTCAATCAACAATCTATTCATACAGCATCCAGAGTGAACCTTTGTTCAAATATTAATTCATTTTTTTTTTTTTTGCTCAAATCCTCCAATGTTTCCTTATTTAAAAGTTCAAGTTCCTCACTAATGACCTACGAGTTCTACGTGATCTGTTCACTTGTCCCCTCCCCAGTTATCTCTCTGGTTTTGTTAATCTCTCCTTCACTCTACTCCAGCCACACTGGCTTCTCTGTCATTCCCCATACACACCAAGGCTGTTCACACCTCAGGGTCTCTGAACTTACTGTTCCCACTGCCTGTACTGTTCCCACTCTCTCCTCTCCACTTAAAATTCTCCTACCTCATTCCCTCACTCGGGCCTCTGTTCAAATGTCACCTTCCCAACATAAACTTCTACACCACCTATTTTAAACTGCCACCTCCTGTCCTCAGTACTCTCTATTCCTCTCTTCTTTTGATTTCTTTCTCTAAAATACTTA
Organism: Bison bison bison; assembly: GCF_000754665.1. NCBI lineage: Eukaryota > Metazoa > Chordata > Mammalia > Artiodactyla > Bovidae > Bison > Bison bison. The sequence continues at coordinate 3,005,634 of NW_011494810.1, read as the reverse complement.
TCAACATGACATATTATAGGGGGCTTCTTGGGTAGCTCAAACATTAAAGAATCTGCCTGCAATGCAGGAGACCTGAGTTCAATCTCTGGGTTGGGAAGATCCCCTGGAGAAGGTAATAGCAACCCACTCCAGTATTCTTGCCTGGAGAATTCCATGGATAGAGGAGCCTGGACAGCTACTCTCCAGGGGGTCACAGAGTCAGACACAACTGAATGACTAACACTTTCACTTTCTTTCTCTCAGACGTATTATATGTTTGTTCACTGAAGTAGTCTACTACTAGAATACATCTCTGACAACATGGACTTTGTATATTCTGTTGACTATACCTGCCATGTATTAATAGTAGGCATTTAATAAGTATTTATTGGATGAGTAAATGAATACCTTTTTTTTCCTACATGTTTAATAAAACAAGCCAATGATGGCTCAGTGGTAAAAAAAAAAAAAAAAATCTGCCTGCCAATGCAGGAGACACAGGTTCAATCCCTGATTCAGGAAGATTCTACATGGTGGGGTGCAACTAAGCCCATATGCCACAACTACTGAGCCTGTGCTCTAGAGCCTTGGAGCCACAACTACTGAGCCCATGTACCACAACTACTGAACCCTGCATACCCTAAAGCTCATGCTCTGCAACAAGAAAAGCCACTGCAATGAAAAGCCTGCACACCATAACTAGAGAGTAGCCCCCGCACTCTGTAGCTAGAGAAAAGCTTGCACAGCAACAAAGACCCAGCACAGCCAAAAATAAAATAAATAAAATTACAAAAAGGAAAAAATTATCTCAAAGACATTCTCCAGAAAGCAAATGTAAAGGCAACCTGCTTCTGTCACAGTTTAGACTGATTTAACAAATCGTCTCTCTTCAAACAATGCCTTTAAAGAACACTCTCTAATTTTTCCACAGTTGTGAATAGACAACCATGTCATTGAGCAACAAACTGAGCAGACTGAGCCAACTCAACCAGAGTGTAGTATTATAATCAAATAAAACTTACAGCAAAGTTAATCAGACACATATTTAATGATATGCATAATTGTTATTGTGCTGCACGGTAACAGGCATAAATGGTAGATACTTCATGTAAATGACTCTAATTACTATTTCTTTTACACAGCCAAACCAAGCATGTCTAGGATCAGATTCAGGGAAAAACAGGAAGAAGAGGAAAGCTGGATCCTTAGCTCTGGAAAAAAAGTCCTCTCTTATTCCATACCCTTAGGCATTTGGCTAATGGTCTCTCATCCTGAGGTAATGTGTAAAACCCTTTCCCCTCCATTGTAGGAGAGGCTTCCGTTCACCAAAGATTAAAATATTAGGCTGAGGACAGCCCTCTCTCTTCAGTCATAAGGCTGAGAGGAACCAGAACAAACACTACAGTACATGGCAAGGAAGACAGGACAGGCAAGCTGGCAGAGAAACCAAATGACAGCAAATTCACTTAAGACCTACTATATGCCAGTCACACTAGTACATGTTTCACATAATTCATCTCATGTACTTCCCGTACCCCACCTTAGAGCTGGCAAGCTCAGTCCCCAGGAAAGCAGAGGAATAAGCAGCGAGAGCGACATTTTTTGTGAGGACTCCTTGATCCAAATTTTCCTGTAAGGCCTAAATAATGTCACCAGAAAGGGTAATTTAGGTAAGCTAACATTACTAGGAAGATTAAGAGGAAGCTGCTATTTAGTGGCCGTTTCCCTTGCTTCCTACCTTATCTAACCCATAGGAGGATAAAGGGCCCCCTGCTCTCCTATGGGTTTGTCCAAACCTATCCAGCTGAGGCTAAGCCCACTATTCTCTGGCAATATCATCCTTGTTCATTGCAGCTCTCCTTTTTCCTGGTGCACTTACTGTCAGGGTACACATATTCACTTTGTGCCATCTTATAATTAATTTCTTAGGTTAATGCTTATCTCCCCAATGACACTGCTGCTGCTGCTAAGTTGATTCAGTCATGTCTGACTCTGTGCAACCCCATAGATGGCAGCCTACCAGGCTCCCCCGTCCCTGGGATTGTCCAGGCAAGAATACTGGAGTGGGATGCCATTTCCTTCTCCAATGCATGAAAGTGAAAAGTGAAAGGGAAGTCACTCAGTCGTGTCCGACTCTTAGCGACCCCGCGGACTGCAGCCCACCAGGCTCCTCCGTCCATGGGATTTTCCAGGCAAGAAATGGAGTGGGGTGCCACTGCCTTCTCCACCCCAATGACACTATAAGCTCCTTACTGACAGAAACCTTGTCTTAAATTTCTTTAGTAACCCACACAAGGTCGAGCATCATTTTAAAAAAAGGTGTTTCTATTAAGTATTTGGATGAATTAAAGTAGGTAGGCAATAGGTAGTATAATAAAAATAAATTTCTGGTTCTAGGTAAACAAGCTGGTGTTGAAAAGAAGTTTGCGGTATTCTAACATGTCTTCATCATACTTTTGGATTTTTCCTTTGGGGAGGCAGGGAGCCTGTGCAATGTGACATGCAGGATCCCTGACCCAGGATTGAGCCTGTGCCCCCTGCTGTGGAACCACAGTCTTTTAACCACTGGATCACCAAGGAAGTCCCTGAACTAATTTTTAAAATGAATTTCCTCAAAAAAAGTATGACTGTCATTTGGGATACTGCAGACATCTTTGGATGGAGGTCTGAGACATTTGGATTAGAGCTACAAGACATACAGTGTCAAGAGTATAAGAGCTTCCAAATATATTGGAAAATACACTTAAATCTATAATGTTTGAAAAAATCCTCAAGACCCAGAGTGTAAATCCAACTGAGCAGCAATACACAGGATCACTGGCCCAGTGGATTTGAGAACTTGAAAGACTTCCTGAACGGATAACAATCCAAGTCTCAGTCTACTTTGCCTACCTGATGGTGTCAGCTTCTCAACAAGTTCAATGAGAATAACCTGATTCTGGTGGTATACATCTGCATTAGGTTTGAGAAAACTCATAAACAAGCCTGAATCAAGTATCTGGTGTTATGAGTTGCCCCACCACACCCCATAAGGAAGAAAAAGATTAAAAGCAAGTATCATAAAGCTGAAAGATATCTGACAAAGATGAATACCAAAGCTTCCTGTTTAAGCACAAACTATCAGTGTTCTGTCTAGGAGATGTCACTAAAGTCTACTCAATACTACTTTTTACCTTTTAATTATGACTGGAAGAAATTCATCTATTCGTAGAGCTCAACAGAGATTCAGTTTCTCAAACTCGTTTATTTCTGAACCTCAGTGCTGAGTGGGGTGTTGACTCAGTAACTAATACCAGTTGGGTAAGCATGTTCAGTGAGATAGACAAAACAGTGTCTCCCTTCTCTGGTCACCAAAGGTCCAGCCTTAGAACTCTTTCAGTCACTAAAACTCTCTACTAAAAATCAAACTAAAGAGTTATATCAAAGTAAAACTGCATCTAAAATCCTAATCCTACAGTGCTCTTCAATTAAAGGAGTTGACCAGATTTAGGTCTTCAACTTTCAGAGTATTTAAAAGACTACAGTGTTATTCATAAAAATCCTTAAAAATCATGACAAAATATCTGACCTAGTAATTCCACTACTGGGAACAATAATAGCAGCTCAAAGTTCTTAAGCACTTACTATGTGTTAGGCACTGTACTGAACACTTTACTTAAAATACCTCATTTAACCTCATAAAAACCAAGTAAGGTCATTTCTATTGGTTGACAGATGCATGAATAGAAACTAGCACAGGGTCACAGAGTAGTAAGTGACAGAGGTAGGACTCAGTCTCAGACTGACTGGACTGTGGAGCCCATCTTTTTCTCATTACCAACCAAACTAAAAATATATCCTTAAAAAATAACCCCAAAATATAGCAACAATTTTTGGCATAAAAAGTTCAGTGTCATGTAAGTATAACATGGCAACATGAAGCTTTCTAAATATACGACAAGTAAATTAAGGCACTTTGCATTACAGAATATTATATTAAATATTTTAATATAATATTAAAAATATTTTTACACCTAACTTTTAGTGACATGGGAAAACTTTAATGCTATAAGTAGAAAAAACAAAATAGAATTTTACATACAGTCAGATCTCAACTATGTAAAAGATATATCTGTACACAGAAAGATCTAAATTTACTGCTAAATAAAAAAAAACCAAACTACAGAATTATATATGGCATGGTCCCATTTATGTAAATAGTGCTTGACTCATTTCAAGTACTCAATAAATGTACACTATTATTATTATTTGTACTAAAAATGAACAGGTACTACTTTACAATTAGAAAAATCAACAAATTTATTTAAATTATAAGTTTAGGTACTTCCTTATTTAATTAATGAGAAGTGTATAACATCAGAAAAGTTAAATAACATGTGTCTTTCTTTCCCATACCTCACAATTATACAATTTCAGATTAAACATCTCCAAGTGATGGGAACCAAGTAGAACTAAGAAAACTGTTGCAACATTTCTAATCTTCTAATGGATGGTAACATTCAACATGTTAGACCACGGAGAGGTATGCAGATTCTATTATACTTAGACCACAGAGAGCTGTGCAGATTCTATCATATTTAGAGTTTAGAAAGGCAAGATCAGGGGTGGTTATTTCAAGGGCTGTGATGAACAAACAGATTCTCTTGGCCAATATCTCATGCTGTACCCAAACCAAGGCCTCTGGTGTACTCTTTGAGAGAGAACCAAAAGCTCCAGGGTGATGCATCAGAGACATATAGGAGAGGAATAGAATCTAGGGATATTTTTCAGCTGTAACTGTCTTTAGGTAAAATTTACACACACACACACCCCCGACAAGAGACTTATTTTGAATGAAAAACAGGCAACTCTAGAACTTATTTCCTCAAGTTTCATAGGAGTTCAGTATTTGTATACCACATGAAATTCAAGGTCCATGAGATCACCTTGATCTTTGGCCTGCCTAATGTAAAATGGACGGCCTAAAACAAAGAGTAAGTTTGAAACATTAAAAGATGAAAGATTTTTTTCCATCCCCTTGTCCTGAGGTATGTGCAACAAAATAGCATGCCAGCCAACATAGTAAAGAATGTCAAAAGCACTAGAGACTTAGCTAAATAGAAAAAATCAACAACTTAAATACTGAAGAAGAGTTGTCTGTTGCACTGTACTGTATAGGATTACAAAATTACCATGTAGTCAAAGAAAAGAGTGGCTTTACCTGTATCTTGCCCCATCAGCCCATTGCAATACATGGCATGTCGCTCAATCTTTGTGGGTGGGAAGCGTTGGTCACAGAGTGGGCAGGATACCTGGGCACTAGATGAGAAGATAGAAGTAGATATTTCTTTCTCAGCATCTTTCTTGTTATCAACTTGAAGAACCTAAAGAACATGACAAATAGCAATTGTATTAGCTTTACAAAGTATCTTTTCCCAAAAAGAACTTCAAGAGGCTCCATCCCGTTTTTTAAATTACTTTCAATGATACCAATCATTTTGCCAAATTCTGGACAGTAGATTGGGAGATACACTAACATAGTTAATACTCATTCAGTGTCTGCCTACTGTGTGCTAAGCATTCTGCATGTAATAATGCTCGTTTAAAACTCATGGTAATCTTGTAAAGATTACAACATTCTTTTTACACTTAAGAAAAGTATTATCTAAAACAGTAAAGCAACTTGCCCAAAGTTACAGAATAAAGTGGCAGAGCTGAAATTCAAACCAGAAATTACTGGGCTCCAAAATCTGACAGCATTCCTCTCTATCCCACTGCAAGGTGCTATCCTCATTAAGTCAGTATGCTATGTTTCAATTTGTATTAGCAACAGCATCTTAAAGATAGTTTTTCAATCTCACAAAAGAATTATGAAGGCAGTCAAAAGGTATAAACTCCTAATTGTAAGATTAAGTATTTAGGGTGTAATTTACAATGTAATAATATAATTAACATTGCTGTATGTTATATATTGGAAAGTTGCTAGAGTAAATCCTAAGAGTTCTCATCACAAGGAAAAAAATTTTCTATTTCTTTAATTTTATATCTATATGAGATTACAGGTGTTCACTAAACTTATTGTGATAATCATTTAACTATGCATGTAAGTTAAATCATTATACTGTACTCCTTAAACAGCGCTATGCTGCTGCTGCTAAGTCACTTCAGTCGTGTCCGACTCTGTGAGACCCCATAGACGGCAGCCCACCAGGCTCCTCTGTCCCTGGGATTCTCCAGGCAAGAATACTGGAGTGGGTTTCCATTTCCTTCTTCAATGCATGCATGCATGCTAAGTCGTTTCAGTCGTGTCTGACTCTGTGCAACCCTATGGACAGCAGCCCACCAGGCGGCTCCTCTGTCCACAGATCCTCAAGGCAAGAATACTGGAGTGGGTTGCCATTTCCTTCTCCAAAACGGAGCTATATATTAATCATATCTCAATGAAACTGAAAGAAAAAAAAAAGAATTAATTCCACAAACACACAAAAAGAACTGTGATCATTGTAAGTAACTTCGGACATCAGGCGTGAGGGAAAAAAAAAAAGAGCTCAAGCAACACAACTAAAATTTAAATTAAGAATCTAGGCCTCAGCTTATACCATTAAGACAAACCATCTCTTATGTTTTATTTGTTTCTTTTGCGTTGAAAGAGGAAACACAACTAAGACCCAAACATTTAAGGCCTGAAGGCAATCATTAAAACAATTCTGACAAAGCCATTCTTACTCCCTTTTCAATGTTTTGTAGTCATCATTTTTCCTACAGTTCCCAGTATCTCTCAGAGACAGTTTTATTTTACCTTTACAGGTCAGAGCCAAGAACTCTGCAGTGATTAATTCAACAGTATGCGTGAGCACTGCAGCACTACTGCCTAACACTTGCTTCAAAGGACAGCATGTCCTATCCAATCAATGTGAAACTATCCTGCATAGACACTGCTTCCATTTAAAAGCAAGGAGCAACTAGGCCATCATTATGCTTTACTATAGGAAACAAAATAAACCCTTTTCTGATACAAGAACAAAATGAGATCAAAACTGCAGTGGATAGATAATTTGAGCTCTGAGAAAACTGGGTGTTTTTTTTTTTTTTTTTTCCTTTTTAGTCTCTTAAGTTTAGGCCATCCCTAAAATTTACCACCCGTGAATGTAACCCAGCAGAGAGGGAAACAGGCCATCTAAATAAATACCAAGTAAAACAATTTCTACAACTTTCAGAAAATGTTATTTTCAACACATACCTGCTTTTTACTTAGAAAGTTGGCAGGGAGGGGGGGAAGGTGGGGGAGGGGGAGAAGAAAGATAAGAAAGGAACCAAGAGTGGTTGAGTTCCTGTACTATGCCAGGCTTGGCCAACCATTTTCCATATCCATACCTCACAACAACCTAATTGTCAGAAGTATCACTCACTCCAGTATTATACAAGAGGAAATTAAGGCTTGAAAAGGCAAAGTAATCTGCTGATCACAAAATGACTAAGTGGACAATGTGGACTCAAACCCAGGCCTATGGTAACATCCAAACTCTCAGTATTTCACCATAGTATGACAAAAACAAAAAGCACTCCCCACCCACTTTGTTTCTGGAAGCTGACTCTGCCAGGTATTGGGAGACACTCTGGTTCTAAAATTATTCTTCTCTAGAATGTGGGGTAAGTCAAGTGGGTCTAAAAGTGCTGCTGCTGCTGCTGCTGCTAAGTTGCTTCAGTCGTGTCCGACTCTGTGCGACCCCAGAGATGGCAGCCCACCAGGCTCCCCCGTCCCTGGGATTCTCCAGGCAAGAACACTGGAGTGGGTTGCCATTTCCTTTTCCAGTGCATGAAAGTGAAAAGTGAAAGTGAAGTTGCTCAGTTGTGTCCGACTCTTAGCGACCCCATGGACTCCAGCCTACCAGGCTCCTCCGCCCATGGGATTTTCCAGGCAAGAGTACTGGAGTAGGTTCCCACTGCCTTCTCTAAAAGTTCTAGGTGCTTTTTATTCCTATCTTAGTCACTGAGATTCTCACAAACACAGGTTCCTCTGTATAAGGAAAAGTTGTCCTGTAAGTGCAAAGCCATTTGAGCAGAAGGAAGAAAAATCAATATACCCTATAATCTGCAAATAGTCTTGAAAATTAAGTGGCAGTTGAGCAGTTACTTGGCATTCTAAAGTTCACTAAGCACAGAAACTGAAGAAGGAAATGGCAACCCACTCCAGTATTCTTGCCTGGAGAATTCCATGGATAGAAGACCCTGGAGGGCTGCAGTCCATAGAGTCGCAAAGTGTCGGACACAACTAAGCGACTAACACACATACGCATAGAAAAGTTATATGACATGAATGATACTTGTATTCACATCCAGTACTATACTCCTTTGTATTCTATCACCAGCTCTATAAACTGCAGAAAATGTACCTTCAACTATTATTATAGTATTCAAGAGGGAGAAGCTGATCTATTATTGTTTTATTGTGAATACAAGACCACTTCCAATCACATTTATAGGCAATCCAGAAGGTTTCTAAACATTTTTATGTTTACCTAAGTTTTTTCCCAGCACCATTAGAAATGTCTATTTAAATATTAGCTACAATGGAGGAGCCTCAAAAGGAAAAAAAAATACAAGCCAAGAAGCTTTTGTGAGGACTATGCAATCAGGGACTGGGTCTCTGCAGAGCTGCTTCTGCTGCTTTTAAAATACTATATGTGTATTTTCTCAAAACAGGTACTTGTATACCAAATCATGATCTATTAAAGGCTGGCCTGAAAAGAAACTTCATCTCAAGAAATGGATCCAATGAAAATGAGAGTATGTCCTACAGTCACCAACTCCCTTATCCATTCCCCATAAGATTTATACATAGTTTAGGAAAGTGTTTATCGCCCCTTTTATCTTAGACCCAGTCTATTTAACACAGTTTACTTAACCAACTGACTAAACTGACTACAGTTGTGCAGGTCCACTAATATACAAATATTTTTCAACAGTAAATACTACAGTTCTAAGACTGCGATTGGCTGTGTTAGGGAGAAAATACAGACACCAAGGGCCCACTACAAGTTGTACACAGGTTTTCAACTGCACGAAAAGTCAGCACCCCTAACCCCCTTGTTGTTTAAGGGTCAACAGTATCTGAGTCTGAATAAAGCCTACAGTTAACAGACTTCTGAGTACAAATATCTGAGACCCCCACTCAAGCAAGATATTCCAAAAATATTATTTCCAAAACAACCTTACCACTGCAGGAAATCAAATCAAGAGGGACTACAGTTCTGGCAAGGGTATTCTAAATACCTCAAATACTGTCAAGCAATTCTGTGTCATTTGTAAGCTAATATCACTGAGCAGCCACAATGTATTACAAAGCAGTTCCACATGCATACTTCTACTTGTGCCAAATCCCTGCTATGTTTCATATTCTTTATCTAATTTCATCATCAGAGCAACCCAATAAAATAGGCTATTTCTGTCTACATTTTATAAATGAAAAACTGAAATTCAGAAAAGCATTCCTCTCCATTAGGGCATTCCTCTAATGCCCTCCCCTAATGCCCCAGGCATTTTCTAACATTACATTTGTCAGACATTATAATTATCTGTTTGTGTGTCCCTTTGAGGGCAGGAGTTGTTTTTTTTAATTTACCTATATCTCACGACTCCAAAACAGTGACTGGCACACAGTACACAAACTATAATATCTGCCAAATAAATGAACAAAGCAATTAATTTGACCAAGGTGATAGGGTTGGAATTCAAAGTCATGTCTTCTAGTTCCAATACTCAAGCTCCTTGCACAATACACAAGAAATTTTGGGGTAAATGACCCTATACACAGATTCCAAGGGCAAGAGTCCACACCCTTTGTAATACTATCATTGTACACACAAAATGCCCAGATTCTATCTTTCTAGTGACTTGTAGCTAGTGATTGTGCAATAACTTAAAAACTACAGCATCTCCAACTTCTTTTTTTTTTTTTTTGAAAGTACACTTTTATCAGAATATTTTATTTCAAGAGTTAACACTTTTTTCAAAAAGTAAAAATATAGTTACTTCCCTGAGTATAAAGAACTCATCCTCCAATAAAAGACAATTACAAAAGTAAGCAATTAGAGGTACATAATTCTCTGCATTCAGTTATACTCTATTACAAATTTATTCTTTAAAATTGCATGTATTTTGGGACTTCACTGTTTCAAAACAAAACAAAAACCAACAAACAAAAACAAAACCATAACAGCTTGTTTTGCACCTGTGATGTTAAGGTACGTCTGATCTGTCTTTATCAAATTCCAGAGCAATCTTTAAAGCAGTGCTGTTGAGGCCAACAGACTGCATGTTACACACGATAGAAACAACTATTCCTCTTGGGGGGACCTTGTTATTTAGCGCTTCTGCGTCCAGTTCTTCAGGAAGGACCAGCAGGACACTACTGGCACCCACTGCGCCTCCAGTGTGTGAGGCATAATGCCGCTGCTTCCTGCAAGAACCGTTATGTCTGCTTCTTTTCCACCACGCCCCAGGCCATTGCATATTTACCCTCTTTATCCCAAGACATCTCTGTGTTAGGGACTGGTGTCCAAATCATCAGCATTGTTTCCGGTTTAAGATATCCAGGTAAAAGATTTTCATTTGCGTTCTTAAACAGCCCGACTTGGTAACCATACAGCATCGCATTCCCAAATTTCAGAAGGTCACCCACTGTAGACAGAAATCCACCACCAGCCCATTTATAGGAGTTATCCATGTAAGGTGTGTTGACAAGGCGTTTCTTTTTATTGTAAACATAAAATCTTGCTCTATTGTAAATCACTGGCTCATTTTCCTCCTGCACAGTTGTCAGCATATCCAAGTCATGGAATATTTTCTGCATATAGTCCAAATATTTATATCCTGAAGCTCTTTCTACTATGGCTGCCAGTAGGGTATAGCCGAAAGTTGAATACAAAAACTGACTACCAGGTTTGAAGAACAAAGGGTCATTTTTAAATAATCTTAGAGATTCAATTGAATTTTCAAATTTTTCTTTCAAATATAATTCACCTTGTTCAAAATCATTCTTTTTCTTGCAAGGTTTTGAATTTCGGCCTTCGGTTTCATTATCTTGCTCTACCTTAGCTTTAGCAAAGTCATTCTTTTCGTTACTTTTGCCTCCTTTTTCTTTTAACTCTTTTTCTTGGTCAGATTCCATCATCCCTTTCATCATCTTTAAGGCTTTATAAGCTTTCTCTTCTTTCACCTTTTTCATGTCCTTTTCATAATGACGAATTCCTCTTAAATGGGAAATCAATAATCTTGTTGTGACAGACACCTTTTCACCTTCATATTCTTTTTCTGGGAATTCAGGAACATAATGTTGTACTGGAATATCAAGATCCAGTTTCCCTGCTTCCCACAGTTTGGCAATAGCAACCATGGTGAGGCTTTTGCTGATACTGGCAATTCTCATAACTGTCTCTGGCTTGCATGGTACACGGTTCTCAACGTCAGCATAACCTAAACCTTCTGACCAGACTTCTTTTCCATCTACAGAGACTCCAACTACGATGTCCAGTGCGCCCACCTCATCCTTGATCCTGTGCAGGAGGTCGCGGCTGCTGTCGATGGCTCTGGCGAAGTGCCTGGCTTGCAGCGGCGCCGGGGTCTGCGCAGACCAAGGGGCAAGGGGCTGTTCCTGTGCCTGCAGCGGCTCGGCCTGAGGCAGCGCCTCAGGGTCCGGGGCCGCGGCAGGTGGCGCGG
>NW_011494810.1:2981084-2993858 GCF_000754665.1 Bison bison bison | reverse complement strand
CCCAGTCCGAGGCCCCGACCCACCCGGGGCCGAGTGGCGGCAGCCCGGCGCACTGATGAGCCGCACGCCACCCACAGCCCCAGGCGCAGCCCCCGGTGGTCGCGGCTCTGGCCATCACGGCTGACAGAAGCCGGTACATGGTGTCTCTGGTGAGCCGGCGGCTTCAGAGATCCCACAGGCCGGGCTGGCGGCTGAGGCTCTCCAACTTCTTTTAATGTTAACTTCTAAGACTATTTAGAGCATCCACAGATATTAGCAAACAGCAACACCAAAAAGAGGACATTAGATGTGAAAAAGACCATACAATTCCATCCACTTGATGTGTAGTGCTGCAGACATACCTAACTTTTAAATAGGGTTCTTGGTCTTCGCCCAAAGACTTGTTTCCTCCACAGTCATGGATGCTTAAGAAATCAGCCTTGATTAGCTAAAGGCTTGCAGAGCTTCTTCTGCATGTTAAGATAACTATGTTAACAACACTCTGTTCCCCCATCCCTATTGAGAAGGTTATAGTTTCTCCCTAGGAAAAGAACCTGAGGCCATTTTGACACTATGTAGCAGGATCCAACTTCAGCAGCTCTTAGGCAGGGAGCTCCTCACCAAAAGGTGTTAGGAAACTAACACCACAGGCATGAGGGAATCTCGGTCTATCAGTTGTGACAGATCAGGTTCCAGGGAACCAAAAGTGTGCACAAGTCATGAAAGCAGGATTTCCAGTCAGTTACCTGCAGTACAGAAACTAGGAAGGGGATCTATTAATAACTTCTAAGGCAAAAATTGTTTTCCAAAAAATGTAGAGTATAAAAAGGAATAAGAGAATGAAGCTCAGAATAAGAGAATTGCTCACAATAAAACGTATGCACATGTGTAACCAAAAAATTTATTTTCATGAAAAACTAGTTTAAGTCTCAGGCTATTTTTCACAACAGATTTTAAAGGTCTGAATTTTTTAAAAGAGTTATTGATATTTAAAATTGTTTTGTCAGACTCAACATGAAAAAATATGCACTGAATCTTAATCAGGCGTATGAACTTGTATCAATAGCCTTATGGTTAATGTCAGATATGTGAACTTAAGAAAGGTACTAGTATAAATACAAACTGACTTATTTTATCATGCTGCTATCCAGATTTTGCATTTCTGATCACATCTCAAAATTAGGGCTGAAAGTTCAGTCAGTTCAGTCACTCAGTTGTGTCCAACTCTTTGCAACCCCATGAATTGCAGCACGCCAGGCCTCCCTGGCTGAAAGTTAGGTCATAATATAAAGGTGGCAACTTTTTCCAAGACTGTTCATCTCTGTTACTTACATAATGGAAAATGCTCCAGGTCTTTGAAGACAAATCTATGTTCAAATTCTGGTACTATCATTATTAGCAGTTTGAATTTGAGCAAATTACTATGAAATGGAGTATTTCCTGTCACATCAATAAACAAGAATGTCATAGCCATCCGGGATTCTGGCCCTCCAAATGTGAATTTATGAGCCCAGGAAGAACAATGCCTGCTATCAGGAGCTCATCCCACGGTGAGCACTGGCCCCAGACAGCTAAGATGCATATGAAAGGAATGATTTCAGTAAGCCCAGACTCTTGCATCTTCCCACACTAAGAAAAGCATTATTAAATTCCTTAACTTGAGACATTTGGTTTTCCTTAATTAACAATAATCTTTTGATGTTTAGATTACCTGCTCCTTGTTAAGAGCTTCTATATAACCTGACTCCTCCCCTCTAAAAATTCCCACCAAATAAAACATAACTCTCAGCTTCTAGGTTGTGACTATTTTTTAGGTCAACATTACTCAAACATCCTAAATCTCCATTTTCCCATCTGTACTAGACATAATAAAGCATATTAAAATACTGAAGAAATGGAACTACTGTTATATTTAGAAATAGTGCTGAACTCACTTTTAAGAATCTAAGATAAAAACCTAACCCACTGTCACTTAAATCTCTTCATCCAAGGTCAACACTGCATCAGAGAGAGGACGACCAATAGAAAGAAAACACTGAGAAAAATTAAAAGTAATATTCACCTCCTTATCTGCCATTATTCTTACTTCATCCAGGGTCTCTCTGCCATCTGGAAAGCCTTCTTTTTCAAGGTCAAAAGTTTCAGGAGAACTTAGCTGTGTCTCTGCAATTAAAAAATCAAAACTTCATTAATTTTCATTTTGTATTTTCATAATTAAAAGAAAACACTTATTTCCTTAAGCTTAGAGTATGATAATACTGCAGTGGCAATATAAATCAAGCTTGTTTCTTCTTAAAACTTTACTGAGGGCTTCCCTGGTGGCTCAGTGGTAAAGAATCCAGATGCTAAAGCAGTAGACATGGGTTGGATCCCTGGTCTGGGAAGATTCCACACACCACGGAACAACTAAGTCCAGATGCCACAATTATAGAGCCTGCGCTCTAGACCCCGGGAGCTGCAACTACTGAGCCCACATGCCACAGCTGCTGAAGCCCTGCACTCTATAGATCCTGTGCTCCACAACAAGAGCAGCCAGAGCAATGAGAAACCCACACAACTAGAGAGTAGCCCCCACTCACCACAATACAGAAAAAGCCCACACAGCAATGAAAACTCAGCACAGTCAAAACTAAATAAATTGAAAAAAATTTTTAACAGTGGTCTCCATTTTAAAAAAAAGAACTTTACTGAGGCATAATTTATATACAACAGAATTCACCAATTTTCAGTATATAGTAAGTTTTGACAAATGCATACAATGTATACATGGTATCTTTATATCACATAACCACAATCAAGATATAAAATATTTCAAGCACCCTCAAAAGTTCTTATGTACCCCTTTGCAGTCAATCCCCCTCCCACTTGGCTCCTTGCAATGATCAATCTACTTTATGTTCCTACAGTTTTGCCTTTTCTAGAAAGTCATATAAATGAAATAACACGGTGTGTCATGTTCTGTGTCTGATTTCTTTCTTTTAGCATGTGTTTGAGAAGCATTCATGTTGTTACATATATCAGTAGTTCATTCCTTTTTACTGCCTAATAGTATTCCACTGTATGGCTATAACACAATTTGTTTATTCATTCATCTGTTAATCCATTTGTCTTCTTTTCCAGCACAGTTCTGGCTTTAAAGTATATTTACACATTTTAAAAAAAAAATTGCCAATGCTAATTATGAGGCTAAAGGGATGATTAGAGAAGATATAAAAACTGGGAGCAGAAATACAAATACACTCTCAAAGATATGCCTTTCTTTAATTATTCTTTAAGCAGCATCTATTAATTCAACATTAATGCAATACATATTTATGAAAGAAGTTCCAGGCACTGTATAGGCTACTAGCAATAAGAAGTATTGGGTTGGCCAAAAGGTTTCTCTTTTTTTCCATACAATGGCTCTAATAGCACTTGGTTGTCTTTAACTTCATTTGAAACAATTTTATTAGATTGTATTGTGACAGCTGTTATATCAGCATGCATTTTTTAAAAAACCTATCAAAACTGGTGGATTTTGTGTAGCCATTTTAGTACTGTAGATGGAAAGAAAAAAACATTATCGGCATATCATGCTTTATCACTTCAAGAAAGGTAAAAATGCACCTGAAACAAAAAAAGATTTGTGCAGTATATGGTGAAGGTGCTGTGACTGATCGAATGTGTCAAAAGCGGTTTGCAAAATTTTGTGCAGAAGATTTCTCGCTGGACAATGCTCCACAGTCAGGTCAACCAGTTAAAGTTGACAGCAATCAAATCAAGACATTAACTGAGAATAATCAACATTAACCACACAGGAGAAAGCCGATATACTCAAAATATCCAAATCAAGTGTTGAAAAAAATTTGCACCAGTTTGGTTATGTTAATAGCTTTGATGTTTGGGTGCCACATAAATTAAGCAGAAAAAGCATTCTTGACCATACTTCCATATGCAATTCTCTACTTAAATGCAACAAAAACATTCTGTTTTTTAAAGCAAGTTGTGACAGGCAGTGAAAAGTGCATACTGTACAATGATGTGGAATGGAAGAGATCATAGGGCAAGTGAGAAGAACCATCACCAACCACACCAAAGGCTGATCATCCAATGAAGGTGATGCTGTATATATAATGGGATTGGAAGGGAGCCCTGTTTTATAAGGTCCTTCTGGAAAGCTAAATGATTAATTCCAACAAGTACTACTCCCAATTAGACCAACTGAAAGCAGCACTCAATGAAAAGGATCCAGAATTAGTCAAAAGAAAATACATAATCTTCCATCAAGATAATGCATGATGCATGTTTCTTTGATGACCAGGCAAAACCTGCTATATCCTGGCTAGGAAGTTCATTCTGCTGTATTTGCCAAAAGCTGTATCTTCAGATGTACGTTTATTTTGGTCTCTACAAAATTCTCTTAATGGAAAAAATTTCTTTTCTCTGGAAGACTGTAAAAGGCACCTGGAGCAGTTCTTTGCTAAAAAATAAAATAATAAGTTTGGGAAAATGGAATTATGAAGTTGCCTGGAAAATGGCAGAAGGTAGTGGAACAAAACAATGAATACACTGTTCTATAAAGTTCTTGGTGAAAATAAAAAATGTGTCTTTTATTTTTACTTTTAAAACTGAAGGAACTTTTTGGCCAAGCCAGTAAGATGGGGACCCCTCACGCTCTGGTTCAAGGATCTGCAACTAGTTCATGGGTCAAGTAGAGCCAGTTGCCTGTTTTTGAAAATAAAGTTTTAATGGGACACAGCCACATTCATTCTTCTTTATACTGTTTGAATGCTTTCAAGTTAAAACAGCAGAGTAATTTCAAGTACTTTGTATGGCCCACAAAGCCTAAAATATTTATTATCTAGTCTTTTTATATTCGGTTGGTGCAAAAGTAATTTTGGTTTTGTACTGTTGAAATTTGCTGTTTGTTATTAGAATACATTCTTAAATAAATGCAGCTATGTTATACATCATGGTATTGGAGAAGACTCTTGAGAGTCCCTTGGACTGCAAGGAGATCCAACCAGTCCATTCTGAAGGAAATCAGTCCTGTTCACTGGAAGGACTGATGCTGAAGCTGAAACTCCAACACTTTGGCCACCTCATGCGAAGAGTTGACTCATCGGAAAAGACCCTGATGCTGGGAGAGACTGGGGGCAGGAGGAGAAGGGGACGACAGAGGATGAGATGGCTGGATGGCATCACTGACTCGATGGACATTAGTTTGGTAAACTCCGGGAGTTGGTGATGGACAGGGAGGCCTGGCGTGCTGCAATTCATGGGGTCACAAAGAGTTGGACACAACTGAGCGACTGAACTGAATGTGCATTTCTCATTTTATGTTTTTTTGCTAATGACTTATTACTTGCTGTTTATTTTGTATTTATTTTAGACTAGGGAAATGATGTTAGACAAAAAGCAAATTTGAGCAATTTTCTTATTCAAGTTCAAAATGGGTTGTAAAGCAGCAGAGACAACTTGCAACATCAGCAACACATTTGGCCCAGGAACTGCTAATGAACATAGAGTGCAGTGGCTGTTCAAGAAGATTTGCAAAGAAGACAAGAGCCTTGAAGACAAGCATAGTGGCCAGCCAACAGAAGGTGACCATGACCAACTGAGAGCAATCACTGAAGCCCATCCTCTTTCAACTCCACGAGAAGTTGCCAAAGAAAATGTCGACCGTTCTATGATCAATTGGCATTTGAAGCAAATTGGAAAGGTGAAAAAGCTCAGAAAGTGGGTGCCTCTTGAGCTGACCACAAGTCAAAACAATCGGCATTTTGAAGTGTCATCTTCTCTTATTCTATGTAACAAAAATGAACCATTTTTTAGATCAGCTTGTGACATGTGACCAAAAGTGGATTTTATATGACAACTGGAGACAACCAGCTCAGAGGCTGGACCGAGAAGATCCAAAGCATTTCCCTAAGTCAAACCTGCACCAATAAAGGTCATGGTCACTGGTGGTCTGCTGCCTGTCTGATTCACTACAACTTTCTGAATCCCAGCCAAACCATTACATCTGAGAAGTATGCTCAGCATATCAATGAGATGCACCAAAAACAGCAATGCCCACAACCAGCATTGGTCAAAAGAAAGGGCTTTTTTTCTGTACAACACCCAATTGCACATCGCACAACCAATGCTTCAAAAGTTGAACAAATTGGGGTACAAAGTTTTCCCTCATCTATATTCACCTGATTTTTTTTTTCGCCAATGACTACGACTTCTTCAACCATCTCGATACCTTTTTACAGGGAAAGTGCTTTCACAACCAGCAGGAGGCAGAAAATGCTAAGAGTTCATCGAATCCCAAAACACAGATTTTTATGCTACAGGAATAAACAAACTTATTTCTAGTTGGCAAAATGTGTTGATTGTAACAGTTCCTATTTTGATTAATAAAGATGTGTTTGAGCCTAGTGATAATGATTTAAAATTCACAGTCTGAAACCACAATTACATTTGTACCAACTTAATAGAAAAAGTTTGTCAACCTCTGGTCTAGACATCTATCACTTGATATAAGAACAGAAACAATATTTCAAAAGATGACAGTAAGTCCAGAAAGGAAACTTATCAGAGGAACACAATCCATTAAGTTTTCTGTTATCTACACTATACACACTATACATCTAACTGGTATTTCTGTGCTTCACAAATACAATAAGTGGCCAATGCTGGGCTAACAGTATACTTAAAAGGTACTGAGGTAGTTTCTCAATCATCAAAGAATGATTATATACATTTCTAGTGTTAATCATATTTTAATACATCATAACTTTTTGGAAACTGGTTACACACACAGATTTCACCACCTTGTTGGAAAAAGACTTATATAAACTTCAAAATCTTCTCTATCAAGCTTTCCTGAGAGATATTTTCAAAAATGACATTTAATCTGTTAGAAAATAAAAGAGCTGCTCACTGCTTGCACTACTGTAACAATAAAAGTCCTTCATTAAGCTTTCTGTAAATGGCTGAAACATTTAACTATGTATTCAATGACAGTGACAAATTAAGAGGACATTAGCTTCATAGAAATAAATAATGTTAGCATCATGCACAATGTGGGCATGATGTTCTAATCCTGCTTCTTCACTAACATGACATTATAATTTGAGTATCAGACCCCAGGAACTGTAAGCAATATGAGACAAAACAAAATAGGTAAGATGGACTACTATACTCAATCTGTGTTTCACTCATTTAGGACAAATTTTTATACATAGCTTCTAAATTATGTATCTTATTTTTATTGAAGTATAGTTGATTTGTGCGACCCCATAGACGGCAGCCCACCAGGCTCCCATCCCTGGGATTCTCCAGGCAACAATACTGGAGTGGGTGCCATTTTCTTCTCCAGTGCATGAAAGTGAAAAGTGAAAGTGAAGTTGCTCAGTCTTGTCCGACTCTTAGCAACCCCTCGGACGGCAGCCCACCAGGCTCCTCTGTCCATGGGACTTCCCAGGCAAGAGTACTGGAGTGGGGTGCCATTACCTTCTCCTATACATAATATACATGTCTTTTTACATTCTTTTCCATTATGGTTTATCACAGGAAATGAAATATAGTTCTATGTGCTATACAGAAGAACCTTATTGTTTATCCATTCTGTATATAACAGTTTGCATTTGTTAACCCAAGACTCCTACTCTTCCTTCTCCCACTCCCTCTTGGCAACCAAAAGTTTGTTCTCTAGGTCTGTGAGTCTGTTTCTATTTCATAGGTAGGTTTATTTGTGTCATATTTTAGATCCACATATAAGTGATACCATACAGTATTTATCTTTCTTTCTAACTCAGACATCACTTACTATGATAATCTCTACTTTCATCTATGTTGCTGCAAATGGCATTATGTCATTCTTTTTTTTGTGGCTGAGTAATATTCCATTGTGTGTATGTGTGTGCATGTATGTATACACATATACACCACATCTTCTTTCTCTATTCATCTGCTGATAGACATTTAGGGCGCTTCCATGTCTTGGCTATTGCAAACAGTGCTGCTATGAACAGTGCTGTGTTTTTTTTTAATTGTATCAATAATTTTGTCTGAATATATGCCCAGGAATGGGACTGCTGAATCATATGGTAATTATTAGTTTTTTGAGGAAACTCCATACTGTTTTCCATTATGGTTGTACTAACTTACATTCCCACCAACAGTGTAGGAAGGTTCCCTTTTCTCTGAACCCTCTCCGGCATTTTGTTATTTGTAGACTTTTTAATGATGGCCATTCTGACCAGTGTGAGGTCAATGGTACCTCACTGCAGTTTTGATTTGCATTTCTCTAATAATTAGCAATGTTGAGTATGTTTTCATGTGCCTGTTGGCCATCTGTATTTCATCTTTGGAAAAATGTCTATTTAGGTCTCCTGCCCCTTTTTTGATTAGGTTGTTTGTTTTTTGTTGTTGAGGTATATGAACTGTTTGTCTATTTTGGAAATTAAATCCTTGTCAGTTGTATCGTTTGCAAATATTTTCTCCCACTCAATTGGTTATCTTTTGCTTTGTTTATGGTTTTCTTTACTATGTAAGAGCTTGTAAGTTTTATTAGGCCCCATTTGTTTATTTTTGTTTTTATTTCTATTGCCTTGGAGGGCTGACCTAAGAAAGCATTAATATATTTTATATCAGAGAATACTTTGCCTATGATCTCTTCTAGGAGTTTTATGGTGTCTTACGTTTTAAGTCTTTAAGTCACTAAATTATAGAGACTCAGGAGTCTAGCTCCATGGAGAAGTAGTTATACTTTCTTAGCAAAAAGAACAATAATGTTAGGGAAACCTTTTACCTAACTCATTTAGAAGTGGCTTATATCAACAAACAGTTGGAGTTAATTAGCAGGTTAATGACAGCAAATCATGATCACAAAAGTTATATAACCACAGTGATGAAGGGCTTGCTTTTTCCTCATTAACTTTCCTCTCATTAGGGATTTCAATATTATTGTATTTGCAGGTTCCTCTTGCAAGATCCCAGGGTGATGTCACATGCCATCATCCTTAACTTACTGAGTCCCTCTGGATGACATAGGTCAACAGGCCTACATGGAGAGGGAGTAATGCTATTTTTTCACAAAAATGACACCATATTCCTGAGAGCTTCTGCCAAAATCATGGCACTTGGTAGTGCCATCATTAGACAATAATCCACATAAACTTCAAATAATAAAGAAACCACTTTCAACAAAAATGACACAGTTAAACTTTAAAAATA
Organism: Bison bison bison; assembly: GCF_000754665.1. Lineage (NCBI taxonomy): Eukaryota > Metazoa > Chordata > Mammalia > Artiodactyla > Bovidae > Bison > Bison bison. The sequence continues at coordinate 2,984,672 of NW_011494810.1, read as the reverse complement.
AGTAAAGAAAGACTTTTACAATATGCTGCCAAATGTTTAAACTTTGGCAGGACTTTCCTAGACTAATGTGTAAATTAAGTATGAGTCTCTGTGGGAAAAAACTTGAAAGGAACCAAAAAGAAAACTACGAGTCTCTCTGACACTAACAGGTTATATGCAACCTCAGGAAAAACTAAATATGACTTAAGGTAACATTTGTCCAATTCTCGCTGTCCAAAGAGTTTAAACGTTAAGAGGAAGTTACTCACGTGAATGAGGCTACTGATAATGTATATATTAGCCCTCATTTTTAAGAAAAGCCAAATATACAATATATATATATATATTTAAGCTAAAACAAATTCCTTAGAAAGTAGTGATTCATATCACAAAATAATTCTTCACATAATACAATGATTCAACTGAAGAGTTCACTTAGATAATGGATATCTTAGTTCATTTTAAATTATTTTGTATATCAAAACCTTTTCATATGCAACTTTCAATTAACATCTTCTCAAACCTTAAACAAAGTACATGTGTATTTTCATCATTATTATTAACAAAAGCAAAGTATACTTAACCAGGTTAAGTATCTATTTGGAGATTAAAAATAAGTCAATGACAGAACTGTGCACAAAATTCAATTTCTGAACTCCCTATGCAATGGACTCCATGAATGGCAATGTAAAACTAACCAGTAAAAGCCTCAGTGAGAAAAACTGCTTAATGACATGCAAATTTGAGGACAACCCACTTTGAGAAGCCATAAACCAAACCAAAGTCCTCTTGGCTCTGAATGTAGAGTTAAACGCTCCGAAGGCTTTGCTGCCATCTCTGATGACACCAGTAAGTAAACAAGCAGACAAAAGAGCCATGTTAATTTCAAACTATCTCTAAGAAGAGAAAATGTGAGATGCAGAGCCAATGTCCATCAAAATAAGTGTATGTATATATATATGTGTTGTATGAACACATACACACATCAATCACACATAAACCTCCTAAGAGTGGGTTGGAAAAGTCAGAAAAATTAATAGACACAAAAAGGTAGGGACCAGAAACTAGTAAAAACACAGTGGGGTACTTACCAGGACACACAGTGATTTCCTCCACAGAACTCTTTGGCATAAAGGCTGAACTTCTCTTACTGGTCAAAGCAGCAATGCTGAAAAAAGAATCAAACCCCAAGTGAATTCCCAGTAAAATAAATCAGAACACAGGACCAAAAGCAATGGTTAGTCTTTCACAAAGCCACAGGTAATCTGATACCTGCTGTCCAATACCACAAAAGCACAACAGGGAAGCAAGGAATCAGCAGTGAAAACTCCACATCCAAAATAGGGAAAATAAATATGCTTACAACTTTGGTTTCAGTGAAATCACTGAATGAAAAGAATCCCCTTTTGGAGTCTTCACAAAGGAAGGTTGAAGGGTAAGGACTCTCCATGGAACCACAGAAGACCAAAAAAAAAGTCTACTCCAATATAAGGATGTCAAAAGTGTTTTACAGTCTCCATCTCAGCGTTCTGAAAGCTAGAGTTTTGTAAACTCATAAGAGAAGATATGAAGATTCTTCTGACACAATAGCTTTTCCCTCACCTTGCAGTTAAATTTCCTATTTATCTCAAGATGTGGCTCTACATGCAACAAAAACAAGATACAATTCCAAACTGCCTACAGCAAAAATCTGTCCAACCAAGTTGAGTATCTCTTCTGAGGAAAACATAATTATGAAAGTCTACCCTCTTCCAATATTTTGGTTTAGCCTGACTGCTCATGGAGTGCAATCTCTTCCTGACATAGGAGCACATGGCTAAGAGATCTGAGCATCTGAGCTAGCCCCCTTATGCTTCACAGAGCTTTACAATTAGTTTAATCAAGTATGCAAGAGAATGCTTAAAAAAACAAATCCTCACAACAACCAAGAACCACAGAGAAGAGAGAATAACCACCACTGATTCATGATAAATAACTAAATCCTGATAAGAAACCACAAGTGATTACTCCCTCTAAATAAAACATCTCAGAGCATTTGTTATAAACCTAAGCCAGATACAGTTTATTCTGTATGTAATATTAGAGCTCTATTCAAAGGGTCCATCACAAAACAATTTGCTGACATTTATTATATGGGCTAATCAATTTGAAGTCAAACCACATTGCCTGTAATTCCAACTCTCTCCTGGTGACAAAGCGTATAATCATTTATTAAAACCTACATCTGCTCTGCAGAAGGCTCACCACAACAAAGCAGAGAGGCCTGCAGGAAGCAGAAGGCCTACTACGGTTAAAACCACTTCCAAAACTGTCTTAACAGCAGGAGAATCAAACCAAAGTCACATTCTTTAGCTCAGGAAGAAACACCCAGTACTATCAACTTAACCAAAAGCCTAAGAACATCAACTTAAGTAATAGCAAATGACAGCTGGGCCTCAACTATTGTTTGGGAGATGACAGTCAGTTAACACAAAATTAAATTCTTGAATAATCCCTAAAGGTCAACTAATGATAAAAGAGAAAAGTAACTGGATGTCTGACCTAATTAATGCAGTTTATAACCAATCAACCTTTCAGTTCAGTTCAGTTCAGTTGCTCAGTCGTGTCTGACTCTTTTGCGACCCCATGAACCGCAGCACACCAGGCCTCCCTGTCCATCACCAACTCCCGGAGTCCACCCATGTGCATTGCGTCAGTGATGCCATCCAGCCATCTCATCCTCTGTCGTCCCCTTCTCCTCCTGCCCACAATCTTTCCCAGCATCAGAGTCTTTTCAAATGAATCAGCTCTCCGCATCAGGTGGCGGAAACTCCAAGTATTGGAGTTTCAGCTTCAACATCAGTCCCTCCAATGAACACCCAGGACTGATCTCCTTTAGGATGGACTGGTTGGATCTCCTTGCAGTCCAAGGGACTCTCAAGAGTCTTCTCTAACACCACAGTTCAAAAGCATCAATTCTTCAGAGCTCAGCTTTCTTTATAGTCCAACTCTCACATCCATACATGACCACTGGAAAAACCATAGCCTTGACTACTGCTTTTGCTAAGTCACTTCAGTTGTGTCCAACTCTGTGCGACCCCACAGACGGCAGCCCAACAGGCTCCTCTGTCCCTGGGATTCTCCAGGCAAGAATACTGGAGTGGGTTGCCATTTCCTTCTCCAATGCAGGAAAGTGAAAAGTGAAAGTGAAGTCGCTCAGTCATGCCCGACTTAGCGACCCCATGGAATGCAGCCTACCAGGCTCCTCCGTCCATGGGATTTTCCAGGCAAGAGTACTGGAGAGGGATGCCACTGCCTTCTCTGATAGCCTTGACTAGACGAACCTTTGTTGGCAAAGTAATGTCTCTGCTTTTTAATATGCTGTCTAGGTTGGTCATAACTTTCCTTCCAAGGAGCAAGTGTCTTTTAATTTCATGGCTCTAATCACCATCCGCAGTGATTTTGGAGCCCAGAAAAATAAAGTCAGCCGCTGTTTCCCCATCTATTTGCCATGAAGTGATGGGACCAGATGCCATGATCTTAGTTTTCTGAATGTTGAGCTTTAAGCCAACTTTTTCACTCTCCTCTTTCACTTTCATCAAGAGGCTCTTTAGTTCTTCTTCACTTTCT
>NW_011494810.1:2968021-2980984 GCF_000754665.1 Bison bison bison | reverse complement strand
CTCCAGCCCAGCATTTCTCATGATGTACTCTGCATGTAAGTTAAATAAGCAGGGTGACAATATACAGCCTTGACGTACTCCTTTCCAGATTTGGAACCAGTCTGTTGTTCCATGTCCAGTTCTAACTGTTGCCTCCTGACCTGCATATAGGTTTCTCAAGAGACAGGTCAGGTGGTCTGGTATTCCCATCTCTTTCAGAATTTTCCAGTTTATTGTGATCCACACAGTCAAAGACTTTGGCATAGTCAATAAAGCAGAAGTAGATGTTTTTCTGGAACTCTCTTGCTTTTTCCATGATCCAACTGATGTTGGCAATTTGATCTCTGGTTCCTCTGCCTTTTCTAAAACCAGCTTGAACATCTGGAAGTTCACGGTTCACATATTGCTGAAGCCTGACCTGGAGAATTTTGAGCATTACTTTGCTAGCGTGTGAGATGAGTGCAACTGTGCGGTAGTTTGAGCATTCTTTCGCATTGCCTTTCTTTGGGATTGGAATAAAAACTGACCTTTTCCAGTCCTGTGGCCACTGCTGAGTTTTCAAAATTTGCTGACATATTGAGTGCAGCACTTTCACAGCATCATCTTTTAGGATTTGAAATAACTCAACTGGAATTCCATCACCTCCACCAGCTTTGTTCGTCATAGTGATGCTTCCTAAGGCCTACCTGACTTCACATTCCAGGATGTCCGGCTCTAGATGAGTGTGAGTGATCACACCTTCATGATTATCTGGGTTGTGAAGATCTTTTTTGTACAGTTCTTCTGTGTATTCTTGCCACCTCTTCTTAATATCTTCTGCTTCTGTTAGGTCCATACCATTTCTGTCCTTTATTGAGCCCATCTTTGCATGAAATAAACCTTTACATATTATTAAAGTAGGAAGATTTAAGAAGGTAACCCCATCAATCAATCCATCCATCAAGAATAACTGAGAAGGTAATACAAATACAGCCATTTAAGGAAAGATGAGATAAAATCATATTAAAAGTGACACTGGACATGGAGTGAGGGTGATACTGATTCTGGGTGGCCTGAATAATATAAAGGCTTCAAAGAGGATGTAAATCTTAAGTCTTTTTAAAAGATGTATACGGTTCAGATATGTGGATAAATAAGCATAAGCATAAGGAACAAAGGGAGAAAGGACAAGGACCGTAAAGAAATCATTACAGAGCCTTGTTATTGGCATAGGAAGCGAGTGTCGTTAAGACAGTAGCAGGATGTGACTGCTTTTCAGGAATAGTGTAGATGGAATTTGTGCCAAGATAGTTGTGTTAGACAAGTAAACCTCTAAGATCTCTTCCACCCTAATTCACTAGGCTTCTATGAGATGCATATTTGAGAACTGGAAGATAACGATTTCTCTTTGGCTGTGTGTATAAAAGAGCTAAAAGGTCCCTGGGAAAGCTGTTCCTATACAGTCTCACTCATGTGGCTATCTTTTCTTCTGGTACTATCAGAGGAGAATTCAGATCCACAATAATATTTATCTTACCTTTGTGAGGCAGGTACAGAAGTTCCTTCTTCAGAAGTTTCTTCAACAAAGAGTCCTTGGGAAGACTGTAAAGAAAGATGTAAAATCCTAAATATATAGGCACAGATGAACTGGTTTTTCTTCCTTTAAAAAGAAATAGTAATTGTTCAACATTAACACTTAGCACATAGTAATAAGAATAAAACATTTTACAAAAGTCAGTGATTTTAAGTAAAAAGAACATATTCTGTGGAATCAGAACACTGTAGAATTTAAATCACAGGTGAATCACCTATTAACTTTTAATCCTGGATAAGTAACATTTCAACCTGTTTCCTCATCTTAAAATAGTATTAAAACCTGCTTCACACTTATTGTGAGAATTAAACAAGATAATATATACAATGCACTGTGTAAAACACAAGGCATATAAATATTAGCGAGTGAAATGAATTATGATTTCAGAAAAGCAATTATGAAGCTTTTGTTGTGGAAGGAAGAAATACAGAGAAAAGTTCAGCTCTCAGTGGAAAGAAGTATCTCTTGGTAGAACCAAGACATAACATAGGCTATCCAAAAGAAAAGGTTATAAAGATTCCTTTTGCTATGAATTTGCCACTATGGTTAATATTTAGCGACAAAAGATATCTTTTAAGAAACACAACAAATAGGGATCAGATAAGGAAAAACTTATTTTCTTTGACTATTAATAGAGTTGGTGCAAATGTTAACTAGTTAAATGTAGGTGCATGGAAAAGTGTGGGAAAAGCAGCTACTGCTGACTTAGGGGTACTTCTGAGGAAGTACCTGGGCTGTGAAGCTTCTTCCAACAGATATAATGCTGAAATTTTCAGGGCCTTCTAACAGAATATAAATAACCTAAACAAGTTAGGCACCGCTCTATCTCTCAAGTAAATGATGAAATATACTAACAAACAAGAACAGCCTAGATGAGTCCTCAGTCAAAGAGAAGATAAAGCTGTACAATGATTGGGAATGTAGTCATCATGAAAAAGGAGGGTTGAACAAAACCGTCCAAAGGACTAAAATACAACAGTAATAAATACTTTATCTATTTGTTTGAACTCAGTGGTGACAAAACACTGTTTTGTTCCTGTTATCTAAAAAAAAAAACACCAAAAGGTAAATACTGACACCTGGTGTCCATTCAATAGAATTTTACTTTATTAGAATGACTAGCCAATCAAGACTCAGGCTTTAGAAACAAATAAGGCACTAACCAACAAGTTATGAGATACTGCCACCTCTACGTTAGGCTAAAGCACATCTCGACCTTTGCCAGTGTAATTTTTTTTTAAATTATTGTTACACCTATTATGTGTCAGGCCTATGCTAATCACTTTACATGTGTTATCCTTTAATCCTCACAAGAACCTTCTGAAGTAGAAACTATTAAATTATTTTTAAAATGAGGAACGTGAAACTTCAACAGGTTAAATTATCTTCCCAAAATCATGGAGTTGTTCAAAGTGTTCAAAGTTGTTCAAAGCTTGGACCTTTCTGACTCCAAATGATCTTCTTCCTAACCATGTCAATACAGAATCTCAAAACTGTCTTTATTTCAATAAATCATTTTTAATTTCTAAACTTATACCTCAAAGGCAGTGATATAAACACAGAGGCAAAGTAAGGTTCTTCCAGAATATGAAAATAAGACAGCAAAACAAGCAAACAAAATTTGATTAGACTATTCACGGCTAATCAAAATGAACAGAGAAACATGACAGGAATGTAACTTTCACTAAGGAAGCTGTGGCCTAATCAAGACATTGTACTCCGCATGAACAAATATGCTAATGGAAATGGATAGTTTGCAACAAATAAAAAAGAAAAATCCAAAGACCCAGAATCAAGCAGTGGCTTCAAAACCGTGATCTGCAAGTGAAAGCAAATAGACATACACATCATCTGATCACCATAGAAATGTCCTCTGCTGTCAGGCACCAGTAGCTTATTAGGTCTTTCCATAGCCTAGGTAAACTACACCTTAAAATTTCCATTTTCTGATGATTATTTCAGCCTTCCAGATCCTTCATCCTTGAAAAAGGTATGATGGTGTATTTGTATTCTGGTCAATGAAAATGTCTCTCTTCCACAATAAAGTAACAGAGATTTGGTATACATACCAACTTGATACTTGGTTAGTCAAAGTTAGTTCTCACATTCTCACACAACCTAGGAAAGAAATCCCAGTACCTGGACTAAAAATCAAAGATCAGACCCTGAAAAGTAGTGACCACATCAATATACTACCCTTCTTCTCCCTGCTGTAAAGCCATTTAGATGACCCCTCCATCTTCATTAAAATCTTCTCTATAATTGCAGTGATGCCAGAAACCAGTTATCATCTGATTCAAATTGCTTAGTCTATACAAAGCTTTTGCAACCTTCGTATAGACTAAATAATCTGCCCCAAGATGAATGTTTCTCTGAGTCCTTATTTCTGGGACTCCTGCTATCTCTATTAACCAAGGAGTCTCAAATATGGGCAGTTCCAGCAAAGTCATGCTGTTGTTCAGTCACCAAGTCACATCCAACTCTTTGCAACATCATGGGCTGCAGCACACTAGGCTTCCCTGTCCTTCACTATCTCCCAGAGTTTGCTCAAACTCATGTGCATTCAGTCGGTAATACAAAGCCATTGAAAATGTTTAATAGGCACATAAACTCTTTCTACCCAGTTCCTGAAAGCAAAAGACCAAGATGTGAAATTACAATTGCAAGATTTTCATTGTTTGCTGATAGAATTAGGATATTAATTTCTCTTTGTCTTTTAAAGATACTTTTCTACATTGGCAAGACTGCAGTGAACTAGGCATTTTCTTTTTTTGTTTTTGTTTTTTCTTTTTTTTGAACTAGGCATTTTCATACACTGCTGGAAGGAAACAGTACAAATTTGAACAACCTTTCTTAAAAGCAATTTAGCAGTAAACAGTAGGTCTTCTTTTCTACATTCATAACTCTTTAACCCAGTATCTTTCTGGTTCCCTATCCCTAAAGACACAAATTAGTGTAATTAAATAAATAAAAGTTTTACTTAGGTGTTTGCCACAACTGAAATATCCATCAATAGGAAAATAATTTAAATATTATGGTAAACTCATAAGCAGCCATTAAAAATGAGATCTTAAGTAATTTTAAGAAATTACATACATCAGAAAATGTTTGTATGTTAAGTTAATACATAAAAATATAGTAATATGATCTAAACTATAGAAAAAATAGGTATAGAAAAAAGATGAAGGAATACATCACTGGATCGTAAGACTGTGGATACTTTCAACTTTGTTCTTTACACTTTTGGGCATTTTTCAAGTTCTAAGTGATTTCTAAAATTAATGTTAATGACTAAACTGAGTATTTACTAGGTTGTCTACCTGATCTCCTTTTACTGAGGACTGTTCCTCACCCCCCTTGAATGGTAGTATAGCAGTGGGCTCATAGCCATTTGTACAATTTGGATCACAGCCCCTTTGGGCCACAGACAACTGGGCTGGGGAGGATTACTAACTCCATATGGGCTGTAAGTCATTTCCTAGAAGTTTGAAGTTGAAATTTGGAGAGAATAAATCTCCTGTAACTTGTATTTACCTTTGGGAACTATGGGATCAATGTCTTCCATCTACCATGTATAGCAGAGAAGCAAAGGAAGCCAGTTTGCAGGGAGAAAAATGAAGCAGATATAACTATGAGCCAGGGATGAATTTTCTAAACCTAGTACCTTATCTAGGCTTGGTTTACCATTCTGTTTGAGAATTTATGAGAACCTATCTTTTTTATGATGGAGTCCTCTTTTTAATTAAGCTAGCTTGATTTGGTTTCTTGTAGCCAAATAGTACCAAATAATAATACTACGTGTAGTATTTGGTGGCCTGTTCATGAAGTTTGAGAACTTCAACTAAAAAGCCAGCTATTAGGTTCTAATCACTTCCAGCCTATTCTAAAGGCACTGGTTTAAAACCTCAGAACCTGACACAAGTCTATGTTCTAAAACTCCAGCCCCTGGGCTCTTTCAAGCTAACAACTTGAATTACAGTAAAATATTAAATATTCACTCTGTGGACTTAATTATTCTTTTAAGAAGCATCTCTGAATCACAATGGATAAACAAAATGTTATCATAAGCATAACTTAACTTTCCTTTGGAAGAGAGGCAAATCACTGGAAGAACTGTTAAGAAAAATGCTTTATCTTTCCACACAGCTATCTTTCTAGAACATGGATGAAGAAGGCTGCTAGGTAAGAAAAATTCCCATATATATTTTCAATCAATAACCTTCTGATCCCTTAGAGAAAACTACCATTTATTGAGTGGCTATTATCTCCTAAGTATTATAACTAGACATTTTACATAATTCACTTTATTCATTAAAACTATTGAAAGATACGAATAACTAATTTCGTTTTATAGATATTTTAAAACTGAGATTCAGAAGTTAAATGGCCTTCTCAAAGGCAGTTACTAAAACACTAAAATAAAAATTCAAACTCCAAATCCATGCTCTCTACACAATGCAATTTCTTATCACTACCATTTCTTGAACCCTTAAAAGAGACAAAAAAAAAAAAATAGCATAACTGTAAAACAAAACCAAAAACTCAGAGTCCAATAACAGCAACACAAAGTAGTACAGTAATAAAATATTCTATACCCTTGAAAATTATAGTTTATAAAGAATTTGTAATTATATGATTGTTAATACTCAGAGAAAAAACAGAATATAAGTTTAACCTACCATATATACAAATATATATCTATATAATATAATCTAGGTATCTCAGAAAAAGACTTAAAAGGCAAATGTGCCCAAATAGGGAATCATTTTCAGTAAATTACTGAAAATCTCAAGCAAAAATCAGAAACACATGATTATGTGAGGTAAAAAAGTCAACTGGAAAACTACCTGCACTTCCTATCACAGAGGACCACTTCCCCTAATACATAAAGGATGTCTATAAACCACTAAGAAAAAGACTGATACAAAAGAAAAACGCCCATAAGAGGTAAACAGACAAAAAAGGAAATACAAATGGGTCTCAAGCACACATGAGGAAAGTGAAAATTAAGACTGTACTGTGATACTAGTGTGTTTTATCCTCAGACTGGCAAAGATCAAGAAGTCCTGACAATACGGTACTGGTATAGGTATGGGGAACAGCTGCTACTCATACAACCTCTACAGAAGGCAATTTAGAAACAGCTATCAAAATTGTAAACACATATATACTTTGATCTACCAATTACATCAACAAGTTACCCTATAAAATCTCCCATGTAGATGAAACATCTTATGCACAAAAGTAATAATCCTCTTCCAATTAAAAAAAAATTAATAATCACTGCAGTAGTGTTTGTAATAGTAATATTTTGGAAACAACCTAAATGTCCACCAATAGGAACATTAGATACAATAAACTCATTCATACATAGTGTATTACACATTCTCCCTCCAAAAGAAAAGAAATTCTTTATGTACTGTTATGGAATGATCCCATAGAGACAGTAAATGAAAAAAGCAAGGTACAGAATAATGAAGAGTATGCTATCAGCTGTATAAAAGGTGGGGAAAAGTATCTATACACATTGTTTGCACCACATGAAATCCTCAGAAGGATGCACTAGCAAACAGTAATAAATGCTGACTCAAGGAAGGGGAACTGGTTGGCTGGGGATGGGGATAGAAGACAAACTTTATTTATATCTTTTTGAATTTTGAGTCAGTTGAACATTACTACCTATTCAAAAACTTAACTTTTTAGAAATACATATTTTAAAACAAAAAATAAACTGATACATACATCTGATACAATAATGTTTTCACGAATGCATAAGGAATAGGAAAAGATCTAAGATAAGCTATTAAGTAGGAGAAAGGAACAAAGTTTATACAGAAAAGTCTTCATTTTGTTGAAAAATTTAAAAGAAAAAATAACTATATGCATAAAAATAATAATGATTGCCTCTTGGTGCTGGTATTATGATCAATTTTTTTCTTCTTTACACTCTTCTGTACTTTCCTAACTTTTCAGAGTGAGCATATATGTGTTACTTTAAAAGTCAAGAGGAGAGGGCAACACACAAAAAAACAGCTAAAATAATCCTTGTTTAATCTGTGAATAAATCATCCTTAATCACAGCATCACTGACCCTTACCTGACCATGACTGGTTGTTGGTTCTTCCTCCAACAAAAGTTTCTCTTTCAAGCTTTTAATTGGACTTTCTTGGAAATCCTTGGTTTTTGAGTGCCAGACAGATGCCCTAGACTCCTGCCTCTCCTCTTTGTCTTCATCTCCCACATCTTCTGAGATGCCTTCATTTTTTTCACTAGCCTGATCTCCTTGGCCACATTCATTCTGGATCAGAGAAGGAGGTCTAGGTAACACTGGTTCCCCAAAACCTTTTTTTTTTAAGAGCTGCCTCTGAGTCATTTTCAGGCTCTTTTGATAAACCTCCAACTGGCAGAGAATGACCTTGGTATATTGGTTAGGGTCTACTCCATCAGGGCAGAATGGAATACCCCAGAAGTAGTGCACAGTGCCCCCAATGTCCTGGAGACCTTTGGCATCTGCTGGGGTAGGCAGACAGTGCCTAGATGTGTCCCCCCTACCCTGGGCAGCTTTGTGAAAAGCACAACCCCTCCCAGTACTTTCCTGTGGCTTCCCACACTGTGTGTGCTCAGCCAAGTGGCCAGTACATCTGTCAAAACATTTAACGTTCTCATTCTCAAACACTGGCTGGCTTGATTGGTCCCAGCTTCCTGAGCTGCCAGAGACCGGCTCCTCTTCAGTGTTTTCAGTGTGGTCCCAAGGCTCCTCTCTTTCCTCAGACTCGTTTCCCTGACTGATATGTGAGCCTTTAAACAGTGATGGAGGTACCAGCTGCCATATGCCTGTAGGTATTTGAGAAAAAGTAGGGCTAAGGACAAACCATTTTTTATTAAGAGGGTTTGGTAAGTTATCACTTATCAAGAATTGCATAATGTGGGTAAAAAAGGCTCTTCTTTGGGTTTAACCAAAAGTTGGCTTCTCCTGGGAGATAAAAGTATGCTGGATATTAGTTAGATCTCAACTACTATCTGACTTAACCTCTCTAATACCACCAAAGGGATTCTGGACATTTCTGTATATCTACTCTCAGCATGATATCCCTCTGATATGGTTATGCTTGATGAGAAGAAGGAGCCAGAACAGGGAGACATGCCTTCAGTGGTCCCAGAGTCTGTGGTTTTCTGTTGGTGGGACTGTGAAGATGGTCCAGTGGCCAGAGGTCGAGATCTGGTAGCAGAAGCATCAGAAGGCCGGCAACTCTGAAACAAGTGATCCCACACCAGACCAGGTTTATTATTAAGATAGCTATACATGAAGGGTCATAGGAAGAACAAAAAAGAGGAGTCCACTGTCCCTAAGCGATTCTCCTCTCCAAAAAGTAGATGCCCAATTCAAATAAATTCCACAATGTGTACTGCATGCCTACTATGTACAAAGCACTGTATTAGATCACTATACTAGACCTTTTTCTAATATAGAAAAGTGAATGGCATAAAGGATGGCTCAGGATCTGCCACTGGCAAATATCTTTCACATTTAAAATAACTTCAATTACACATATTCAAATCACAATGTAATATTATTTGAAAATTTTTAATACTGCTCATTCTGTCCCTTCATAACCCACCTCTAGTTCTCATTCCCTTTGTTCTCCCCACAATACAGGGAAAGTAACACCTTATCTTGCTCCCTTCTGGATTCTTGTTACTCAGTAACTCTTTTCAGAAACTGCCAAATACTATGGTTCTCTTAAGACATGGACTGAAAATTTGTGATGTAGAAAACTCTTCCATATAGAATTAACAAAACACTAAATTGAGTTCACAATTTGACACAGATTTTAAAAATGATAATGGGAAATATTTGTCAACTGAAAACCCTATGAACTACTTACTACAGCTAGTTCCTAATTAGCCATGACACTGCAGAAATAAAATATTGCTGATCAATCCTCACAAATTTTTTCAACATAGCATATTTACATTCAGACTCTCCGCAATGGCTTTCCTCAAGAGCTCTTCTTCTTCCGCCTCCTGGCTGTTCACCTCCCTAGCTTCCTGTTCACTCATTTTGAGAGCCAGAGCAAACTGTTCTTCTTCTGTCATTTCTGTAAGAAGACAGGGAAAAGAGAGACAGTGACACTACAAACATTAAATAAGTGTGTACACAAGAAACAGAATTATTAAACTTTTCAAGAGAAGACACTAAAGACCACTTAGTACAATTTTGTGAATAAGGAAAGCTCCAAAAGGTAAGGTACAGGTAAAAATCAGTAGCAGCAGCTGTAAGAGTCCAGGATTAACGAAACTGTGAGCTCCTATGAAGGCAGAGTTTCTGCCTACTTTTCTTCACTGTTGTATCTTCAGCACAAGAGAAGAGTACCTGGCTCCTGACAGGTAATATCTGGTGAATGAATAAGAGGAACTAACTCCCAATCCAGGGTTTTTCAATACCTATCACTTCATACTGACACATATTTGCTTTATGCTCAACATCAAGCCAGAGTAATTTTACTTTTCAGAATCTTCTGATTTATCCAATAGAAAAGAACATCTCTAAAGACCAGAGTGTCATCTGCAAACAGCATTTCCCATTAAAAGCAACTGGGGTACCCTGGAGAGGAATAGTTGACTGCAAGTCTGGAGAATGAAACATATTAATAGAAGATGAATTAGAATATCTGTCATATTTATGAGCAAAGAATCTACCAGATACTACTCGGGTCATATCAAAAGAACTTAAGACCCAACTTAAAAAGGTTCTCAATGGCCAAAAATGAGACCACTGAACATCAATAAGGATAATGAATACAATGAATTAAAACATACTAAATAAGTTTAACTGGAGAAGGAATTGGCAACCCACTCCAGTATTCTTCCCTGGAGAATTCCATGGACAGAGGAGCTTGGAAGGCTACAGTCTATGGGGTCACAAAGAGTTAGACACAACTGAGTGACTAACACACAAATAAGTTTAAATCTATAAGTTCATAATAGTACTTAAAAAAAACTAGTCACTGTTGAAGAATGTTAACAATATGTTATTCAATCAACAATGAATCAATTATTTTGAAAACTGGAAAAAAAAAAGGATAGAGAATCAAGCTTTTGTCCTATTCTTCCAATATAAGCTATACTACTAGATAACCAAATAGATGAAAAGAAGCTTTTCTTTAAAGAGTTGTAAGATGGTGTGGAGAAAAGGGAACCCTCTTGCACTGTTGGTGGGAATGTAAATTGATACAGCCACTACGAAGAACAGTATGGAGATTCCCCAATAAACTAGGAATAAAACTACCATACTACCCAGCGATCCCACAACTGGGCATATACCCTGAGAAAAATCATTCTAAAAGGCACATGTACCCCAATGTTCATTGCAACACTATTTGCAATAGCCAGGACACAAAAGCAACCTAGATGTCCATCGACAGATGAATGGATAAAGTTGTGGTATATATGTGTGTGTGGTATATATATATATAACGGGCTTCCCTTGTGACTCAGCTGGTAAAGAATCTGCCTGCAATGCGGGAGACATGGGTTTGATCCCTGGATTGGGAAGATCCCCTGGAGAAGGAAATGGTTAACCACTCCAGTTTTCTGGCCTGGAGAATCCCATGGACTTTATAGTCCATGAAGTCACAAAGAGTTGGACACAACTGAGTGACTTTCACTCTCACCTATATATAATTGAGTATTATTCAGCCATAAAAAGGAACAAAGTCAGTTGTAGTGAGGTGGATGAACCTAGAGCCTGTTATGCAGGATGAAGTATGTCAGCAAAATAAAAACAAATATTCTATATTAACACATACATATGGAATCTAGAAAAATGGTACTGATTAACCTATTTGTAGAGCAGCAATAGAGATGCAGACATAGAGAAAAGACTTGTTAGACACAGTGAGGGAAGGAGAGGGTAGAACGAATTGAGAGTAGCATTGAAACATACACATGACCATATGTAAAACAGATAACCATTGGGAATATGCTATATGATGCAGGGAGCTCGACCCAGTGCTCTGTGACAACCTAAAGGGGTGGGAGATGGGAGGTGGGCTCAGGAGAGAGGGGACATATGCATACCTGTGGCTGATTCATGCTGATGTATGGCAAAACCAATACAACATTGTAAAGCAATTATCCTCCAATTAAAAATAAATAAATTAAAAAAAAAATACTTCAAAAGAAAATTATTCTAGCCAATAAATATAAAAAAGAATATTGCCATTTTGTATAATGCTTATGGACAAGATTCTGGCAGTGACTAACAAACTACACATATGACCCAGCAATCCCAATTCAAGCAATGTACTCTAACGATATATTTTCAATTAAAAAAAAAATAAATATACACAAGACAGCATATTTAAAAAACAAAGACATCACTGTGCTGACAAAGGTCTGCAGTCAAAGCTATGGTTTTTCCAGTAGTGAGAGGGTAACAGGCAGGAAGGCCAAGGGTCTCCAAATGGAGGAAATAGGCTGCAAGTCTTAGACATTTTTTATCTCTTTTTTAAGCAGCAGGAGGAAACAAACCACAAGTGTCAGATTTTTTACCCTTCTCTATACAAATTTAAAAGGTTTTCCTTAAAATTCTGTGTTGCCATGACGACACCTGGTTCCACTTGAACTTAACTTTTCTCAAACCTTGAGCTAACCAATGCGTTTTTCTTATGGAAATGGTTTTCTTAAGCTATGTTAATGAACTATGTATTTACACTAGACTCTGTCTCTCTTGAAGTCTGTTCTGCTTAAGACTCAGATCACACTAGGACCACAGCCTTGTCTAACTCAATGAAACTAAGCCATGCCCGTGGGGCCACCCAAGACAGGCGGGTCATGGTGGAGAGGTCTGACAGAATGTGGTCCACTGGAGAAGGGAATGGCAAACCACTTCAGTATTCTTGCCTTGAGAACCCCATGTTATATCTACTACTGCATGCAGGAATCTCTCAGAAGAAATGGACTAGCCATCATGGTCAACAAAAGAGTACGAAATGCAGTACTTGGATGCAATCTCAAAAATGACAGAATGATCTCTGTTCGTTTCCAAGGCAAACCATTCAGTATCACAGTAATCCAAGTCTATGTCCCAACCAATAATGCTGAAGTTGAACAGTTCTATGAAGACCTACAAGACCTTTATGAAGACCTACAACACCCAAAAAAGATGTCAAATTCGGAAAACTCAGCAGTGGCCACAGGACTGGAAAAGGTCAGTTTTCATTCCAATCCCAAACAAAGGCAATGCCAAAGAATGCTCAAACTACCACACAATTGCACTCATCTCACACGGTAGTAAAGTAATGCTCAAAATTGTCCAGGTCAGGCTTCAGCAATACGTGAACCGTGAACTTCCTGATGTTCAAGCTGGTTTTAGAAAAGGCAGAGGAACCAGAGATCAAATTGCCAAC
>NW_011494810.1:2957258-2967921 GCF_000754665.1 Bison bison bison | reverse complement strand
GGGAAATAGATGGGGAAACAGTGGCAACAGTGTCAGACTTTATTTTGGGGGGCTCCAAAATCACTGCAGATGGTTGACTGCAGCCATGAAATTAAAAGACGCTTGCTCCTTGGAAGAAAAGTTATGACCAACCTAGATAGCATATTGAAAAGCAGAGACATTACTTTGCCAACAAGGTCCATCTAGTCAAGGCTATGGTTTTTCCAGTGGTCATGTATGGATGTGAGAGTTGGACTGTGAAGAAAGCTGAGCGCTGAACTGATGCTTTTGAACTGTGGTGTTGGAGAAGACTCTCAGAGTGCCTTGGACTGCAAGGAGATCCAACCAGTCCATTCTGAAGGAGATCAGCCCTGGGATTTCTTTGGAAGGAATGATGCTAAACCTGAAATTCCAGTACTTTGGCCACCTCATGCGAAGAGTTGACTCATTGGAAAAGACTCTGATGCTGGGAGGGATTGGGGGCAGGAGGAGAAGGGGACGACAGAGGATGAGATGGCTGGATGGCATCACCGGCTCGACAGTCATGAGTCTGAGTGAACTCCGGGAGTTGGTGATGGACAGGGAGGCCTGGCGTGCTGCGATTCATGGGGTCGCAAAGAGTTGGACACGACTGAGCAACTGAACTGAACTGAACTGAAGGGCTTAACAAACCTGTATGTTTTACTCATACACTATTTTCTTAATCTATGTTAATGAAACTATATATTTATGTGCAAACCTGCCTTTCTTCAAGATTCATGTCAATCGTTTTATGGCCCAGGATGACTCACCTGGTGCCAATATTATCTCAACATGCATGTTGTGCGTGAGAGGGCTAGTACCACTCTGAGACATCTCCTTTCTCTAATTAACAGCTGGCTGATAGGTATATAACATACTGCTAAAGGCTAGCAGGGGGGCACTCTTTCTGCCCCCTTCTGATGTCTATGTCAGAAGCTTTATCCATCTCTTTCATACTTTAATAAAACTTTATCACGCAAAAGTTCTGAGTGATCAAGCTTTGTCACTGGCCCCAGATTGAATTCCTCTCCTCTGGAGGCCAAGAATCCCGACGTCTTCCATGGTCTAGCAACAACCTTTCATCTTGGGGCTCGTCTGGGACCCCTCATGCCAGAGGCAAGAACCGTAACCTGTAGAGCAACCAGCCTGCTTCAGCAGTCATGTACAGATGTGAGAGCTGGACCATAAAGAAGGCTGAGCACCGAAGAACTGATGCTTTCAAATTTTGGTGCTGGAGAAGACTCTTGAGAGTCCTTTGAACTGCAAAGAGGCCAAACCAGTCAATCCTAAAGGAAATCAACCCTGAATATTCATGGAAGGACTGATGCTAAAGCTGAAGCTCCAATATTTTGGCCACCTGATGTGAAGAGCCAACTCATTGAAAAAGACTTTGATGCTGGGAAAGATTGAAGGCAGAAGCAGAAGAGGGTGACAGAGGATGAGACGGTTAGACAGCATCACCAGTTCAATGGACATGAATTTGAGCAAACTCCAGGAGACAGTGAAGGACACAGGAGCCTGGCATGCTGTAGTCTATAGGGCTGCAAATAGTTGGACACAACTTAGCGACTGAACAATGACAACAAAACCAAATATGTACTACATTTTTCACTGCAGCATTGTTTGAATTTGCAAAACAATGGAATCCACGTAATGACCATCACAGGACACTGCTTGAATAAATTTTGGTATTCATACATAAAACTGTAAAAAGAATAAGGAAGGTATCTATGCTCTAGGAATAGAATGATTGTAAAGATACAGTATCAAGCTAAAAAAAAGAAGCAAAACACAAAAGATTATATAGTATGCTAATTTTTGCCAAGAGTGACACAAGAAAGATGAATTAGAAACTAGTTCAAATGGTTATATACAGGTAGTTGGGTACAAAGTGGGAGGGATAAGGGAGGGAGTGACATTTCTTGGACTATACCTTTTGGTATATCTTTGACTTAATCGGGTAAATGTTAAACCTGTTTTTAAAATGTAAAATAAAATCAGTAAGGATAAGGGACCCCTAAGATTAAATTCCCAAAATAAAAAAATGCACCCAAATAAATTTAAAGTGATCTTAATGAGAATGAAAACAGATCAGAATTAACCAGTGAATGAATGTCAGATGGCCTTAGATTTTCTTTATAGAGAGGTGTTTTAACTATAAATTCAAATTCTTTAATAGATATACGGCTATTCAGATGTTCTCTGTTTTCTTGTCAGTTTTCATAAATTATGTTTTTCAGTGATTTTTTTAATTTGTTCAATTAAGTCAGTATTTCTCAGTCCTTTTTTCATTACTATTCCCTGAAGAATACTTTCCAGACTTTTTTTTCCTAATCAAAATCTATGGAAGTACATAATGCAATGTTTACAGGGATATGAATAGCTTTACATGATCATATAAAAAAGAAGAAAAATTTAAAATCAGAGATCTAAGCTTTTCTTTAATAAGCTAAACGATGAAGAGCAAAATTAACCCAAAGTAAGAAGAAAGTAATATAAAGAGCAGATATCAATGAAATAGAAGATTGAATACAACACAGAAAATAAAAATTAATAACAAAACTTGGTTCCATGAAAAGGTCAATAAAATTTATAAATCTCTGATTAGACTGATCAAGAAGAAAAAGAAAACATGTAAGTTAACAATACAGGAATAAGAGGGGATATATCACTACAGATTCTACAATCATGAAAAGAACAACAGAATACCATGGACAATTTTATGCCAATAAATTTGACAAACAAACATGCATTCTCAACTGGCATGATATCATCTCCAAGTGGACAAAAATTGGTTCTTGGAAGTCCAAGAAATCTTAACTTTCTTTATATATAAAACACAGGTGTATAAGTTGGTACATAAATAGGATATATAGCATTATCTAAGACGCTTACTCCTTGGAAGGAAAGTTATGACCAACCTAGATAGCATATTCAAAAGCAGAGACATTACTTTGCCAACAAAGGTTCGTCTAGTCAAGGCTATGGTTTTTCCTGTGGTCATGTATGCATGTGAGGGTTGGACTGTGAAGAAAGCTGAGTGCTGAAGAATTGATGCTTTTGAACTGTCGTGTTGGAGAAGACTCTTGAGAGTCCCTTGGACTGCAAGGAGATCCAACCAGTCCATTCTGAAGGAGATCAGTCCTGGGATTTCTTTGGAAGGACTGATGCTAAAGCTGAAACTCCAGTACTTTGGTCACCTCATGCGAAGAGTTGACTCACTGGAAAAGACTCTGATGCTGGGAGGGATTGGGGGCAGGAGGAGAAGATGACAACAGAGGATGAGATGGCTGGATGGCATCACTGACTCGATGGATGTGAGTCTGAGTGAACTCCAGGAGTTGGTGATGGACAGGGAGGCCTGGCATGCTGTGATTCATGGGGTCGCAAAGAGTCGGACACGACTTAGCAACTGAACTGAACTGAACTGATGGCATTAAAATTTCACGGGGACAGTGGTGGCTAGGAAAAAAAAAGCCTAAAAAGGATCCTTCAGGGAACAGTAATGAAAAAAGGACTGAGAAACACTGACTTAACTGAAACAAAACAAACAAACAAAAATCACTGAAAAACATAAATTACGAAAACTGACACAGAAGAAAAAGAGTATCTGAACAGCCTTATACCTACTAAAGAATATGAATCTGTAACTAAAAACCTCTCCATAAAGAAAATCCAAAGCCATCTGACATTCATCACTGGTGAATTCTAACAAAAACTAAAGAAAAAATAATAGCAACATAATTCAGAAAATAAGATATCAAGTCTCCCCAAATTGATTCAACACAATCCCAACGAAAATCCAAACAAGTTCATTAAACGTAATGTAATAAAAAATTCAGAAATAGATGCACAAATTTTTTTCAATTGATTTCTACCAACAAGCCTTTTCAACAAATGGTACCAGAACAACAGGATATCCATAAGGAAAAAAAAATGAAACCTTAACCCTTATCTCACACTATAGACAAAAATTAACTCAAAATGGAATACATATCTAGATATAAAAGCTAAAACTATAAAAATCCTAGAAGAAAACACAGGTGAAAATCTTTGTAACTGAGGGATAGTCAAATTTTGTTTACATATGACACAGAAAGAAAAAAGTAAATATAAAACTTCTCTTTGTTACAAAAATAAAAAGTACAAAAATAGTTTTTAATTAAAAAAAATTTTAAGTAAAAAAGAAAAGAAAAAGGTAAGTCACAAAATGGGAGAACATATTCACAATATATATAATCTGACAAAAGACTTGTATCCAAAGTATATGAAATACCTATACTTCATAGTAAGAAAACAAGCCATCTAATTTTATCAATAATGAACAACAGATCTGAAAATTTTGGAATAATCATTAAGCATAAGAAAAGATCATTAATCATGAGGAAAAGGCAAGTTAAAATGAGCTACGACTATATATCAATAGAATGGATAAAATGGAAAAGACTGACATTCTTACAACATGATTATTCATTCTTAATGAAGTCACTAAGTCATCAAGAAAATATTGATGTTGATTATATCCTCTGTGTTCAATTTAAGAGAAGGAAAACCATGTAATAATGCAAAATGAGTTCTTTGTAATATTCAGTCTTTTAAAATATCTTGTATTCCCTAATTAAGAGTCCCTTGGACAGCAAGGAGATCAAACCAGTTAATCTTAAAGGAAATCAACCCTGAGTACTCATTAGAAGGACTAATGCTGAAGTTGAAGCTCCAGTATTTTGGTCACCTGATGCAAATAGAAGACTCATTGGAAAAGTCCCAGATGCTGGGAAAGACAGAGGGCAGAAGAAGAAGGAGTCAGATAATGAGATGGCTGGATGGCATCACTGATACAATGGACATGAACTTGGGCAAACTTCAGGAGATGGTGAGGGACAGGGAAGTATGGTGTGCTGCAGTCACAAAGAGTCAAACACGACTAAAGGACTGAACAACATATTTCCTAAAGATTCTGGAGAGATGCAGGCTTTGCTATTACATTAACATGAAAATAAGAACTTAGTAAGGATTCTGTTCTCAACTACATAGACAGGAAACTCCACAACCAGACTGAGGAAGGAAATGAAAGTCCCTCAGTCACGTCTGACTCTTTGCGACCCCAAGGACTGTATGTAGCCTGCCAGGCTCCTCTATCCATGGAATTCTCCAGGCAATTCTATTGGAGTGGGTTGCCGTTCTCTTCTCCAGGGGATCTTCCCAACCCAGGGATCAAACCCAGGTCTCCCACATTGCAGGCACATTCCTTACCATCTGAGCCACCAGGGAAGCCCCCACAGCCAGACTACCTGGGTTTAATTCTTGATTGCATGCTTTTTTAATTGTAAAATTTTGAGCAGGTTATTTATCCTCTAAACCTGGATACTGGTGCTAGTCTGTGATAATCTCCCTCCCTTTTTTTTCTTTGTGTCTTTTAATCCGCATGACCATATATCTAGAGTAAATATAAACATACTCTTAACATTAGAATTCTCATATAAATACTATGATTCAATAATACTTGTTTTACTTCACACACAAGAAAAACAGAGGTAATAGTATTTAAGTCTGTTACGATGGTTAAATAATACATGAAAAATATTTAGAATAGTACCTGGCACATAACAAGTGTCTAATAACTGTTTATTATTACTCTCAATTAACAAATTATTTACTGTTATTACATTTTATTTAAAGAAATCCAAAACTTCAGATTATTGTTTTTCACTAACAATAACACCTGTCTTCCCAGGTGGCTCAGTGGTAAAGAATCCTCCTGCCAATGCAGGAAATGCAGGTTTGATTCCTGGGTCAAGAAGATGCCCTAGAGAAGGAAATAGCAACCCACTCCAGGATTCTTGCCTGGAAGATCCCAAGGACACAGGAGCCTGTCGGGCTACAGTCCATGGGGTCACAAAAGAGTCAGATACAACTAGCAAGTGAACAACAAACAATAACATACAAGCACATAATCTGACAAAGCCACCACTACATATTTACTCTAACCACAATCAGAATTAAAAGGACATTCTTATTCACTAGTTACTGACTCTTAGTTTTTATATAACCATGATCTGAGACTAAAGTCTAATAAACATCACTACTGACTAGGACATATTTTACCTAACCTCTCTACAATATAAGAACCCAACCATTAGAAGAAAGGGAGAAACAAACTGGAATTCCAGCCAGGAGGAAATGTCAGCAAGTGTCAACATTAGAATCTCTAACTGAATTGGCTCAACTAGCTTATCAAATGATTCTGATTATGTTCTTCAAAATTTATGATCTCCCAACATTCAGGTTCAGAGAAGGCAACGGCACCTCACTCCAGTACTCTTGCCTGGAAAATCCCATGGGTGGAGGAGCCTGGAAGGCTGCAGTCCAGGGGTTGCTAAGAATTGGACACGACTGAGCGACTTCACTTTCACTTTTCACTTTCATGCATTGGAGAAGGAAATGGCAACCCACTCCAGTGTTCTTGCCTGGAGAATCCCAGGGACTGCGGAGCCTGGTGGGCTGCTGTCTATGGGGTCGCACAGAGTCAGACACAACTAAAACGACTTAGCAGCAGCAGCAGCAACATTGAGGTTGGCCCACTGAGATGTGTAAACAGGCTGTTAACAATCCAAACAATCCAGAACACAAAAACAGATATAACCTGTAAAAGTTGTGGTTATTTAAAAAGGTTGAGGGGCTTCCTGTGGTCCAATGGTTAAGAATTCACCTTCCTATGCAGGAAATGGGGGTTTGATCCCTGGTTGGGGAAGTAAGATCCCACACGCCACAGGGCAACAACTCCATGTGCCACAACCACTGAGCCTGCGTGCTCTAGAGTCCATACAACAAAATTACAGAAGCCCACGCACTGCAATGAAGACCCAGCACAGCCTAAATAAGTAAGTAAACCGAGAGAACAGAACAAATGTTCTGACATAGCACATTTCATGCAACAACAAAAGATAAATTATCTTCCTGCCCAAATCTTTTCCTAAGAACTTTTTTTTGCAAAACAGACATAGCTCTGCAACTGTGATAAACTTAATATATCTACATGTTGCCAGTTACAAGTTTATAAAACACTTTTGAAAGCATCAAGACACTGTGTAGGCACCTGTATACATGTACATTCTCAAACAAAGTGATACCACTTCTGGGAGTTTATCCTGAACAATCACTGAAAAGAAAAACTGTGTTATACACAAAAAGATGTTCATTACACTAGAACCTGGGCTTCCTTGGTGGCTCAGTGGTATAAGAATGCAATGCAGGAGATCTGGGTTCAATCCCTGGGTTGGGACGATCCTGTGGAGAAATAAATAGCAACCCACTCCAATATTCTTGCCTAGAGAATCCCATGGACAGAGGAGCACAGCAGGCTACAGTCCACGGGGTCACAAAGAGTTGGACAGGACTGAGCGGGTAATACACAAACACACACACACACACACACACACACACACACACACACACACACTATAACCTACAAGGTGACTGACTTAAGTTTCCTAAAAACAAAGCCACTGTTAAGTTATATAAGGCATGTTAACTCAAGAGACTCATATGTTATCAAAATACTAATCATGAAGATATATAAAAATGATAAAAGTCTATAAAAGCCATATGAAAATATAATGGAAATTATAGAACCAACTTCTGATTCCACATGTAAGAAACCTGGAAGTAAGTCACCGCTTTGTCCTAAAGAGTAAAAAGCTATTAATAAAGCAACTGAAAAAATCAACAACTCTTCCTGGATCTGTGAGAAAGGAGGGCACAAGGCACATTGCTGCCCCCAAGACAGAGAGAGAAACAAGGGAATACAGGGGGTCATGGCTTATCAGAGCAGAGATTCAAGAGTAAAAACAACACAGAAATCAGTGCCAAGAAAACCTGAACTGTAAGGGACAAATTGCTGGAGGCTTGGTGTGGACAAGTCTGGGAGTTAAAAATTCCAGGGAAAAGGGGGCCCACCAGGTTCTCACAATAAATATAAGAGAAACTTCCTCTTAAATGTCCCAAAGACAGTAGAGGGGAGGAGCTATTTTGAAATTTATCAGGGCACTCTGTTCTTTCCAGCAAGGCTTGCCCTAGGAGAAACTAAGTAATCAGTCTAGGCTAACAGTATAACTGATGTGTGAGAAGGGACATACCAAACTCCAAGGTACTCTAGCCATCCTCTCCCACCTAAAGAGGGAGGAAAAAATTAGAAACACTTGTGAAGTTCACAGACTGAAATAGTGAGAACTAATTAGGGAACTTCCCTGGTGGCTCAGATAGTAAGGAATCTGCCTCCAAGACAGGAGACCCGGGATGGATCCCTGAATCAGGAAGATCCCCTGGAGAAGGAAATGGCAACCCACTCCAGTATTCTTGCCTGGGAAATCCCATGGACAGAGTCGGACACAACTGAGAGACTTTCACTTCACAATCAGGGAACTACAGATACTTCCCTTATTAGCCACACCTAATACCACATTACTAAAGGCCTATTTAGAGTAGTTTCTTTTACCTGATACATCGTGTCTAGCTATCAAAAAAACATTACAAGTCACACTAAAAGGCAAAAACTACGATTTGAAAAGATAGACTATGCATCAGAATCAGACATGGTGCTAATGCTGGAATTATCAGGCTAGAATTTAAAACAATTATGATTAATATAAGGGCTTTAAAGGATAAATTAGAGCACAAACAAGGTCAGATGGGAAATGTAAATAGAGAGATGGAAATCCTAAGAAAGAAACAAAAAGAAATACTAAAGATTAAAAACACTGTAACAGAAATGAAGAATGCTTTGGATGGGTTTATCAGTAGACTGTACACACCTTTAAAAAAGAACCTGAGCTTGAAGACATGTTAATTGAAACCACCAAAACTAAAACATAAAGAGAACAAAGACTGAAAAGGATAAGACAATATTCAAGGACTGTGGAACAACTACAAAAAGAGTAATAAAAACATAATGCAACTGCCAGAAGGATGAGAAAAATAGAAGCGAAAGAATTATGTGAAATAATAATGACTCAGAATTTCCCCAAATTAAGGTCAGATACTAAACTACAGATCCAGGAAGCTTAAGGAACACTAAACCAGGAGATCCCGCAAGACAGAAGAGTAAAATAAGGAGGGCACCTTCCTCCCCACAAATACGTCAAAAACATATCTGTGTATGGAACAGCTCCTACAGAACACCTTCTGAAAGCTGGCAAGACCCCAGACTTCCAAAAAGGCAAACCAATCTCCACAGAATGAGGTAGGAGAAAAGTTGTAAGAGAAAAAAGAGACAAAGGATTTGGGATGGAGACCTACACCTTGGGGAGGGAGCCATGAAGAAGAAAAAGTTTCTGCACACTTGGAAACCCCCTCACTGCAGAGTTGGAGAAGAGCTTTGGAACCCCAGAGGGGAATGCAGCAACATGTGCTCAGAAGGCAAAATGGAAAGAAATCACCACAGAGATTGTTGCTGACCAGCACTTACCAGCCAAGATGCTGTTGGCATGCCCTGCTGCAGCCAGTATGGGCTGGGTAGAGGGCTTTGGGGGCTGGACCCTAGGGAGAGGACTGGGATTGACTGCTGTGAAGATACTCTGAAGTGGCTAGTATAACACAACTGATGGAGTCCAGGGAGTTAGGCCTGACAGAGAGACAGGAGATCATTGCTGTGGGGATCCCCAAAAACTGTGCACTCACTGACAACAGGACCCAGCCTTCAAGAGTGCCATAGGTGCGACAAGCCCCAGCTATGGACTGAGACCCCAGAGGCAGATACGCTGGCCAGCCACCACCAAAGCCGGCACAAGTGCCAGAGGTGGCATGAGCTGCAAATGCAACTTATGATCCCAGAGAGAGGCACTCAGGCCAACTGGCCACCGTCAAAGCCAGGGCAAGTGCAATAGGCAGGGAACAAACTGCGGCTGCGGTCCCAACCCCAAGGTAGCAGCTGCGACCAAGCTGTCAGCAGGCAGAGGTCACAGTCCACACTTTCCTGTGGGCTTATGTGGCTTGGCTCTAACAAGGGACACACAACCAGGGACCAACTATCCTTCAGTTCAGTTCAGTTAAGTTCAGTCACTCAGTCGTGTCCGATTCTTTGCAACCGCATGAACCACAGCACACCAGGCCTCTCTGTCCATCACCAACTCCCAGATTCCACCCAAGCTCATGTCCATCAAGTCGGTGATGTCATCTAATCATTTCATCCTCTGTCGTCCCGTTCTCCTCCTGCCTTCAATCTTTCCCAGAATCAGGGTCTTTTCAAGTGAGTCAGCTCTTCGCATCAGGTGGCCGAAGTATTGGAGTTTCAGCTTCAACATCAGTCCTTCCAATGAACACCCAGGACTGATCTCCTTTAGGATAGACTGATTGGATCTCCTTGCAGTCCAAGGGACTCTCAATAGTCTTCTCCAACACCACAATTCAAAAGCATCAATTCTTTGGCACTCAGCTTTCTTTATAGTCCAACTCTCACATCCATACATGACCACTGGAAAAACCATAGCCTTGACTAGACGGACCTTTGTTGACAAAGTAATGTCTCTGCCTTTCAACATGCTGTCTAGGTTGGTCATAACTTTCCTTCCAAGGAGTAAGCATCTTTTAATTTCATGGCTGCAATCACCACCCACAGTGATTTTGGAGCCCAGAAAAATAAAGTCAGCCACTGTTTCCACTGTTTCCC
>NW_011494810.1:2951892-2957158 GCF_000754665.1 Bison bison bison | reverse complement strand
ATCTGAGGTTACTGATATTTCTCCCGACAATCTTGATTCCAGCTTGTGCTTCTTCCAGCCCAGTGTTTCTCATGATGTACTCTGCATATAATTTAAATAAGCAGGGTGACAATATACAGCCTTGACATACTCCTTTCCAGATCTGGAAACAGTATGTTGTTCCATGTACAGTTCTAACTGTAGCTTCTTGACCTGCATACAGATTTCTCAGGAGGCAGGTCAGGTGGTCTGCTATTCCCATCTCTTTCAGAATTTTCCACAGTTTATTGTGATCCACACAATCTAAGGCTTTGGCATAGTCAATAAAGCAGAAATAGATGTTTTTCTGGAACTCTCTTGCTTTTTCGATGATCCAGTAGATGTTGGCAATTTGATCTCTGGTTCCTCTGCCTTTTCTCAAACCAACTTGGACATCTGGAAGTTCACGGTTCACGTATTGCTGAAGCCTGGCTTGGAGAATTTTAAGCATTGCTTTACTAGCGTGTGAGATGAGTGCAACTGTGCGGTAGTTTGAGCATTCTTTGGCATTACCTTTCTTTGGGACTGGAATGAAAACTGACCTTTTCCAGTCCTGTGGCCACTGCTGAGTTTTCCAAATTTGCTGGCATGTTGAGTGCAGCACTTTCACAGCGTCATCTTTCAGGATTTGAAATAGCTCAACTGGAATTCCATCACCTCCACTAGCTTTGTTTGTAGTGATGCTTCCTAAGGCCCACTTGGCTTCACATTCTAGGATGTCTGGCCCTAGGGGAGTGTATGAACCACCTCAGACTATAGCAACTTCTCACAGGCCTCTGCTGAAGCAGGTACTCCCCACACACCCCAATAGTGTCTGCCATACCCCTCCATCTCCCCAGCCTGACTGAGAGATGAGCCATAATAAGATGCTATTTTCACCCCCTCTTGTCTTGGCAGGGAACAGACACCAGAGGGTTGCCTACAAGCAGCTGTTACTGGTATTCAGTCACTAAGTTGTGTCTGACTCTTTGTGAATCCATGGACTGTAGCATGCCAGGCTCCTCTGTCCTCCACCATATCCTGGAGTTTGCTCAAATTCATGTCCATTGAGTCAGTGATGTTATCTAACCATCTCATACTCTGTTGCCCCTTCTCCTTTTGCCTTCAATCTTTCCCAGCACCAAGGTCTTTTCCAATGGATTGGTTCTTCTCATCAGGTGGCCAAAGTATTGAAGCTTCAACAGAGGTGGGACCAAAACCAAAGCTAAGCTCCAGGGACTATGTGAACAAAGAGGAAGGGAAGGCACTCTTGCAGCTACAGGTGCAGCAGATTAAATACCTGCTATCAGCCTGAGACTGTAGACTTTGGAGCAATGTATGTCAATAAAATGGACAATCTGGAAGAAATGGACAAATTGTTAGAAAAGTATAACCTTCCAAGACTGAACCAGGAAGAAACAGGAAATATGAACAGACCAATCACAGGCACTGAAATCAAAACTACAATCAAAAATCTTCCAACAAACAAAAGCCCAGGACCAGACCAGATGGCTTCACAGGTGAATTCTACTGAACATTTAGAGAAGAGTTAACATCTATCCTCCTCAAATTCTTCCAGAACACTGTAGAGGAAGAGAAACTCCCAAACTCATTCTATAAGGCCACCATCACCCTGATACCAAAACCAGATGAAGACATTACAAAAAAAGACAATTACAGGCCAATATCACTGACGAACACAGATGAAAAAATTCAAAACAAAATTTTAGCAAACAGAACCCAACAACATATTAAAAGGATCATACACCATGATCAAGTGGGGTTTATCCCGGGGCTTCTCCAATATACACAAGTCAATGTGATATACCATATTAACAAACTGAAAGATAAAAAGTATACCATCATCTCAATAGATACAGAGAAAGCTTTTGACAAAATTCAACACTCATTTATAATTAAAAACTCTCCAGAAAGTAGGCACAGAAGGAACCTACCTAAACATAATAAAGGCCATATACAACAAACCCACAGAAAACATTCTCACTGTTCAAAAACTAAAAGTATTTTCACTAAAATCAGGAACAAGACAAGGGTAATCACTCTCACCATTATTATTCAATATAGTTTTGGAAGTCCCAGTAACAACAATCAGAAAAATAAATAAAAAACATCTAAATTGGAGAAGTTAAAGTAAAACTCTCACTATTTGCAGATGACATGATATTATACATAGAAAACCCTAAAGACGCCACCAGAAAATTACTAGAGCTAATCAATGAATATAGTAAAGTCACAAGATATCAAACACACAGAAATCCCTTGCATTCCTATGCACTAACAATAAAAAATAAGAAAGAGAAAGTAAACAATTCCATTAACTATTGCAACAAAAAGAATAAAATACCTAAGAGTAAACTTACCTAAAGAGACAAAAGACCTCTATGCATAAAACTATAAGACATGATGAAAGAAATCAAAGATGACACAAACAAATAGAGAGATATAACATGTTCTTGGATTGGAAGAATTAATATTACGATAACACTACCCAAAGCAATCTACAGATTCAATGCAATCCCTATCCAACTACCAATGACATTTTTCACAGAACTAGAACAGAAAATTTCACAATCTGTATGGAAACACAAAAGACCCCAAACAGCCAAAGCAGTCTTGAGAAAAACATACCTGGAGAAATCAACTTTCCTGCCTTCAGACTATACTACAAAGCTACAGTCATCAATACAGTATGCTATTGGCACAAAAGCAGAAATATAGACCAATGGAACAAGATAAAAAGCCCAGAGATAAACCCACACACCTATGGGCACCTTATCTTTGACAAAGGAAGCAGGAATATATACAATGGAGAAAAGACAGTCTCTTCAATAAGTGGTGCTGGGAAAACTGGACAGCTACATGTAAAAGAATGAAACTAGAACACTTCCTAATATCATACACAAAATAAACTCAAAATGGATCAAAGATTTAAATGTAAGGCCAGAAACTATAAAGTTCTCAGAGGAAAACACAGGCAGTATAGTCTTCAACACAAATTATAGCAAGATCCTATTTGACCTACCTCCTAGAGTAATGGAAATAAAAACAAAAATAACCAATGAGACCTAATTAAAATTAAAAGCTTTTGCACAAGAAAGGAAAGATTAAACAATTTTAAAAGACAACCCTCAGAATGGGAGAAAATAACTGCAAATGAAGCAACTGACAAAGGATTAATCTCCAAAATATATATGCAACTCATACAGCTCAATATCAAAAAATGAACAGCCCAATCAAAAAATGAGCAGCAGAAACAGATATTTCTTCAAAGAAGACATACAGATAGCTAATAAACACATGAAAAAATTGCTCAACATCACTTAGAGAAATGCAAATCAAAACTACAATGAGGTATCACTTCATACCAGTCAGAATGACCATCAACAAAAAAACTACAAAAATAAATGCTGCAGAGGATGTGGATAAAAGGGAACCCTACTGCCCTCTTGGTGGGAATGTAAATTGATACAGCCACTATGGAGAACAGTATGGAGATTCCTTAACAAACTAGTAATAAAACTACTATATGACCCAGCGATCCCACTACTGGGCAAATACCCTGAGAAAACCACAATTCAAAATGACACAAGCACCCCAGTCTTCACTGCAGCACTACTGACAATAGCCAGGACAGGGAAGCAACCTAGATGTCCATCAACAGATGAATGGATAAACAAGTTGTGGCATATATATACAATGGCATAATACTCAGCCATAAGAAGTAATGAATTTGAGTCAGGTGTAATGAGGTGGACGAACCTAGAGCGTGTTACACAGAGTGAAGTAAGTCAGAAAGAGAAAAACTAATACTGTATATTATTAACACATATATAAGGAATCTAAAAAATAGTACTGATGAACCTTTTTATTTATTCTCTATGCAGACACAGAGAATAGTCTGGTAGACACAGAGGGGGACAGAGAGGGTAGGACAAATTGAGAAAGTATCACTGACATATATACACTATGCTTATTCACACAGTCCTGTCCAATTCTTTGCAACCCCATGGACTATAGACTGCCCAGCTCCTCTGTCCATGGGGATTCTCCAGGTGAGAATACTGGAGTGGGTTGCCATGCCCTCCTCCAAGGGATCTTCCCAACCCAGGAATGGAACCCTGGCCTCACACATTGCAGGCAGATTCTTTACCGTGTGAGCCACCAGGGAAGCCCATGAATACAGGAGTGGGTAGCCTACCCCTTTATACACTATTAAGTGTAAACAGGTACTAGCAGGAAGCAGCTCTATAACACAGGGAGCCCAGCCTAGTGCTCTGTGATAACCTATTGTGGTGGAATGGTAGGGAGAGACTCAAGACTTTTTATCAAGTCATAAAAATATGACCGATTCATGTTGATGTACGGTAGAGACCAGCACAACACTGTAAAGCCATTATCCTTCAGTTAAAAAAAAAAAAAACAAAAACCAACCAGCAAAAATGCACCCCCAAAACTATACCAAGGCATATAGTTTTCAAACTGCTGAAAATCTAAGATAAAGTGCTGACAAAAGCCATAGGGAAAGAACATCTTACCTATACAGCACCAAAGATAAGAGTTACATCCGACTTCTCAGAAACCATTCAAGCAATAGAAAAGTAGAGTAAAATATTGTTGAAAGATGTTCTTTAGACAGAAGGAATATTATCTAGGTCAGACTCAGATCTACATAAACAAAGGAAGAATACCAAAGAAGGAATAATTGAAGACAAAGTAAAAACTTTTATTTTTCTTATTCTTTCTTTGTTCATAGTCTTTAATTGAAATGACAATAAAAGAAATAGCTATTTAAAACAAAATCACATAGCTGCTTCAGCCTAGATTAAGAGGTGGCACCGGGTGTGGGGTTCACATTCTGGGTGGGCAACTGCAACGCAACCTCAATGATCTGGGGTTTGTCTATGATCCTGGCTGTGTGGTTGCCCTTCTCCATAATCTCAATGCATACCTGTTGGCCTTCACCGTATTTCAGATCAGATCAGATCAGATCAGTCACTCAGTCGTGTCAGACTCCTTGTGACCCCATGAATCGCAGCATGCCAGGCCTCCCTGTTCATCACCAACTCCGGGAGTTCACTGAGACTCATATCCATCGAGTCAGGGATGCCATCCAGCTGTCTCATCCTCTGCCATCCCCTTCTCCTCCTGCCCCCAATCCCTCCCAGCATCAGAGTCTTTTCAATGAGTCAACTCTTCACCTGAGGTGGCCAAAGTACTGGAGTTTCAGCTTTAGCATCATTCCTTCCAA
>NW_011494810.1:2951295-2951792 GCF_000754665.1 Bison bison bison | reverse complement strand
CAGGGCTGATCTCCTTCAGAATGGACTGGTTGGATCTCCTTGCAGTCCAAGGGACTCTCAAGAGTCTTCTCCAACACCACAGTTCAAAAGCATCAATTCTTCGGCGTTCAGCCTTCTTCACAGTCCAACTCTCACATCCATACATGACCACAGGAAAAACCATAGCCTTGACTAGACGGACCTTTGTTGACAAAAGTAATGTCTCTGCTTTTGAATATGCTATCTAGGTTGGTCATAACTTTCCTTCCAAGGAGTAAGCGTCTTTTAATTTCATGGCTGCAGTCACCATCTGCAGCGATTTTGGAGCCCCCAAAAATAAAGTCTGACACTGTTTCCACTGTTTCCCCATCTATTTCCCATGAAGTGATGGGACCAGATGCCATGATCTTCGTTTTCTGAATGTTGAGCTTTAAGCCAACTTTTTCACTCTCCACTTTCACTTTCATCAAGAGGTTTTTGAGTTCCTCTTCGCTTTCTGCCATAAGGGCAGTGTCTTT
>NW_011494810.1:2950104-2950830 GCF_000754665.1 Bison bison bison | reverse complement strand
AGCTCAACTGGAATTCTATCACCTCCACTAGCTTTGTTCATAGTGATGCTTTCTAAGGCCCACTTGACTTCACATTCCAGGACGTCTGGCTCTAGGCCAGTGGTCACACCATCGTGATTATCTGGGTCGTGAAGATCTTTTTTGTACAGTTTTTCTGTGTATTCTTGCCACCTGGTCTTAATATCTTCTGCTTCTGTTAGATCCATACCATTTCTGTCCTTTATCGAGCCCATCTTTGCATGAAATATTCCTTTGGTATCTCTGATTTTCTTGAAGAGATCTCTAGTCTTTCCCATTCTGTTGTTTTCCTCTATTTCTTTGCATTGATTGCTGAAAAGGTTTTCTTATCTCTTCTTGCTATTCTTTGGAACTCTGCATTCAGATGTTTATATCTTTCCTTTTCTCCTTTGCTTTTCACTTCTCTTCTTTTCACAGCTATTTGTAAGGCCTCCCCAGACAGCCATTTTGCTTTTTTGCATTTCTTTTCCATTGGGATGGTCTTGATCTCTGTCTCCTGTACAATGTCACAAACCTCATTCCATAGTTCATCAGGCACTCTATCTATCAGATCTAGTCCCTTAAATCTATTTCTCACTTCCACTGTATAATCATAAGGGATTTGATTCAGGTCATACCTGAATGGTCTAGTGGTGTTCCCTACTTTCTTCAATTTAAGTCTGAATTTGGCAATAAGGAATTCATGGTCTGAGCCACAGTCAGCTCCTG
>NW_011494810.1:2949512-2950004 GCF_000754665.1 Bison bison bison | reverse complement strand
GGTTTTTGAGTTCCTCTTCGCTTTCTGCCATAAGGGTGGTGTCATCTGCATATCTGAGGTTATTGATATTCCTCCCGGCAATCTTGATTCCAGCTTGTGTTTCTTCCAGTCCAGCATTTCTCATGATGTACTCTGCATATAAGTTAAATAAACAGGGTGACAATATACAGCCTTGACGAACTCCTTTCCAGATTTGGAACCAGTCTGTTGTTCCATGTCCAGTTCTAACTGTTGCTTCCTGACCTGCATATAGGTTTCTCAAGAGGCAGGTCAGGTGGTCTGGCATTCCCATCTCTTTCAGAATTTTCCACAGTTTATTGTGATCCACACAGTCAAAGGCTTTGGCATAGTCAATAAGGCAGAAATACATGTTTTCTGGAACTCTCTTGCTTTTTCCATGATTCAGCGGATGTTGGCAATTTGATCTCTGGTTCCTCTGCCTTTTCTAAAACCAGCTTGAACATCTGGAAGTTCACAGTTCATGTATTGCTG
>NW_011494810.1:2946076-2949412 GCF_000754665.1 Bison bison bison | reverse complement strand
TGCTATTCTTTGGAACTCTGCATTCAGATGTTTATATCTTTCCTTTTCTCCTTTGCTTTTCACTTCTCTTCTTTTCACAGCTATTTGTAAGGCCTCCCCAGACAGCCATTTTGCTTTTTTGCATTTCTTTTCCATTGGGATGGTCTTGATCTCTGTCTCCTGTACAATGTCACAAACCTCATTCCATAGTTCATCAGGCACTCTATCTATCAGATCTAGTCCCTTAAATCTATTTCTCACTTCCACTGTATAATCATAAGGGATTTGATTCAGGTCATACCTGAATGGTCTAGTGGTGTTCCCTACTTTCTTCAATTTAAGTCTGAATTTGGCAATAAGGAATTCATGGTCTGAGCCACAGTCAGCTCCTGGTCTTGTTTTTGCTGACTGTATAGAGCTTCTCCGTATTTGGGGGACTTTATCTCTGCACAGAACTGAGCTACTTGCTCACAAAGTAAACAGATCAGGAGGCCTCTTGACATCTCCGGACAGGTCCCATGCATAAGGCCAAACACATTTCCACAGGCCTTGCTCACAGCTGCCATCTTGGCCAGGATAGGAAGGTTATGAATCACAAAGGACACCTTGTTTCTCTGCTGTTTGGCCAGGTTCTGTGCGTGGCCCAGAATCCCAAAGCCTGTGATGTTGGTGAACGCATGGGCATTTAATATACACATGAGTCCTGACACTGTCCTGTTGAGCCTGGCCATGTTCATCATTGCCTCCTGGTACTCCAGCTCCACATCCTCCTAGGGAATCACTAGCTTGATTTTATTCCATTTCTCAGGAATGTCCAGCCACTGGTGCATGGCCATGATCACTTGCATCCCCAAACGTTTTGTCAGCACAAGCACACCCAGCACTGCATTATCTGGCATGATAAATCCGTTGGGATGGCAGACAGTTGTATCCACAACAACCCATGGGTTTAGCAATCCAGAGGTTTAGCTCTGTTTGGCCACCCATTATAGACGTTCCCACCTCCTCTGCTGCATCTTTAAAACCCTGTATATTTAGGTGCATTACTTTATCCCTTTCCCTGTTGGTCATTTTATGACTGATTCCAAGAAGCATCAGCATGTTGTCACATTCTGTGCCCTACATGACACAGAGGTCACTAAGGACATTGGCACAGGCTATCCTGCCCATCATATAAGGGTCAGCGACCATGGGCTAAATGTAATCTGCAGTTTGAACCAAGGGAAGACTGCCATGCCTCAGAGGAAAGACACAAGTGTCCATCCCAATGCTAAGTCTTGGCATATCTGCTACAAGAAACTGTTCTTCTTGGAAATGGTTCTCCTGTAAGGACTCCAGCAATTTCTGCAGGACATCTTAGAGGCCTTTGAAGCCAGAGCCCTTCAGTTAAGTGAACCTAGTTAACCAGAAGCTGTTTTCCAATTCATAACTTTTCCGATTAAAGTACTCCCGCTCAGACATGGTTCTTGAGCCCACACACCTCACTGTTGGGCTCCTCCCGTCCCTCTCCTATGAGGCTGGTTTCTTTATAGATTCACCGGTTTGCTTTGCGTCCTCCGCCTCCTCCCACAACGTACCAGGCATGGTACCTTAACAAATTTAAAGCAAGAGAAATCATGCAATGTCTGCTCTCAGACCACAATGAAGTTAAACCAGAAATCAATTAGAAAAATAACAGGAAAATCTCAAAATAAATGGAGATTAAGCAACATAACTTAAATAACTCATGGCTCAAGGAAGAAATCTCAAGAGAAATATAAAAATACTTTGAATCAAATGAAAATGAAAACACAACTTATCAAAATTTCTGGGATGCAGCAAAAGCAATGCTTAGAGGGGATTTATAGCATTGAGTGCATACACTGGGAAAAAAGATCTAAAATCAATCATCTAACCTTAGGGAACCAGAAAAAAAAAATAAAACGAGAGAGAGCAAATTAAATACAAAGTAAGCAGAAGAAAAAATAATAAAAACTACAGCAGAAATCAATGAAATGGAAATTGAGAAGTGAATAGAGAAAATGAACCAAAACAAAAACTGATGTATTTTTTTTTAATCAATAACATTGATGAACCACTAGCTAGGCTGACTAAACAAAGAGAGGACATAAATTTCTAGTATCAGAAATGAAAGAGGGGACATCACTACAGACCTCTTGGAAATTAAAAGAATAATAAAGGAATACTATGAACAACTTTCGGAGAAGGCAATGGCAACCCACTCCAGTACTCTTGTCTGGCAAATCCCATGGATGGAGGAGCCTAGTAGGCTGCAGTCCATGGGGTCACTAGGAGTTGGACACAACTGAGCAACTTCACTTCCACTTTTCACTTTCATGCATTGGAGAAGGAAATGGCAACCCACTCCAGTGTTCTTCCCTGGAGAATCCCAGGAACAGGGGAGCCTCGTGGGCTGCCATCTCTGGGGTCACACAGAGTCGGACACAACTGAAGCGACCTAGCAGCAGCAGCAGCATGAACAACTTTATGTCCACAAATTGATAACCTCAACGGAACAGATCAATTTTCTTGAAAGACACAATCTGCCAACACTCACATTAAAAAAAAAAAGACAGTCTGACTATACCTATTAAAGAAATAGAATTCATAATTAACCTTGCACAACAAAAAGCAACAGGCCCAGGTGGATTCACTAATAAATTCTACCAAACATTTAAGGAAGAAATTATACAAATTCTCTACAATCTGTTTCAGAGTATAGAAGCAGAGGGAATACTACGTAAGTTATTCCATGTGACCACATTAACCCTAACACTAAAACTAGACAAAAATGTTACAAGAAAAGTACAGACCAATATATCTCATGAACACAGATGCAAAACTTAACAAAATATTAGCAAATTGAACCTAACAATACATAAAAAGAATTATACACCATGACCAAATGGAATTTATCCCAGATGTGCACGCTAGTTCAACATTCAAAAATTAATCAATATAATGCAATGCATAAACAGAATGAAAAAGAAAAATCACATGATCATATTCAATAGATTCCGAAAAAGCAGCGAATAAAATCACTCATCCATGATAAAACCTCTCGATAAATTAGGAATAGAGAATTTTCTCAATTTGATGGAGAATAATGGTTTTAGACAAGGCAGAGGAACCAGAGATCAAATTAACAACATCTGCTGGATCATGGAAAAAGCAAGAGAGTTCCAGAAAAATATGTATTTCTGCTTTATTGACTATGCCAAAGCCTTTGACTGTGTGGATCACAATAAACTGTGGAAAATTCTGAAAGAGATGGGAATACCAGACCACCTGACCTGCCTCTTGAGAAACCTGTATGCAGGTCAGGAAGCAACAGTTAGAACTGGACATGGAACAACA
>NW_011494810.1:2945879-2945960 GCF_000754665.1 Bison bison bison | reverse complement strand
CAGCATCACCAACTCCGGGAGTTCACTGAGACTCATATCCATCGAGTCAGGGATGCCATCCAGCTGTCTCATCCTCTGCCA
>NW_011494810.1:2933687-2945181 GCF_000754665.1 Bison bison bison | reverse complement strand
GATGTGAGTCTCAGTGAGCTCCGGGAGTTGGTGATGGACAGAGAGGCCTGGCGTGCTGCAATTCATGGGGTTGCAAAGAGTCGGACACGACTGAGCAACTGAACTGAACTGAACTGAATCTATAAAGAAAAACATATAGCTAACATCATACTAAAAGGAAAAAACTCAAAGCATTCCCATTATAAATAGGAAAAAGGCTACGATGGCCCTCTCATCACTCCTTTTCAACATTGTACTGGACATACCAGCTAACGTGATAAGACAAGAAAAGGAAATAAAAGGCATACAGACAAGGAAGGGAAAAAGTAAAACTGTCTTTGTTCACAAATCACACTATCATCTAAGTAGAAAATCCAACAGAATCAACAAAATTCCTAGAAGTAATTATACTAAGGTTATGATATACAAGAATAGTAGTCAATCACATTCTGTATACCAGAAATGAACAAGTGTAATTTGAAATCTGATGCTTTCCAGGTGGTGCAATGGTAAAGAATACATCTGCCACTGCAGCAGATGCAATAGACACAGGTTCAATCTCTGAGTCAGAAAGATCCCCTGGAATAGGAAATGGCAACCCATTCTAATATTCTTGCCTAGAAAATTCCATTGACAGAGGAGCCTGGTGGGCTATAGTCCAGGGGTTGCAAAGAGTCAGGCACTACATGCACACATGAATTTGAAATTTAAAACAATACCATTACACTGGTAATAAAATAACGTACAAGATCTATATGAGGAAAGCTATAAAACTCTGATTAACAAAATCAAATAAAAATTAACTAACTAAAGGGATTCCATGTCATGGAATAGAAAGACTTATATAATGTCAAGATACCAATTTTACAAACCTGATCTGTAGATTCAATATAATCGAAATAAAAATTCCAGTAATTTTGTAGATACAAAAAAACTCATTCTAAAGTTTATATGGAGAGAAAGAAATGGCAACCCACTCCAGTGCTCATGCCTGGGTAATCCATGGACAGAGGAGCCTGACGGGCTACAGTCCATGGGGTCACAAAAAGTCAGATACAACAGAACAACTAATCAACAACAACAAAAGCAAACCACCTACTCCAACCAGTGCAGCCCCACACCCCCAACCCACCAAACTAAACATTGGACTGAAATGAAAATACTGCTTTTGCTAAGACATCAATGAAACGATTGGATTAAGTTGAGCAATTACGTCAGAAGAAGGTATGGTCATCTGGAGAGCTGGCCGGTCCTGGTACATGCTCTCTGGAGTTTGTCTCCCAAGAGAAATGTGGTCTCAGACAAAGGCATTGACCACTGCTCTGCCTCCATCAGGTCCACACACACATACATGTCAGCTTGAGATAAACTCATATCAAATACTTACTTTCATTCACTGAACCTGAGTATGATGATTAATAGTCCTTGTTTGAATAAAGATTCACCCACTTAGTGGTTGGCTAATCTTACAAAAGTCACTTAATTGGTCTCAGCCTGTTTCTTCTTCTCTAAAATGGGGGATAATCTTAAATAGAGCTACCAGTTCTTAATGTTCAATAAATATTTATAAAGCCCCCACTATACGCCAAGTATATGGTTGAATTTTTTTTTTAAGATTTTGCATGTAAAAAGAAGCTGATTCCAGTCTGGCCCAGAGTAAACCTAATTTTCACTACTAAGAATGTGTCTCTTCCACATTCCATAGGCAATGTTCATTTGTCAGCCAACGGAAAACCATCAGCAGCAACTTTTGCCCCCAGAATTGTGATATTCTGTTTAAAAAGTGTGGTCTATTTTTTTTTCCCCTTCTATACTTAATAGAGCCTCATATAATATCAGAGCTGGAAAGAATCTTAAAGGTCATCCAGGCCAACTTTCTGCCTACCTGGCCAAGTGGCCCACCCTATCTTTGGACAGCTCAGCTAGTAGACAGTTCTTTCTTAAAACAAAATCATCTTCCTGTGGTCTGTGTCCTAGTTCTGCCCTCTAAATCATCTCAGGAAAAAAGCTGCATTTTCTGTCTCCCTTATCACAGTCCTTTTTGTGTATGTGGAGACCTCTCTCACTCCTTTGTCAGAAATAAATCTTTTATCCAGGCTCAGATAAAAAGTAATAACAACTATTTCAATCTAATTTCTTTTCCAAAGGAAACATCTTTATTAAGATGATGGGAATTGTCTGCCCACTTAAATCTTTACATATTTTATTGACTAATATAAATTAAGACATTCAAAATGAAAAAAACAAAAGTTTATATGGAAGGGCAAAAGATCTGGAATAGTCAACACAATATTGAAGGAAAGGAACAAAGCAGGAGGACTGATGCTACCTGACTTTAAAACCTACTACACATAAAGCTTCTTAACTGTCTGAGCTACTAGGTAACACCAGTGGTAAAGAACTCACCTGTCAAGGCAGATTTAAGAGACCTGCGTTCGACCCCTGGAGAAAGGCATGGCAATCCACTCCAGTATTCCTGCCTGGAGAATCCCATGGACAGAGGAGCCTGGTGGGCTACAGTCCATGAGATCACAAAGTGTCAGATACAACTGAGTGACTAATACACAATCATAGTTGAGGCAGGAGATAGATGAGCCCCAGGTCAGCAATCTACAACTGGCCTCCTGTTCATATCTCCTAGGGCCGGTCATTCATTACCAGCCCCTATTTACATTTCTTGAAGTAAGAGACAAATGGGCTCCAGGACTACATATTTATGACTGGACTCCTATTTATATTTCAAGATCTATACCTCAATATAAAAACCAATAAGAACAGGGTAAATAACTGGACATTGGGCAGTTTTAGGGCAGGGACAGAGTGGGACTAAAACCTGTTAAAAGATTAAGAGGTCACACACTCCCCCATCTTTAGGGCAAAGGAGACACTATGCATACGCAAAAATCCTTCATGAGGTCAAAAGGGCAGGGGACACCAGACCAAAGTAAGCCTTGCCACCCCCTTCCATAAGCCTTTTCGGTGGGATCCATTTTAACTGAAAGGTCTATACACACCCAGGGGAGGGTTAGGACAGGTCAGGTGTGGAAAAAGAAACTAGATAATTGGCTAAAGAAGACTAGGAAGAACTGTCCTATATAAATGACTTAACAGCCTATTTTCTGTGCTCCTCACTATGGGGGACACCCACACCCCTTCTCTCCAGGTGCATCTCTGCCTTGCTTCTATCTTAACAAACTGTTTCTCTGTGTGCTCCACCCACTTGTTCTTATGCTATGTCTCTAATAATAAACTTTATACCTGGATTTAAAAAAACAGTCTTTGTCTCCATGATAAATGCATCTTTCACCGGGGACAAAGATCCAGGAAAAAAAATAGCCTCTAGCCTTTGCTGGTCTGGACTCCTGGTTTTTATCCATGTTGCCCAGGTTCAGTTCCTGGGCAGGGAATTAAGATCTTACTTCACGCCACTGCTCACTGCTGCCTCATGGAGATCACAGTGACAGCCACCTCTAGATATACCACAATGATTTAGCAACAACAACAATTATGGTTAATTTTATAAGGCTGAGAATTATACTTTAAATCACCTAAATTCAAATTAATAGTGAAAAAAATTCTGCTTTATCTTCAATGTTTTATAATAATCTCAGCTAGTTAACATACTTTTTAACAAGTTCACTGAAATACGTAAACATCTCACATGATATTAAAATGCAAAAATACAGTCATTATTAAATAACTTCACAATTGAGTAACAAAGTCAGAAGAGAAAAAACTTACAATAAATAATTTTTGTGATATTGTGATTTATAATAATATATACTGAATCTTGGCACCTGACACAGAGCTTCTAATAATCCTGGAATTTCCTAACAACTCCTAACAGCTCCTAACAACTGGAATTTCCTAAATCAAAAGAGCAATAAAGATATCTTTTG
The DNA here is from genome assembly GCF_000754665.1 of Bison bison bison. NCBI lineage: Eukaryota > Metazoa > Chordata > Mammalia > Artiodactyla > Bovidae > Bison > Bison bison. The sequence goes on along the minus strand of NW_011494810.1, from coordinate 2,941,303 downwards.
TTATTAATAACAATTCCCTTTTAGGCACACCGGAGATTCTATTAATGAACTTACTTTTGGAAAGCCCCTAAGGATGGGGGCTGGTTGCCAGGGAAACCAACCAAGCTACTAGAGGATTAGAACTTTTATTCCAACTCCCCAACCTCCAGGGAAGGAAGAGCGACTGGCTGGAAGTTGGACCAATCACCAATGAACAATGATTTAATCAATCATACCTGTATAATGAAGCCTTCATAAAAAACCTGAACTATAATGTTTGGTGAGCCTCCAGGTTGGTGAACATGTACAGGGACCGAGAAGGTGACATACCTGGGTAGGTCAAGGAGGTCCCAGGTCTCCTATATCTTGCCCTATATCTTCAATCTTGCTGTTACTGAGTTACATCCTTTATAATAAAAGTGAAAGTGAAGTTGCTCAGTCATGTCCAACTCTTTGCGATCCCATGGATTGTAGACTACCAGGCTCTTTAGTCCATAGGATTCTCCAGGCAAGAATACTGGAGTGGGTTGCCATTTCCTTCTCCAGTGGATCTTCCCGACCCAGGGATTGAACCAGGGTCTCCTGCATTGTAGGCAGACACTTTACAGTCTGAGCCACAAAGGAAGTCAATCTGGCTGTTACTGAGTTATATCCTTTATAATAAACCAGTCATCTAATAAGTAAACTGTTTCCCTAAATTCTGAGAGCCATTTTGGCAAATTAATTGAACACAAAAAAGGGGTCACAAGAACCTCTGATTTATAGCCAGTGGATCAGAAGCACAGGTAACAACCTGGACTTGCAATTGTCATCTAAAAGAAGGGGAACTCACACAGAACTAAGCCTTTAGCTTGTGGGATCTGACAGTGTCATATTTCCATAAACTGTAGGGTACCCAGTGTCCAAAGAGTTGGAGAAGTACTTTGTAAAGGGGAGAAAAAAAAAACCTTACACATCTGATGACCAGAATAAAGTGCTGAGAGTAGAGCAGACACTTAGAATTTTAGTGATCAAAACAGTAACACCATTATTGGAGCCACTAAGTGATTTTCTTTTTTTTTTTTTTTTCACTAAGTGATTTTCTACGTGTTATCTTCATTTTATTGATGAGGTAACAGCAGTAGGCTGTAGTGGCTTGCCTAAAGTCCACACAGTAAGTGGAAGGAAGGGTTCAAAACCAAGTGTGCCTAACTCTGAAATGGCACATTCTTAATTTCAACACACTGCCTTTAATAATCAATTGTATACACTCTAGGTAACTGTGATCCCACAAATTTTAATGGAATCCTGAATTACCAAGAACCACACACATTCTTATTCAGAGAAACCTTTTCTTAATGAAGAAACTAGTGTCAATTCTATGACTGCTGAAACTTCCAAACCATTCTCAACACAAAAATGAAAACATACGTGCAATTTTTCTTTTAGCCAAACACTTTGCTCTATTTGACTGTTTTGCCTTCGTTTTCTGCAATCCATTTTCCTCCTTTGGCTCCTGTTGCAAAACAAGAAACATGAACAGGTTGATTGGCATTAAAAGTAGTACTCTTTCTACCTTCCTCTACAGCTAACAGAGGCCACTAAACCTCTAAAGAATCAATGTTTTTGTAAATGTTTTGTAACATTCTTTGTAAATGTTCAAAGAAAACATCAGAAAAAGATCTTTACGGTAGAAAAAGAAAAATGTAGATTCAGAACCAATAAAAATAAAAAACTGTAATATACAGATATAATTATGTCATATTCAAGCTCATACAAAAACTGACCCATCTGTAAAATACCAGCAAGTATGCACCCAAGTTCAGAGAAAGCTCGATTCAATGTTTCAAAGTCAGTAATAAAGTTTAAGCCCAGTGCATACTCACTTCTTTTAAATCAGTACTTTAAAAAGCAACAGAACAATCAGGGAAAAGTATGTAACATATTTATTAGATAAAGGTCTAATTTTCCTTATATATAAAGAGCTCTTACAAATCAACACAAAGCACCTCCCACAGGCAAAAAATATGTTAAGACACTTCACAGAAAAACATACCACAAAGAGCTTGTATGTATATGGAAATGCAATTCACAACAATTATATAGGTATCTTTTTTTAATCTATACCAATGGTAAAAATGAAAACATTTCATAAAATATTTAGTGTGAGGAAACAAGTACCATAGGTTGGATAAAATGGATGCAAATCACTATTCTGTGCATCTGGAACTAATATAGTGTTGTGGGTAAATTATACTTCAATTACAGTGTGTGTGGGGTGGGACGAGGAGAAAATGCATCAAAATGCTAATGGTGGTCATCTCTACAGGGTGGGGATTGTGGGTGGTTGTGATTTTTTAGTTTAGGCTTTTACGTGTTTCTAACTGTCCACAATCAACAGGTATTGCTTGTAAAATTAAGATAAAAACAATAAATGTCATTAAAAATGAAAAAAAAAAAAGAATACAGGCAAAGATGATCCCATAAATATATAACTGGGATCTCTGAAGAAGAAAACAAACAATGAAACAAACTGACATTAAGATTATAATAAATAAAATTTACAAGGGAAAAAAGGCAGAGGATGAGATGGTTCGATGGCATCACCGACTCAATGGACATGAGTTTGAGCAAGCTCTGGGAGTTATTGATGGAAAGGGAAGCTTGGCAAGCTACAGTCCATGGGGTTTCAAAGAGTCGGACATGACGGAGCAATTGAACTGAACTGACATATTGAAAGTTCACTCTGACCAATCAGTTTCCTAACACATACACATAATATACCTATCTCACCTTGAAGAAAAATTTTTAGCATTCAGACTAACAAAAAGGACTAGTCACTTAACAAAAAAAGGAAAATAAATCAGACTTACCAAACATAACATACAAAGCAAAAATCAAGAAGGCAGCATTTTAAAGAAACTCAAGGGAAAAAAGAAAATTTTAAACCAAGGACGTTGGATCCTATTAAGCAGTCTTTCAGATATCAAGACTACAGAAAAACAGTATCAAAAACATAACTTAGGAAATAATATAGTCACAAGACCTACTTGACAAATCTAGTAAAAATCAAGCACTATTCAACTAAAAAATGATTAGAAAAAACCAAAAGAATTGATAGTAAATATTTAACATATTTAATTTTAGAACTAAGACTAAAACAAAAGTAGAGATAAGAATAGAAGAAAACATGTAAATGTTATATGCAGAAATGACACACCTAATAAATGAGAGAAATCAGAAATGGAAAGTAAAATAAGTTCATTTTCTACTGCATGCACTATAAGTGAAAGTCAAAGGATACTACTTACAACCGACAAACCAGACTACAGAAAGCTAAATTAAAAAAAAAAGGAAGGAACTATGAAAAGCATTTATATAAACTCTAAAAAAAGACATACCAAAACATATGCCAAAAGCAGAGTCAAAAATCAAAGAATATAGAAAAAGAAATAAAATTAATATAACAAAAAATTAAACTCAACGCTATGAGACTGGGTTATAACAAAGTGATCCAGAATGGCCGAAAATGAAAGATCTAGAAGATAACAGTAATTGTGTGTGCATGCTCAGTCACTTAGCTGTGTCTGACTCTTTGTGACCCTGTGGACTGTAGCCAGCCAGGCTCCTCTGTCTATGAGATTTTCCAGACAAGAATACCGGAGTGGGTTGCCATTTCCTCTTTCAGGAGATCTTCCCAACCCAGGAATCTACCCTGCATCTCCTGCACTGGATTCTTTACCACTGAGCCACCTACCTAAATTGACTCTCTCCATATATCTTCCCAGAAAAAAACACAAAACCAACAGGGCTTCCCAGGTGGCACTAGTGGTAAAGAACCTGCCTGCCAATGCAGGAGGTGCAGGAGACCTGGATTCCGTCCCTGGGTCAGGAAGATTCCCTGGAAGAGGAAATGGCAACCCACTCCAGTATTCTTGCCTGGAAAATCCCATGGATGGAGAAGCCTGATGGACTACAATCCATGGGGTTACAAAGAGTTGGACACGACTGAAGCAACTTAGCATGCAATAAGGACCAGAAATAACACCACCTATGACCAATGCCTTCAACATTATTAGGAGACAAAACATACCACAGAATTCAAATAACCAGTGAGCAGAGAAACAGCAAATTCTAACAGTGCTATTGCAAGTCTATGAATAAACAGAACAAAGAAAGAGAAGGCTTAAGAGACTATATGAAAAATAAGAAAAAGAAATGAAAAACTTAAGAACACAGACAAAACCACCTTCAAAATTAGAATGTCTGACACTAATACCAAACAATGGTCCAAGACCTGGTATTTCACATAATCAGCTATATCTTAAAGGGCTTGAAAGTGAGAGGAACAAAAGTGGCAACCTCAAAGACGTACTACCAATGGAAAAGAGGAAGATACACAAAAAAGAGATGGTACCCCCTCAGATTTCATAAAAGAAAAAGAAAGGAGGAAAAAAATGACAGGTCCTGAAGAAAAAAAATAAACATGCCAACCTCTCTTCTAATATCAACAATACCATCCATAAAAAAAACTAAAATGAAGTACACTAAAAAGCTTTTGTCCAGTAAATATAAGAATAAAAAAAGAAATTTCAAACCAAGCAACTATAAAACAGAAAATGTAAATAAAACATTTAAGTTTATCCCAGAAAAGGAAATTAACACATCCCAAACAAATTTTAAAGAATCATCTACAGATTAAGAAAAGCCTAGAATCAGAAAACTCAAACCATAAACCAACAAGAAAAGGAACAAATAAATTGAAACTTGATAAAACCAAAACTGAAAATAGATAAAACCATCTCAAAAAAGAAAAATGGGGACTTCCCCAGTGGTCCAGGAGCTAGGACTCTGAGCTCCCAATGCAGGGGGCCCAGGTTTGATCGCTGGTGCATGCCTCAACTAAGACTCTGCATGCTGCTGCTGATCTGGAATGCTCCACACTGTTCTCCATAGTAGTTGTATCCATTTACATTCCCACCAACAATGCAAGAGGGTTCCCTTTAAAAAAAAGGTGGGGGAGGGGGTCTCCAAAGGAAAACAGATTCAAGTAAAAATCTGAAACAGCCACTAAAGAAATACAAGAAAACAATGAGAAAATGAAAGGAATAAGCTACAAGATACACTGTTCTGAGAAAAGAACAAGATGCAAATAGATATGCAACATTTCACATAAAAAGAAGCAGAATTAAGAAAACATGAATGGGGACTTCCCTGGAGTCCAGTGGCTAAGACTCTGTGCTCCCAGTACCGGGGGCCTGGGTTTGATCCCTGGTCAGGGAACTAGATCCCTCAAGTCACAACAAAGATCGAAAATCCCATGTGCCACAACTAAGATGCAGTACAACAGGCAGAAAACTAAGATCAAGCCATCCGGTCCCATCACTTCATGGGAAATAGATGGGGAAACAGTGAAAACAGTGTCAGACTTTATTTTGGGGGGCTCCAAAATCACTGCAGATGGTGACTGCAGCCATGAAATTAAAAGACACTTACTCCTTGGAAGGAAAGTTATGACCAACGTAGAGAGCATATTCAAAAGCAGAGACATTACTTTGTCAACAAAGGTCCATCTAGTCAAGGCTATGGTTTTTCCAGTGGTCATGTATGGATGTGAGAGTTGGACTGTGAAGAAAGCTGAGCACCGAAGAATTGATTTGAACTGTGGTGTTGGAGAAGACTCTTTAGTCCCTTGGACTGCAAGGAGATCCAACCAGTCCATTCTAAAGGAGATCAGTCCTGGGTGTTCATTGGAAGGACTGATGCTAAAGCTGCAACTCCAATACTTTGGCCACCTCATGCGAAGAGCTGACTCACTGGAAAAGACCCTGATGCAGGGAGGGATTGAGGGCAGGAAGAGAAGGGGATGACAGAGGATGAGATGGCTGGATGGCATCACCGGCTCGACAGTCATGAGTCTAAGTGAACTCTGGGAATTGGTGATGGACAGGGAGGCCTGGTGTGCTGTGATTCATGGGGTCGCAAAGAGTCGGTCACGACTGAGTGACTGAACTGAACTGCCAAATAAATAAATATTTAAAGAGAGAGAGAAAAAACATGAATGGGCTTATTTTTGCTTTAAAGCAATGCTGTAAGAATAAAAAAAAAAAAATCAATGAAATTGGTTATCAGTGGTGTAAAGGATGTGGAATAATAGGGTGTATAGAATGGAGAAGCAAGATAACTTGAGTGTATATCTTTCTCTATACATTTAATTTATTCAATAAAGCAATTTTCTATATAATGCAAAAATAAAATTAAATCAACAAGAATGGGAAGAAAACAAAGAACCAATGCAAAAACAATCAGTTGGATGGTACCTTTTAAAGTACCTCAGTAACTTTATTACAGATAAATAATCTAACCACATCTATTTAAAAAAGAGATTCTCAGACTGTATAAAATTAGAAACCTCAAACCGTGTGCTACCTACAAGAAATCCAAATAAAATATAAACAAATACCTAGGTTAAAAGTTAAAATACCAACAAATGGTGCTGGAAAAACTGGATATGCACAAGCAAAAAAGAAGTCAGATCCCTATTTTATACCATACACGAAAGCTAATAATGCAAAATCAATCAAAGACCTAAATATAACACTTAAAATTTTAAAACTCTTAGAAGAAAATATGGGGAAGGAAATGGGAACCCACTCCAGTATTCTTGCCTGAAAAATTCCACAGACAGCAGAGCCTGGCAGCCATAATGCATGGAATCACAAAGAGTTGGACATGACTGAGCACACACAGAAGAAAACATTGGGGAAAAGTTTCATGACATGGAAGATTTCACATGACTTTTTGGATGTGACGCCAAAGCACACGCAGTAATACAAAAACCAGATAAACTGGACTAAATTTAAAACTACTCTGCATAAAAAAACTATCAACAGAGTACAAAGGCAACCTATGGAATGGGAGAAAATATGTGCAAATCATATATCTGACAAGGCGCTAACTGTCCACAATATATAAAGAACCCCTACAATTCAACGGGCATTTCTGTAGTGTAGCGATTATCACATTCACCTTATACACAAAAGGTCCCCGGTTTGAAAACAGGCAGAAACATGTTTAGGGCTTCTCTGATAGCTCAGTTGGTAAAAAATCTGCTTGCAATGTGGGAGACCTGGGTTCGGAAGATCCCCAGGCTACCCACTCTGGTATTCTGGCCTGGTGAATTCCATGGACTGTAGAGTCAATGGGGTCGCAAAGAGTTGGACACGACTGAGCAACTTTCACCATTCAACAACAATATGTATGTGAATATATATAATCTAAAAATGGTTAAAATCCTAAATTATGTTATGTATATTTTACCACTACATATACACACACACACACGCCATCTCATACCATACACAAAAATTATTTCAAAATGGAACAAAGACCAAACTGTAAGAGCTAAAATTAGAAAACTCTTAGGGATCAACTTCATGACTTTAGATTTGGTAATAATTCTTTAGCTACAACACCAAAAGCATTAAATAACCAAAGGGAGAAAAAAAAGGTAACTTGGACTTTTTCAATATTTAAAACTGTTGTGCATCAAAGAACATTATCAAGAAAGTGAAAAGACATCTGCTAGCATGGAAGAATATATTTGCAAATAATGTATCTGATAAGAGGTTTAATATGCAAAATAGAAAAAGAAAACT
>NW_011494810.1:2914313-2933587 GCF_000754665.1 Bison bison bison | reverse complement strand
CAAAAAGTGCAAGGTATAAATGGACAGAGAACTTGAACAGACATCTCTTCAAAGAAGCTATACAAATGGCTAATAAGTACAAAAAAGATGCACAAGTTCATTAGCCATTAGGGAAAGGCAAGTCAAAACCACAATGAGAAACCACTACACATTCACTAGGGTGATATAAAAATTAAACATTTAAAAATAACAAGTGTTACCAAGAATGTAGAGAAACTGGAATCCCAGGATATTGCTGATGGGAATGTAAAATGGTGCAGTCACTGTAGGGGGAAAAAGGCATGAAGAGGACTTCCCTGGTAGTCCAGAGGTTGAGAATCTGCCTGCTATCACAGAGGACACAGGTTCAATCCTTGATCTGGGAAGATTTCACATGCAGTAGGGCAACTAATCCCCTGCCCACAACTACTGAGCCTGCACGCCCTAAAGCCTGTGTGCTCTGCAACAAGAGAAGGTACAGCAATAAGAAGCCCTGCACTACAACTAGAAAGTAGCCCCTACTCACCTCAACTAGAGAAAGCCCGTGTGCAGCAAGACCCAGCTCAGCCAAAAATAAATACATAAAAATTTTGTAACAGGGATTAAGTACTGTTATATGCTACAATATGGATGAACCTTGAAAACATACATCAAGTGAAAGAAGGCAGCCACAAATGCAATTCAATTTAAAAGGAAGAGTCAGAGACAATTCTGAGCTTTATAACCTGAGGCAAATGAGTGGTTCTACCATCAAATGAGATAGAAGATAAGAAGAGTGAGAGGTAAACTTAGATGAAAACACAGTGACTTACTACACTGCCTTACTGGATGTGACCTACAAACAGGCAGAAACTTCCAATAAAAAAATGGAAACACAGATCAAAGGAAAGATTTAAAATCTATTACAGCTCTATCCAACAAAGCTTTCTATAACGAAGGGAAATGTTCTATACTTGCGCTAACACAGCAGACACTAGATGTGACTAGTCCAAGAGATGAACTGATTTTTCCTTTTATTTAATTTTAATTAATTTAAATTTAAATAGCTACAGGTGGCTAGCTGCTACCACACTGGACAGAGTATATCTAGAAACTTATAAAGCTGTCTTTCTCTCACTTTATAGACATATGAAAATTTTCCCATTTGATTTATTCAAATGGTTTTAAAATATCACCGTCAGTTAATACATTATAAAACTCAGGAGCTATGATCCATCCTCAGCCAAATTGTATGACTACTTTCTTCTAAGTAATTTTTAATTCCATTTACGAAGCTGAGTAAAAGCTGCATGGTCTGGCAAGATGTCATTAAAATTCAGTCTCACAAACAAACCAGTCACAGATAAGGAGGCCTAGTTTGAGACCTAGAGCTCTACTCTTTAGAATACTAACCTCTCCATCACTATCAGATATCACAATGTATGCATCCTCAAGTCTACGCTTCTTCTTCACATTGACAGAACCGGTAGTTTCTACATCTGTCTTCTCCAGGTTCTGAGCTTCAGAGGCTTCTTTAACTTTTTTCTTTCTCCGTGGCATCCTTTTGTCTGAAATAGAAGGAAAAAAAAAATTGGAGAAGGAAATGGCAACCCACTCCAGAATTCTTGCCTAGAGAATCCCATGGACAAAGGAGCCTGGTGGGCTGCTGTCCATAGGGTCGCACAGAGTCGGACATGACTGAAGCGACTTAGCATGCATGCATGCATTGGAGAAGGAAATGGCAACCCACTCCAGTATTCTTACCTGGAGAATCCCAGGGACTGGGGAGCCTGGTGGGCTTCCGTCTATGGGGTCGCACAGAGTCAGACACGACTGAAGCAACTTAGCAGCAGCAGCAGCAAAGGAAAAATAATTTGCTTAAAGTATAAGTTTTCTAGATGCTATTTATCTTTTGGTCATATAAAAGAAAAAGATATCTATCTAACAGAAGTAAAATTGGATTTCTGAACTCTTCTACTAATTAAAATTTGTATTTTTCCTATAAAGGAAAAAATATATATATAAATCTCATTTTTTAATGACTTTTCAATAGGAATAATATAATAATTTATCATAGTTCCTTAAACATTAACTTAAATAACTGGTTCTCTAACTGCGTATTATTATTCATCTAAAAGCTTTTTTCTTTTTTAATATCAATGCCTCAACCCAATAAAGGACATCTTTTTTAAAAAATCCACTGCAAATAATCATCAGATCAGATCAGTCGCTCAGTCGTGTCCAACTCTTTGCGACCCCATGAATCGCAGCACGCCAGGCCTCCCTGTCCATCACCAACTCCCGGAGTTCACTCAGACTCACGTCCATCAAGTCAGTGATGCCATCCAGCCATCTCATCCTCTGCCGTCCCCTTCTCCTCCTGCCCCCAATCCCTACCAGCATCAGAGTCTTTTCCAGTGAGTCAACTCTTCGCATGAGGTGGCCAAAGTACTGGAGTTGCAGCTTTAGCATCATTCCTTCCAAAGAAATCCCAGGGCTGATCTCCTTCAGAACGGACTGGTTGGATCTCCTTGCAGTCCAAGGGACTCTCAAGAGTCTTCTCCAACACCACAGTTCAAAAGCATCAATTCTTCGGCGCTCAGCTTTCTTCACAGTCCAACTCTCACATCCATACATGACCACAGGAAAAACCATAGCCTTGACTAGACGAACCTTTGTTGGCAAAGTAATGTCTCTGCTTTTGAATATGCTATCTAGGTTGGTCATAACTACTTAAAGGTAAAAGACTGAATACTTTCCTCTTAGGATAAGAATAAAACAAGCATGTCTGCATTCATCATTTCTACTGAACATTATACTACAGGTTCTAAACAGGTCGATTATGGAATAAGAAGAAATAAAAAATCCAAATGGGAAAAGAAGAAGTAAAACTACTGCCTTTTGTAGATGACATGATCTTGAATTTAAAAATAACCTAAGAAATCCACTAAAAAACCATTACAACTAATGAACAAGTTCAGTAAGATTGCTGGATACAAGGTTAATATACAGAAATCAACTGAACAGCTATCTATATGCAATAAATAATCCAAAATTTAATTTTCAAATTCTATTTTAATAGCACCAAAAATAAAAAAAATTCTTAACAAAATTTAACAGAAGTGCAAGGTTTGCAACCAAAAACTACTGCTGGAAGATACAAAAGATAAATGCAAAGACATCCCATGTTCATGAATTAGAAGACTTGACACTGTTAAGACAGCAATATTTCCCAAACTGCTCTAGAGATACAACATAATTCCTAATAAAATTCCTACTGGCTTTTTTGTTGACATAGACAAGTTGATCCTAAAATTCACAGAGGAAATGCAAAACAGAGGAAAAACAGAGGTCCCAGAACAGCCAAAACAATCTTGAAAAAAAGAACAAAGCTGAAGGACTCACACATCTCAATTTCAAAACTTGCTACAAAGCTATATTATCAAGACGGTGTGGCACTGGCACAAGAATAAAAATAAAGATCAATGGAACAGAAGACCAGGCAGTTCAGAAAACATCCACACATTTACTGTCAATTGCTTTCAACAAAAGTACCAAGGTAATTCAATGAACAAAGTATAAGTCTTTCCAATAAACGGTACTCTAACAACTAGATATCCAAATGCAAAAAGAATGAAATTGGACCTCTACCTCACATAATAAAGGATTGCATGAAACAGATCAAAGACCTGAATGCAAGAGCAAAATCTATAAAATTCTAAGGCAGAACATAAGCATAAAGCTTTGTAATCTTGGATAGGTGAGTTTATTAAATATATTATCAAAAGCATAAGCAACGAAAGAAAAAATAAATAAACAGGGCTTCATCTTATTAAAAACCTTGTGCTCCAAACCACAATATTAAGGCAAGTTTAAAAAAAAATAAAGAATGAGAAAAGTAACTGTAAAGCATCTATGTAATAAAGAAATTGTATACAGAATAAAGAACTCTTGCAAGTCAATAGCAAAAGGGTTTCTTGGGTTTTTGTTAATAATGCTGTAATTAACACTGGTATGCATATATCTTTTCAAATCAGTGTTTTGTTTTCTTTGAGTAAATACTCAGAGGTAAAACTGCTGAATCATACAGCAGTTCTATTTCTTCATTTCAATTGTATGCTTTAAGTGGATGGATTATATGATAAGTGAATTATATCTCAATAAAGTTGCATTTTTTTCTTAGAGAAAACAGCAAACATTGGCAAGGATGCAAAGAAATTAAAACTTTCATTCATTCATAGTGTGAATATAAAATTCTGCAGCTGCTGTGGAAAACAGCTTGGCAATTCTTCAAGAAATTAAAATACATCTAGTAATTCTACTTTCAAGTAAACATCCAAGAAAGTTAAAAACAAGTATTCAAACAAAGACTTGCATTTAAATGTTCTTAACATCATTAATCATAATAGCCAAAAACAGAAATAATCCAAATGATGAATGGATACACAAAATGTGGTACATCCATCCATACAATGGAATGTTGGTCAGCCTTAAAAAGAAACAAAGTACTAATACATGCTACAAAATGGATAAACCTTGAAAACACATTAAGTGAAAGCAGCCAGACACAAAAGCCTACAAATTGTATGATTCTGTCTATATGAAACATCCTGAATGGACTAATCTACAGAGACAGAAAGCAGATTAAGATAACTAGAGGTTTGAGGAGACAGAAATACAGAGTAACTACTTAATGGCCTTGGGTTTCTTTTTGGGGTGATGAAAATGTCCAGAATTAGAAAGTGGAATTCCCTGGTGGTCCAGGGAATTCACCTGCTAATGCAGGGGACACAGTTTCAATCCCTGGCCTGGGAAGATTCCACAGGTTCTGGGGCAACTAAGCCTGTGCACCACAACTACTGAGCCAGTACTCTAGAGCCTGCAAACCACAACTACTGAGCCCACGCACCTAGAGCACGTGCTCTACTACAAAAGAAGCCACCACAATGAGAAGACCGCGCACCACAATGAAGAATAACCCCTGCTTGCCACAGCTAGAGAAAGCCTGCACACAGCAACAAAGACCTAGCAAAGCCAAAAATAATAAATAAAAAAAAAAAAAGAACATAGTGGTAGTTGCACAACATTTTGAATGTACAAAAAGCCATTATACACTTTAAACAGATGACTGCTGGATTTTACATTCTATGAAATCTACCTGCCTGGAAAATCCCATGGACAGAGGAGCCTGGTGGGCTGCAGTCCGTGGGGTCGCTGAGAGTCGGACATGACTGAGCGACTTCACTTTCACTTTTCACTTTCATGCACTGGAGAAGGAAATGGCAACCCACTCCAGTGTTCTTGCCTGGAGAATCCCAGGGACGGGGAGCCTGGTGGGCTGCCGTCTGGGGTCGCACAGTGTCGGACACGACTAAAGCGACTTAGCAGCAGCAGCAGCAGCAGCAATCTACCTAAATTAAAAAAAAAAAAAACTTTCCAGATGATTTTCTATTATAACCAAAGCAGAGACTCACTGACTTAAATACTGATTTTAAAAGAACGTGTTACAAACTTCTCAAATTGTTTAATCATTCAATTACTCCTAAGAGAAGTGTCACATCTCATTGTCAAAAAACATCTGGACAACCTGAGTAGTAAGGGAGGGTAGTAATAAAGGACACACTCAAACTCTTCCAATCTAGTCACTCATAATATCATTCCCTATCTTAAGAATAGAAGCTAAACACAAATTTCTTTTCTATTCTTAATGTTTATTTTTAAATGACTTAAGTCTTGAAGAAATAGAAGAAATCACACAGAATGATGAAAATATTAAACTACACATAAATTTTTTATTGTAGTATAGATGACCTACAATACTGTGTTGGTTCTAGGCATACAGCAAAGTGATTCAGTTATTTTTTCAGATTATTTTCCCTTACAGGTTATTACAAGATATCAAATATTGTTGTTCCCTGTGATATACAGTAAATCTTTGCTGCTTCTCTATTTTATGTATAGCAGTTCATATCTGTTAATCCCCTACCCCTAATTTATCCTTTCCCCTTTGGTAACCATAAGTTTGTTTACTATGTCTGTGAGTCTGTTTCTGTTTTATATATAGATTCACTTGTATTATTTTCTAGACTCCATATATGTGTTATTATATAATATTTTGTCTTTATCTGACTTCACTTAGCATGATAATCTCTAAGTCCATTCATGTTGCTGAAAATGGCATTATTTCATTTATTCTTATGGGTAATACTCCATTTTATTTATACACAGACACACACACATGCATGCATGCTCACCCCCTCCCCCAGCTCCCACTCCTCCACCAGCACATCTTCTTCTTAAACCAACCAACCAGATTGGCACCTGGGTTGTTTCCACGTCTTGGCTACTGTAAATAGTGCTGTTATGAACACTAGGGTATCTGTATCTTCTCAAATTAAGAGTTTTCATCTTTTCTGGATATATGCCTAAGAGTGGGGTTACTGGATCATATGGCAGGCCTACTTTTATTTAAGGAACTTCCATACTGTTTTCCATAGTGGCTGCACCAATTTACACTCCCACTGACAGAGTAGAAGGGTTCCCTTTCCTCCACACCCTCTCCAGCATTTGTTATATGTAGACTTTTCGCTAGTCATTCTGACCGGTATGAAGTAATACCTCATCATGGTTCTGATTTACATTTCTCTAACAATTTAAGCTACATATAAACTTTTTTTTTCCACAAGGGAAACTAGAAAGTATTTTAATAAAATGAAAACAAAAACACAAAAGCAAAATCTGTGGGATGCAGCTAAGAAGTTCTTATAGAAAAGCTGAAGGCCTTAAATGCTTGTATTTTTTTCAAAAACTAAATATCTCAAATCAGTGACCTGACCTTATACTTTAAGGAAACTAGAAAAAGAAAAGAAAAGCAAGCCCCTCAAAAGGAGAAGAATAAAAATAATAAAGAACATGAAGAAATTGAAAACAATAATGACAGAGAAAATCTATAAAGCCAAAAGCTGACCTTTAGAAGAGATTAATAAAACTGATAAGCCTCTAACCAATCTGCCCAAGTGAAAGAGAGAAGATATAAATTACCAATATAAGGTAACAGAAGGATTAAGCATAAGGATTTTAAAAAGTTTCATCATTACAGATTATATAGATATTAAAAGGATAATACAGGGATATAACAAATAATTTTTGTCCTTAAACTCGACAACTGAAATGGAACAATTCCTTGAAAGGCACAAACTCCCAAAGCTCCATCAAGACACATTTAACAGAAAGAGAAAGGACTGGGTAACTCTATGATACCTTTGATTTGTAGTAAGATACTACTTTCCAGGGTGATGTTCAAAGCACTTGTTAGGTACTGATTGAATTCCTCAAAGAACATTGCGTTCCCCTTCTTCATACTTCCCATAGTTCTCTGAGTACTCCTTTTGAATGCAGTGATTAGTCAAGTGGCTGGTTTTATCTTGGAAATAATCCACCTGATACGGTTCTGAAGCAGTCTGCAGGACACCCTCACTATAGAGGTAGATATTAAACTGACAGTCCACCGAGACCCAGCCTCAGATGTCAAACTTGCGATGACCAGGCTTCCAGGAACAACGGGAGCTCCAGGTATTTCTGGATCACGTGCATCTGGCCTTGGTTGTCTATGAAATCCAACAGTTCTGTAGCTTCTGAGAAGATGAGTATGCCTTCACCTTTGGCTCCGGCTGATGACTTTGCAATCCAAGCGTTGCCCTCTCCCTCCTCTTTCTTTCTGTTATATTAAGTCAGGAAAAATTCTCTGTCGTCTGTCCTTGAACTACGGAGCAGTGGATGGATTCCATTCTGAGCTGGAGCAACTAGGGTCTTGAGGTTGGTTGGATAAATCACATAGGACTCGCGGAACCATGTGCAGGACTCAGCCTGTTCTGGGCTGGTTTTGATGAGCTTCACTAAAGATGCTTTGCGACACAGTTTGTCGGACCCTCTGCAGTAATTCACCAAGTGCATCAGCCAGGCTCACGATCCAGTCTCCTGAAGGGCAGCCGGTTTCTTTCTTCCAGCATCAGGCTGAACCTGGGGTTATCCCATTGCAGCCGCTTCCAGTGGCCTGTGGCGAGCAGCAGCCAGAACACCTCATTGGCATAGACGCTGCTGTTCCCATCGCGCACCACAAAGGTGTACATGGCGAAAGGCCGCACGCCTGGCACCCCCACCCCCCACCCCGCCAGCCGCCTCAGGGACCAGCCAGCCTGGCGGTGGCTCAGCTAGGGACCAGTCCAGGCGCCCACCACCTAAACTTTTGAGTCTATATATATTTAAATACATATAGCAACAATAAAATTAGAGAAATATTTATAGCATACATGAAAAAAGCTATTGATTATATTTAAAAAGTACAAACTGACACAAAATATTAACATCCCATTAGATAACGAGACATGAACTGTCAATTTGCAAGGAAAAAAATTTAACAAACATGAATATGTGGAAGGATTTAACCTATAACACTATTTAGACAAATTTTTAGACACATTTTTACTTCCTAAAGTAAAATGAATTAATTTTAATGATAATCCTGCAGTTGGGGGAGCAAGTCTTCAAACACCAAACTGTAACAGATATTTAAAAAAACACACACACAACAAAACTTTGTATAAATGGTGCCATATTCTAATATAAATTACTAAAATCACTAAAGTTTTCAGTTTTAACCACTCGCTCTATCCCTCCTTTTAGACTTAGGTCTGTTACCGCCATAATGAAAACTACCCAAAGAAAAACAAAACAAATATTTTTGGAGACCAAGAAAGAAACAGCTAAGACATCTGAGGGGAAAGTATAATGGAATCTGGCAAATTAAAGAGATAAATCTTAGATAAATACTTAAAGAAAAGAACTGCTCACTAAGGGTTCTTAACCAATCCACAAGCCCTTAAAGGACCTATGGTTAGGCTTCAAGGGATTGACAATCTCCTGAAACTGTGTGTAAAACTGTCTTGTTTTTGTCTGCTCCCTGGGAAAAATTCTTATAGCTTTCATCCAACTCTCAGAGGAGCTCAAAATCCAAAAGAGTTTAGAACTACCAATGATCTAGCTAAACCCCTTCATTTTCAGAAACAACCTGAAGATTTAAATTGATGTGCATAACCAGTCTCCTAGTATTTTTGTGTTTAAGAATTATGACTTGGTACGGGGAGGGAGGAGGGAGGAGGCTTCAGGATGGGGAACATGTGTATACCTGTGGCAGATTCATGTTGATATATGGCAAAACCAATACAATATTGTAAAGTTAAAAATAAAATAAAATATATATATAAAAAAAAGAATTATGACTATTTCACCTTTTTACATTTTGGGGTTTTTTTTATGTCTGCATGCCGTCTAATACTGAAAGGTAAAATTTTTGTGACCTGAGTAACAAAGATTTCTCAGGATACAAAGAGTAAAAGACACAGAATTTTTAAAAACTGACAAACCAGGCTTCAATGAAACTTAAAACTTATGTTCTTCAAAAGACACCAATAAGAAAACAAAAAGACAAGTCATAAAATGGGAGAAAATATTTGCAATGCATATATCTTGCAAAAGACTCATAGTCACAATATATAAAGAACTCTTATGGTGGTGATGGTTTAGTTGCTAAGTCGTGTCCAACCTTGCAACCCCATTAACTGTAGCTCACCAGGCCCCTCCGTACATGGGATTTCTCAGGCAAGAATACTGGAGTGGGTTGCCATTTCCTTCTCCAGGGTATTTTCCCAACCCAGGGATCAAACCCAGGTCTCCTGCATTACAGGGGGTCTCCTGCACTGCAGGCGGATTCTTTACCAACTGGAGCCACCAGGGAAGCCCAAATAACTCTCATAATGCAATAATAAAAAGACAAACCAATTTTTTAAATGAGCAAGATATGGACACAAAAGCAAATGCACTCATAGCCAATAAGCAAAACAAACAGAAAAAGATGCTCTGCATCATTAGTTATCAAAATAGAAATTAAAGCCACAATGACATAACACTACACATCCATTATAATGGTTACAATTAAAAATACTAAAAACACTAATGTGGGCAGAAATAAGGAATACATGGATCTCTCATACACTGCCAATGGAAATGTACAATGTTATAAGCCACTTTGGAAAACTATCTGGCAGTTTCTTAAAATTTAATGTATACGACTATACAGGCCAGTCATTCTGCTCACTACTATTTACTCAACAGAAACAAAAACAAATCACCACATAAAGACTTGTAATGTTCACAGAAGCTTTTCATACAGTGTCAAGCACTAAGAAGTGAAGTTGCTCAGTCGTGTGCGACTCTGCGATTCCATGGACTGAAGCTCCTCCGTCCATGGAATTTTCCAGGCAAGAGTACAGGAGTGGGTTGCCATTTCCTTCTCCAAGGGATCTTCCCAACCCAGGGATTGAACCCAGGTCTCCCACGTTGCAGGCAGGCACTTTACCCTCTGAGCTACCAGGGAAGCCCACGAGATGACCCAAATGTCCAACAACAGATGAATAAACAAATTGTGATTTATTCATACAACAGAACATTACTCAGCAATAAAAAGGACACAGGCAAAAATACAAGTGAACCTCAAAATCATTTTGCTGAATGAAAAATTTCCCTGGTGGTCCAGTGGTTAAGACTCCACATTCCCAAAGGAGGGGACCCGGGTTCAATCCCTGGTCAGAGAACTAGGTCCCACATCCTGCAACTAAGTTCAAACACAGCAAGTAAGACCCAGCACAGCCAAAGAAATAAGCCAGTCACAAAGAGTAAAGGTTGTATTATTCCATTTATATAAAATGTAACCTAACCTATAGTGACAAAAAGTAAATCACTGGTTACTAAGGTTCAGGAATGTAAGAAGAGAAGGACAGAAGAGAGCATGAGGAAGCTTTTGAGGGTGATGGGAACCTACTGTATCATGATTTTGGCAGCAGTTTCACAAGTGTATACAACTTGAAAATTTCATCAAACTATACGCTTCAAATAGATGCAGTTTATTACACATAAATCATTTTGCAATAAAATTGATAAGGAAAAAATAAAATGAGACACCACTATACATCCACTAGCATGGCTAAAATTTAAAAGACTAAAAAGATCAGGCATTGATAAGAATACAGGAGCAGCTAGAACTCTAATACATTGCTGTTAGGAATATAAAGTGGTACAACCACTCTGAAAAGACAGTTTGGCACTTTCTTAAAAAGTAAAACACACACCTACTATATGACCTAGCCATTTCAAGTATTTACCCAAAAGAAATAGTCACGTTCATAGTAACCCTATTCATAATAGACGAAATCTCTAAACAGCCCAAATAGCCACCAATAGGGGAATGGATAAACAAATTGTGGTCTATCCATACCATAGAAAACTACTTCACCAATTAAACTACATAAAACATTATGGTGAGCAAAGGAAGCAAGACACAAGTAAGTACATACTATATGATTCCATTTACAGGCATACCTCATTTTTTGCACTTTGCAGATACTGCATTTTTTTACAAACTGAATGTTTGTGGCAATCGTGTGTGGAGCAAGACTCCCAACAGCATTTTCCTCACTTTGTATCTCTGTGTCACATTTTGGTAATTCTTGCAACATTTCAAACTTTTTCTTTATATTTATCAAGGTGACCCACTTTCAATGATTTTTTTTCATTTTTCTTTTTCTTTTTTTTGATCAGTGATTTTTTTATGTTACTACTATAACTCAATGAAGATTCAGATGACAGCAATTTTTATCAAGTTTTCTTTTTCATTTTCATTATAGTCAATTTATAAATCTTGTTATTAATAGCTTCAAGTGTACAGCAAAATTAGTTATACATATATCCACTCTTAAGATTCCTTTTCCATATAAGCCGTTACAGAGTATTGGGTAAAGTTCCCTGTTAATTAAATATATACATTATATGGATGTGAGAGTTGGACCATAAAGAAGGCTAAGAGCCAAAGAATTGATGCTTTTGAACTGTGGTGCTAGAGAAGACTCTTGAGAGTTCCTTGGACAGCAAGGAGATCAAACCAATCAATCCTAAAGGAAGTCAACCCATAATATTCACTGGAAGGACTGATACTGAAGCTGAAGCTCTAATACTCTGGCCACCTGATATAAAGAGCTCACTGGAAAAGACCCTGATGCTGGGAAAGATTGAGGGCAGAAAGAGAAGGGGACAACAGAGGATGAGATGGTTGAATGGCATCACCAACTGGTGATGGATCCAATGGACATGAGCTTGAGCAAACTCCAGATGATAGTGAAGGACAGAGAAGCCTGGTGTGCTGCAGTCCATGGGGTCGCAAAGAGTCAGACATGACTAAGCAATTGAACAACAACAAATTATTTTTTTAGACTCTGCAAGCTTAACAGACTACAGTAGAGTGTAAACATAACTTTTATATGCACTGGGAAACAAAAAAATCACGTGACTCACTTTATTTTGATTTACTGCAGTGGTCTGGAACTGAACCACAGTATTTGAGGTATAACTGTGTTTGAAATTCTAGAAAAGACTAATAAATCAACAGTGGAAAAAAAAAAAAAACCCAGACAAGTAACTGCCTCAGGCCAGAATGGGGGAGGGAGAAAAATGGCTGGTAAAAGGCATAAAGGTACCTCTTGAAATAAGTGTGCTGTATCTTGATTAAGGAGGTGGTTACACAGGTAGATACTCTGACCAAAATTCAATCACAGATTTGATTCATCATCATCAAAATTCAATCATCATTCCCTCCAAAGAAATCCCATGACTACTTGTCATGACAATAAAGAGGTTAATAAATCTTTTCTCAAAAAGAAACTTAAAAAGCTGACAAATTTCAGCTTGGAAACTAACTGAATATAACAAAATTAAAAATATTTATTCATGAAAACTACTTAACTTTCAGTAAGAACACCATGAATCTCTGCAATTCATACCAAGAGCTTGATATGTCCCATATATCCCCCGCCCTTAGATTCACCAACCAAGGAAAGGAAGGACATGAATATCAACAATTTCACTTTCACAGCTGGTGGGGACTCACTAGGTAGGAACATTTTTAGTCTATCTTAGTGGCTAATACCCTGTGGTTGGGTCCTATATGAGGCAAGCAACAAACCAGAGAACGAATCAAAGATTTATCAGGAAATTCCAAGAAGACAGACAGCCATAAGAGGATTCATAAAGTCTCCAAATATCCCAGACTGATGAAAGGTTGTGTTCAGTTCAGTTCAGTTCAGTCGCTCAGTCGTGTCCGACTCTTTGCAACCCATGAATTGCAGCACGCCAGGCCTCCCTGTCCATCACCAACGCCCAGAGTTCACTCAGACTCACGTCCATCAAGTCGGTGATGCCATCCAGCCATCTCATCCTCTGTCGTCCCCTTCTCCTCCTGCCCCCAGTCCCTCCCAGCATCAGAGTCTTTTCCAATGAGTCAACTCTTCGCATGAGGTGGCCAAAATACTGGAGTTTCAGCTTCAGCATCATTCCCTCCAAAGAAATCCCAGGGCTCATCTCCTTCAGAATGGACTGGTTGTGTACATACACGCAAACACCACAGCAGACCCAAGTGTCCTCCATAAACCTGGCAGCAGGACGCTGTGCATACACAGCAGAATCTGAGAGCCCCTGAGGACAGTAAACGCTGGGGCAAGCTTGAAAGCCAGTACTCAGGTTCCATCCCATGCAGAACTAAGACATCATCTTTGATTCTCTTTCACTCATTTTTCACATCCAATTAATCCTCATGCCTTACTGATTTCATCTCCTATATTTCTCTTTAACTTATCCATGTCTGTCCATTTCCAATTCAGTCACTCAGTTGTGTCTGACTCTTTGCGACCCCATGGACTGCAGCACACCAGGCTTCCCTGTTCATCACCAACTCCTGGAGCTTGCTCAAATTCATGTCCACAAGTCAGTGATGCCATCCAACCATCTCATCTTCTGTCGTCTCATCTTCCCACCTTTAATCTTTCCCAGCATCGGGGTCTTTTCCAATGAGTCAGCTCTTCACATCAGGTGGCCAAAGTACAGGAGCTTCAGCTTCAGCATCAGTCCTTCCAATGAATATTCACGACTGATCTCCTTTAGGATGGACTGGTTGGATCTCCTTGCAGTCCAAGGGACTCTCAAGAGTCTTCTCCAACACCACAGTTCAAAAGTATCATTCTTCGGTGCTCAGCTTTCTTTATAGTCCAACTCTCACATCCATATATGACTCCTGGAAAAACCACAGCTTTGACTAAGCAGACCTTTATGGGCAAAGTAATGTCTCTGCTTTTTAATATGCTGTCTAGGTTTGTCATAGCTTTTCTTCTGAGAAAAAAAGCATCTTTTAATTTCATGGCTGTAATCACCATCTGCAGTGATTTTGGAGACCAAAAAGTACAGTCTTTCATTGTTTCCCCATCTATTTGCCATGAAGTGATGGAACCGGATACCATGGTCTTAGTTTTTTGAATGTTGAGTTTAAAGCCAACTTTTTCACTCTCCTCTTTCACTTTCATCAAGAGGTTCTTTAGTTCTTCTTCGCTTTCTGCCATAAGGATGGTATCACCTGCATATCTGAGGTTATTGATATTTCTCCCAGCAATCTTGATTCTAGCTTGTGCTTCATCCAGCCCAGCATTTTGCATTAAGTACTCTGCATGTAAGTTAATTAAGCAGGGTAACAATATACAGTCTTTCCCAATATACATACTCAATATACATAACATACATAACTCAATATACATACATACATAACATATATATACTCCTTTCCCAATTTGGAACCAGTCTGTTGTTCCACGTCCAGTTCTAACTGTTGCTTCTTGACCTGAATACAAATTTCTCTGGAGGCAGGGAAGGTGGTCTGGTATTCTCATCTCTTTAAGGATTTTCCACAGTATGTTGTGATCCACACAGTCAAAGGCTTTGGTGTAGTCAATAAAGCAGAAGTAGATGTTTTTCTGGAACTCTCTTACTTTTTCAATGAGCCAATGGATGTTGGCAATTTGATCTCTGGTTCCTCTGCCTTTTCTAAATCCAACTTGAAAATCTGGAAGTTCATGGTCCATTTTCACTACAACCCTAGTTTCAAAGTACCAGCAACTTGCATGTGGACAATATCTTAACTAGGTCCCTTACTTTCACTCTTGCTCCACCCCCTGTCCAATTTGCTCTACAAATTGAAGCTTTCATCTTTTAAAATTGCAAATACTAAATTATTCCACAATTTAGGAATTCCTTGCAGTCTAGTAGGGTTAGGACTCCACACTTTCACTGCTGAAGGGGAAGGTTCAATCCCTGGACAGGGAAATAAGGTCCCACAATCCACATGGCAAGGCCAAAACAAACAAAATAAAAAATATTCCACTATTTAAAACTTCATTATCTCACTGTTTCATATTTAAGACATTTTTCTCTTAATATGGTCTACATGGTATTCCCTGTATTATCTGACCTCCTGCCAGATTTCTCTTGCTCTAACCACTCCCTCAGTTCTTAAGCTACATCCATACTACTTTTCTGCCACAAAGCCTTCCCACACACTTCTTTTGCATGAAAGATTCCCTCCAACACTAGGTTCACCCAGTTTACTCCTTCTCATCCTTGAGATCTCAGCTGAACTATGATCTCAGAGAAGTCTTCCTTGACCGCCAAACTTGATCAAATCTCTTACCACATATGCTCAACGCATCAGCTTTCCCTCAAAGTAATCACAGCTGTAACTATATATTTATGTTTGCGATTTTTTAAGGCAATACCTGTCTTTTCCAATAGATTTGTAGGTTTCAGACAGACAAGGATAGGTCTAGCTCTAGGACTTAGCACATTCTCTGTAAATAATAGATGATCATCAAATACTTATTAAATAAATCACTTATACAAAATTTAGAACAATTTAGTGGTGAAATTATACTTTTCTCTTTATCCAAACTTTCTAGTCTTAAAATTTTTAAATATTAAAAAAAAAAAAAAACTAGCTGTGTTTTATGGTTTTCAGCTTGTAAGTCCTGTACATATTTTGTTAGATTTATGCCTAAATATTTGAGATGACTGGATGGCATCACCAACTCAATGGACCTGAGTTTGAGTTAACTCCGAGAGTTGGTGATGGACAGGGAGGCCTGGTGTGCTGCAGTCCATGGGGTTGCAAAGAGTCAGACACAACTGAGCAACTAAACTGAACTGAACTTCTCTTAGTAATTAATGAAACCAATCAAGATCTAAATCAGTGGAACATACATGCTCATTGATTGTAAGACTCAACATAATAATGCTGTCAATTCATCCCAAATTCATCTTAGTGCAGTCTCTCAGCCATGTCCAAGTCTTTGCAATCCCATGGACTACAGCCCACCAGGCTCCTCTGTCCGTAGAATTCTCCAGGCAAGAATACTGGAGTGGGTAGCCATTCCCTTCTCCAGGGGATCTTCCCAACCCAAGGATCGAACCCGGGTCTCCCACACTGCAGGCAGATTCTTCACCATCTAAGCCCCAATTCATCTTAGATTTAACATAATTCCTATAAAAATCCCTGCAGTATCTTTTTGTAGACTTAGACAAGTTTATTCTAAAATTTACATGGAAAAGCACAGGCCCTAGAAAGACTTAAACAATCCTGACAAAAAGGAATAAAGTGAGAGGAATCACACTATTCCATATTAAGGGTTATTATATGAATACAGTAATCAAAATAGTGTGGAATTGGTAGAATAATAGACATATATCAATGAAGAAAAAAGAACTCGGAAACCATCACAACATACTCAAACCTAATTTAGTAGGGAAAGTCTTTTCAATAAATGGTGTTACAGCAAGTAGAAATCCATTGACAAAAAGAAAAAAGAAAACCTCAAGCTAACACTTTATACAAAATCAACTCAAAATGAATCCATTAAAACCACGAGATAATACTATTGAATACACACCCATCAAAATGAATAAAATTTAAAAAGTCACACCACCAAAGTCAGGCAAATATTCAGGGAAACTGGATCACTCATACAAAGCTGGTGGGAATGTAAAATGGTACAACTCTGAAAAGAGTTCTGCAGTTTCTTAACTATCACATAACCCAATAACTGTACTCCTGGGTATTTATCCCAGAGAAACAAAATTTTATATTCACATGAAAACCTTGTACACAAATGTCCACAGCAGCTTTATTTGTAATAGCAAATCGAGGAAACAGTTCAAAGTCCTTCAGTAGGTGAGTGGCTAAACAAACTAGTATATATATACTATGGAACATATTCAGCAATGAAAAAGAAAAATGAATAACTTCCCTGGTGGTCCATGGAAGCTAAGACTCCATGCTTCCAATGGGAACTACTAGGTTGGTGCAAATGTAATTGCAGTTCTGCATTGCTGAATTTGCTGTTTGATATTGGAATACATTTTTAAATAAATGTAGTTATGTAAAACATCATTTTAATGCACATTTTTCACTTTAGTTTTTTTGCTAATGACATTATTACCTGCTGTTTATTTTAGACTGTTGAAATGATGTTAGACAAAAAGTAAATTTAAGCAACTTTCTTATTCGAGTTCAAAATGGGTCATAAAGCAGTGAAGACAACTCACAACATCAGCAACACTTTTGGCCCAGGAAATGCTAACAAACATACAGTGCAGTGGTGGTTCAAGAAGTCTTGCAAAGGAAATAAGAGCCTTGAGGATAAGGAGCACGGTGGCTGGCCCTCAGAAGTTGACAACGACCAGTTAAGAGGATCATCAAAGTTGATCCTCTTATAATTTCACAATAAACTGCTAAACAATTCAACCTCACAAATTGGAAAGGTGAAAAAGCTCGATAAGTGGGTGTCTTGTGAATTGACCACACATCAAAATATTATCATTTTAAAGTGTTGTCTTCTCTTATCCTGTGCAACAACAATGAATCATTTCTCGATCAGATTGCGACGAAAAGTGGATTTTATGCAACGACCAGCTCAGTGCCTGGATCAAGGAGCTCCAAAGCACCTCCCAAAGCCAAACTTGCACCAAAAAAGAGGTCATGGTCACTGTCTGGTGGTCTGCTGCCTGTCTAATCCACTACAGCTTTCTGAATCCTGGTGAAACCATTACATCTGAGAAGTATGCTCAGCAAATCGATGAGATGCACCGAAAACTTCAAGGCTCGCAGATGGCATTGGTCAACACAATAGGCCCAATTCTTCTCCACAACAACGTCTCACCGCACTTCCCACAACCAACACTTCAAAAGTTGAACAAATTAGGTTATGAAATTTTGTGTCATCTGCCATATTCATCTGCCCTCTCACCAACCAACGGTCACTTTTGTAAGCTTCTCAACAACTTTTTGAAGGGAAAATGTTTCCATAACCAGCTGCTGCTGCCACTGCTAAATAACTTCAGTCGTGGCCGACTCTGTGTGACCCCATAGACGGAAGCCCACCAGGCTCCCCGGTCCCTGGGATTCTCCAGGCAAGAATACTGGAGTGGGTTCCCATTTCCTTCTCCAATGCATGAAAGTGAAAAGTGAAAGTTAAGTCACTCAGTTGTGTCCCACTCCCAGTGATCCCATGGACTGCAGCCTACCAGGCTCCGCCGTCCATGGGATTTTCCAGGCAAGAGTACTGGAGTGGGGTGCCATTGCCTTCTCCGCCATAACCAGCAGGAGGCAGAAAATGCTTTCCAAGAGTTCATCAAATCCCAAAGCAAGGATTTTTATGCTAAAGGAATAAAAAACTTATTTCTCATTGGTAAAAATGTGTTGACGGTAATGGTTTCTATTTTGATTAATAAAGATGTGTTTGAGCCTAGTTATAATGACGTAAAATTCACGATCTAAAACTGCACCTATTTTATATAAATTTATTTATTTTTAATTGAAGGATAATTATTTCACAGTATTGTGTTAGTTTCTGTCAAACATCAACATGAATCAGTCATAGGTACATATATCCCCTCCCTCTTGGACCTCCCTGCCACATCCCTTCCCATCCCACCCCTTGAGAGGGTAACAGGCAGGAAGGCCAGGGGTCTCCAAATAGAGGAAATAGCCTGCAAGTGTCAGACATTTTTCTCTCTCTTAAGCGGCAGGAGGAAACAAACTAGCAATATTTTTTCCTTCTCTATACAAATTTAACGGGAGGTTTCTCTTAAAATATTGTGTTGCCATAATGACACCCGGCTTCGCCTGAAGTTAGCTATTCTCGAGTCTAGAGATAACCAATGCCTTTTTCTTATGGAAATGTTTGTCTTAAGCTATGCTAATGTACTATGCCTTTACCCCAAACTCTGTCTCCAAGTCGGTTCCGCCTCTTGGCCCAGAACCTACTTGACAAACCAGTATGGATATTGTTCCCCTAATCTATGTAAATGAAACTATTTGTATGGTGGTCTGCCCTTCT
>NW_011494810.1:2891919-2914213 GCF_000754665.1 Bison bison bison | reverse complement strand
GGTCTGCCCTTCTTCAAGATTCAAGTTAATCATTTTATGGCCCAGGATAAACCATTTATCCCAAAATGCATCTTATGGGTGAGGGGCCTGGTGCCATTCTGAATTTTAAGACATTCCTTTCTTTCATTAACAGACTGCTAGTGACTATATAACATCCAGCTAAAGACTAGCAGGGGGGTACTCTTTCTGCCCCCTTCTGATGCCTATGTCAGAAGCTTTCTCTATCTCCTTTATACTTTAATAAAACTTTATTACACAAAAGCTCTGAGCGATCAAGCCTCGTCTCAGGCCCCGGATTGAATTCTTCTCCTCCGGGGGCCAAGAATCCTGGTGTATTCGCGTGATTCAACAACAACCTTTCACCCTCTAGGTTGTTACAGAGCCCCAGTTTTTCTCTGAGTTATACAGCAAATTCCTACTGGCTACCATATCTATTTTACACATGGTAATGTATGTTTCCATGTTACTCTCTCCATACAACCCATGCTCTCCTTCCTTCCCCCCTGCTCCATGTCCATAAGTCTATTCTCTATGTCTGTTGTCTCCACTGCTGGAGAGTGGAGACTTATCTCCACTCCTTCAAATAATTTCATCAGTACCATCTTTCTAGATTCCATTTATATGTATTAGTATACGATATCTGTTTTCCTCTTTCTGACTTACCTCACTCTGTATAATAAACTCTATGTTCATCCATCTCATTAGAACTGACTCAAATGTGATCCTTTTTATCACTAATAGTCCATTGTATATATGTATCACAGCTGCTTTATCCATTCATCTATCAGTGGACATCTAGGTTGCCTCCACATCCTAGCTATTGCAGGCAATGAACATTGGGGTACATGTGTCTTTTTCAACTTTGGTTTCCTCAGGGTATATGCCTAGTAGTGGGATTACTGAGTCATACGCTAGTTTTATTCCTAGTTTTTTAAGGAATCTCCATACTGTCTTTCTTTGTGGCTGTATCAATTTACATTCCTACCAACAGTGCAAGAGAGTTCCCTTTTCTCCACACTCTCTCCAGAATTTATTGTTTGTAGACTTTTTGATGATAGCCATTCTGACCAGTGTGAAGTGATATCTCACTGTAGTTTTGACTTGCATCTCTCTAATAATGAGTGATATAGAGCATCTTTTATCTGTGTTTATTAGCCATCTGTATGTCTTTGGAGGGAGAAAGAAATAGCAACCCACTCCAGTATTCTTGCCTAGAGAATCCTGTGGACAGAGGAGCCTGGTGGGCTGCCGTCCACAGGGTTGCACAGAGTCGGACACGACTGAAGCGACTTTGCATGCATGCATGCGTGGGAGAAGGAAACGGCAACCCACTCCAGTATTCTTGCCTGGAGAATTCCAGGGACAGAGGAGCCTGGTGGGCTGCCGTCTATGGGGTAGCACAGAGTTGGACACAACTGAAGCGACTTAGCAGCAGCAGCATGTCTTTGGAGATACGTCTGCTTAGGTCTTTTTCCCACTTTTTGATTGGGTTGTGAAACCACAATTACTTTTTCACCATCTTAATAGATACTACATGCTGCAACTAAGAGTTCACATGTCACAATAAAGACCGAAGATCCCACATGCAACAACTAAGACCCAGCACAGCCAAAAAGGCAAACAAGTTAAAAAGAAAGAAAAAGAATGAACTACTGATACATGCAACAACTTGGTTGACTCTTAAGGGAATTGTGTTGAGCAAAAAAAGTCCATCCTAAAAGACTGAAGGCAAAAGGAGAAGGGGGTAACAGAGGATAAGATGGTTAGATAGCATCATTAACTCAATGGATGTAAATCTGAGCAAACTCCAGGAGATAGTGGAGGACAAGGAAGCTTGGCATGCTCCAGTTTATGGGGTCATAGTCAGACATGACTTACTGACTGAACAACAAAAATGTTATACAGGGCTTCCCTTGTGGTCCAGGAGTTAAGAATCCACCTTGCAATGTGAGGGACACCAGTTGGATTCTTGGTCCAGGAAGATCCCACATGCTGTACAGCAACTAAGCCTGTGTGCCACAACTACTGAGCCAGCCCTCTAGAACCCATATGCTGCAACTACTGAAGCCGGAGCACCTAGAGCCTGTGCTCCAGAATAAGAGAAGCCGCCTCAGTGAGAAGTCCACACGCGACAATGAAGAGTAGCCCCTGCTCACCACAACTAGAGAAAGCCTGCATGCAACAACAAAGACCCTACCACAGCCAAAAAATGAAATAAATAAATATATAAATCTTTTTTATTTTCTATATTATTCCATTTATAAAAATGAGTGAAATGACAAAATTTTAGAAAACAAGCATATTGTTGTCAAGGGTTAGGGACAGAAGAGGGCAGGAAGGACATGGGTTTGGTTAGAAAAGGGGTTCCTGTGGTGTTGGAACTGTTTAATTTCTCGATTGTTATGGATAATACAGGAACTTACACACAAATGATAAAATTGTAGTAGTTAACACACATACACAGAAACGCATAAATGAATATAAGTAAAATGGGGGAAATCTATCAGTGGGTTATACCAATGTCAGTATCAAGGTTGTGTTATTAAAGGATAATTTGGAATTCCAGTTCAAGATGGTGATGTTGCAGAATCTTGAACTCGCTTCCTCCCACAAATCTACAGCTATATACAGAACAATTTCCTGCAGGGAAGAAATAAAAAATTATACATATACACACATAACCCCATAGCTGAGCAAATCCTACACATCAGACAAACAAGAGAAAATTTACTTCAAAGTAAATCCCACACCCTCATGTAGTGACCCACAATCAGGAAGGAACTCAAAATCCCAATCTTCTCCCTGAGGAGTGAAGGGTTTGAACCCTGTATCTGGCAGCCCAACTTTTAAGACGCACCTGAGAGATGACCCCCAGTACATCCAACTTTAAACCTGACAGCACTTGCATTCATGAAACCCACAAGGCTACAGTAAACTGAGAAACAGTTCTCAAAGGGCTCACACACACAGAAAACCACCAAGAGCCCAGCACAGAAGCCAACTGAAAAACACCCAAACTTTCTGTGAAAAATGTTTATTTGCTTATCATAAAGAACTGGCCTGACGAGCAGGCATCTAACTTAACACACATCTAAGCACCTGCTGAAATATTATTCAGAGACAAAGGCTGGTGGGTGACATCTTTGCACTCTTCCTCCGATTTGCTCCAGCTTGTCAGTATCTCGCAGAATAGAGCTTGTACCCTCATGTGATGCCTTGATTTTTGCAGTTGCCACCAGAAGACACTTCTAGATTGCCAAATTCTAGTGGTCAACAAGGCTTACGTTCAGAATCCCACAGGACTGTAGCTATCTGCATATTTTTTTAACATTTATTTGGCTGTGTCAGTTTTTAGTTATGGCACATGGGATCTTCATTGCAAAATATAGGATCTTTCGTTGTGGTGTGCAGGTTCTTCATTGAGACACATGGACTTCTCTCTAGTTGTAGCAGGGGCTTCTCTTGTTTTAATGCAGAGGCTCAGTAGTTGTGGTACACAGGCTTAGTTGTCCTGCAGCATATGAGATCTTGGTTCCCTGACCAAGGATCAAATCAATGTCCCCTACATTGGAAGTCAGATTCTTAACCACTGGACCACCAGGGAAGTCCCTATCTGCATAATTTAAAGGCAGCTGCCTAAGAGTCTGGCTTCCAATCAGCCTTTATCTAGGAGCAGAGTTCTTCCACTTTGGGATACTGACAGGTCTTGGCACATCTTAAACTACTGGGGGCCAGTGAAAATAAAGTAGGCTGCTTGGACATTCACAAAGGTTTAAGAGACAACCAAGAGCTAAGGCAAAGTTGAATGATAAGATTCATCCCCTACACAGGGTCACTCTTTCAAAACTAAACAGTGGCTATTTCATCTAATGCATAACCAACTAATGCATATCTAACCAACACAGAGTCAGGGAAAATGAAAAAACAGACAAATATGTTTCAGGTGAAAGAACAAGGTAATACCTCAAAAAAAGACCTTAATGAAACAGAGATAAGTGATTTAACCTGATGAAAGTACAAAAGAATGGTTATAAAGATATCCACCAAGCTCAAGAGAAAAATGGATGGACAAAGTGAGAATCTCAAAACAGAGGCAGAAAATAAAAGGAAGCACCAAATAGAAGTCACAGAGCTGAAGAATACAATGACTGAAATGGAAAATATAACGTGAAGGTTCAACAGCAGACCAGATGAAGCAAGAAAAAAAAAGGATCACTGCACTTAACGACAGGGCACTGGAACTCACCCAATCACAACAGCAAACAGAAAGAAAAAGAGTGAAGACAGCCTAGGAAACAAATGTTGTTGTTCAGTCATTGTGTTCAACTCTTTGAGAATCTATGGACTGCAACATGCCAGGCTTTCCTGTCCTTTACTATCTTCCAGAGTTTGCTCAAACTCACATCCATTGAGTCGATGATGCCACTCAACCATCTCATCCTGTCACCCTCTTCTCTTCCTGCCCTCAATCTTTCCCAGCATCAAAGTCTTTTCCAAAGAGTAGGCTCTTTGCATCAGGCAGCAAAAATATTGGAGCTTCAATTTCCGCATCAGTCCTTCCAATGAATAACCAGGATTAATTTCCTTTAGGATTGACTGGTTTGATATCCTTGCTGTGGGTATCAAGAGTCTTCTCCAGCACCACAATTCAAAAGCATCAGTTCTTCAGTGTTCAGCCTTCTTTATGGTCCAACTCTCACATCCATATATGACTACTGGAAAAACCAATGCTTTGACTAGACGGACTTTTGTCAGCAAAGTGATATCTCTGCTTTTTAATACACTGTCTAGATTTGTCACAGCTTTTCTTCTATGGAGCAAGCGTCTTTTAATTTTGTGGCTGCAGTCACCGTCTGTAGTGTTTTGGGAGGCCAAGAAAATAAAATCTGTCATTGTTTCCACTTTTTCCCCATCTAATTGCTATGAAGTGATGGGACCAGATACCATGGTCTTAGTCTTTTGAATGTTGAGTTTTAAGCCAGCTTTTCACTCTCCTCTTTCACTCTCATCAAAAGGCTCTTTAGTTCCTCTCCACTTTCTGCCATTAGAGTAGTAGTATCTGCATATCTGAGATTATTGATATTTCTCCCAGAAATCTTGATTCCAGCTTGTGATTCATCCAGCCCAACATTTCACATGGTGTACTCTGCATAGAAGTTAAATAAAAAGGGTGACAATATACAGTCTTGATGTACTCCTCTCTAAATTTTGAACCAGTCTGTTGTTCTATGTCCAGTTCTAACTGTTGCTTCTTGACCCGCATACAGGTTTCGCAGGAGGCAGGAAGGTAGTCTGGTACCCATCTCTTTAAGAATTTTCCACAGTTTGTTGCAATCCACATAAAGGCTTTAACATAGTCAACGAAGCAGAAGTAGATGTTTTTCTGGAATTCTCTTGCTTTCTCTATGATACAGCGGGTATCCCTGGAAGTTCTCAGCTCCCGTACTGTTAAAGCCTAGCTTGAAGAATTTTGAGCATTACCTTGCTAGCATGTGAAATAAGCACAACTCTACAGCAGTTTGAACATACTTTGGCATGGCTTTCTTTGGGATTGGAATGAAAACTTTTCCAGGACTGTGGCCATTGCTTAGTTTTCCAAATTTGCTGGTATAAGGAGTGTAGCATTTTAACAGCATCACCTTTTAGGATTTGAAACAGCTGAGCTGGAATTCCATCACCTCCACTAGCTCAGACAATCGGAGGAGGCACTGGCAACCCACTCCAGAACTCTTGCCTGGAAAATCCCATGGACGGAGGAGCCTGGTAGGCTGCAGTCCATGGAGTTGCTGGGAGTCAGACACGACTGAGTGACTTCACTTTCGCGCATTGGAGAAGGAAATGGCAACCCACTCCAGTATTCTTGCCTGGAGAATCCCAGGGACGGGGGAGCCTGGTGGTCTGCCGTCTATGGGGTCGCACAGTGTCAGGCACGACTGAAGCAACTTAGCAGTGCTCACCTCGGCAGCACATATACTGAAGTGACTTAGCAGCAGCAGCAGCAGCTCAGACAATACTAACATGGCAATACTTCCCAAATTGACATACACAGTCAGTGCAATCCCTAATAAAATCCTAGTTGATTTTTTTGGTGAAAACTGACAAGTTGATCCTAAAATTGGCACGGAAATTCAAAATAATAATTGAAACAAAACTATCTTGGGAAAAAAAAGTTGATGGACTAACACATTCTGATTTCAAAATCTAGTACAAAGGTACAGTAATCAAGACAGTGTGGCACTGGAGCTAAGAATGAATGCACAAATCAATGGAACAGAACTGACAGTCTGGAAATATATGGTCATGTTTACAGTCAACTTATTTTCAACAAGAGTGCCAAGACCATTCAATAGGGAAAAGAATCATCTTTCTAATATATGGTGCTGGAAAAACTGTACAGTCAGATGCAAAAGAATGAAATTGATCCCTACCCTCACACCATACAAAAATTAACTCAAAACAGATCAAATACTTAAATGTAGAAGCCAGAATTATAAAACTCATAGAAGAAAACAGACAAATTTTTACAAGCTTGAATTCAATAATGGTTTCTTATATATGACATCAAAAGCACAAGCAACAAAAGAAAAACTAGATAAACTGGACACCAAAAATCAAGAAATTCTGTGCTTCAAAGACACTATCAAGAAAGCAAAGGGACAGTCCACAGAACTGGAGACAATTCTTACAAATCACATATATGTTAAGGAGTTGTACTTAGAATATATATACATAGATAGTCTTATAACTCAAAAATAAAACAGCAAATAACCCAATAAAAATTAGTCACAGAATCTAAGTACACATTTCTTTAATGATTATTTACAGACAGCAAATAAATGGGTAAAAAGATGCTCAACATGATTAGCCATTAGGGAAATGCAAATCAAAATCACAATGAGATACCACTTTACACCCAGCAGAATGGGTGTATAATCAAAAAGATAAACAGTGACAAGTGTAGGCCAGGATGTGGAGAAATTAAACCTGCATACACTACTGATAGATATGTAAAACAGAGAAGACTCTCTGGAAAACAGTCTAGCAGCTCCTCAAAATGTTGAAATTAGAATTACCATGCAACCCAGCAATTCCACTCCTACATAAACAGCCGAAAGAAATTACAGTTTATGTCCACACAAAAACCTGTACGTAAATATTCACAAAGCAGCATTACTCATGACAGCCCCAAAATGGAAACCACCCAAATATCCATCAACAGATGAAGGAATAAATAAAATGTATATCAGATCCATACAATGGAAAATTATCCAGCAATAAAAAGAAATGAAGCACTGATACACGCAACAACACAGATGAAGTTTGAAAACATTATGATAAGTAAAAAGAAGTCAGAAGGACCACATACTGTCTGATTCCATTTACATGAAATACCCATACCGGTAAATCTAAACACACAGACAGTAGATCAGTGATTGCTTACAGCTCAGGGGGATTGGTACTGATGAATTAGGGGTGTGGAATTTCTCTTTAGGGTGAAGAAATGTTCTAAAATTGATTGTTGTGATGGTTATACAACTGTGAAAATACTAAAAGCCACTGAATTGTACATTTTAGTGGGTAAATTTTATGGTATATGAATTATATCTCAATAAAGCTGTTTAAAAAAATTAAGTTATGGTGACCAAGTCAGAATACTAGTTACCTTTGGATTTAGTTACCTTTGGAGGGTACTAAATGAAAAGGGGCACAGGGGATCCTTTTGAGGTGTCAGAAATGTTTCATATCTTGATTTGGGTGGCAGTTACATGGATGTACATATTGAGCTATACAATTAAGATTGGTTCACTTCACTATATGCAAACAATACTTTTTTAATAATAAATGTGACTGAATGACTATTTTACTTAATCCTTATAAAAACCTAAGAAGTAAATATAATTATTATGAGGAAACATAGGTTCAAAACACTAACCTACCCAAAGTCACAAGGCAGGCACTTGCATTTCTATCTCTCAACTCTAAATCCTAACTCCAATATTCCATGACTTAATCTTTGGATTTCTGATGTAAGGTATGACATATAAATATTAGATGAATTGGTGGCACTAGTGGTAAAGAACCCGCCTGCCAATGCAGGAGATTTAAGAGACACGAGTTCGATCCCTGGGTCAGGAAGATCCCCTGGAGGAGGAAATAGCAACCCACTCCAGTATTCTTACCTGGAGAATCCCATGGACAGAGGAGCCTGGTGAGTTCCAGTCCATAGGATCGCAAAGAGTCAGACACAAATGAAGTGACTTAGCATACTTTATGCTATATATTTAAATTATAAAATATAATTCAATAAAATGTTTAAATTATATATATTTAACTTATTGAATGCTATATAAGGGCACAAAAGGCTAAATTACAGGTCAAAGGAAACTATTGCTATATGGAGAATAGTAAGACTTGAGGTGATACTTGAATCTAAGAGAACAGCTTGAACAGGACTTGGAAGTAGGGATAAGTATGGGGTCAGACATGAGGAATCATAGTGCCCTAGGAAAACATCTTGTTAGATTTGAACATATTGGTTTCAATAATTAAATGTACAGGAAACACACTTTTCCTGTACATTTAATTATTGAAACCAATATGTTCAAATCTGATAGCAATGGTGCTACACCATCAAATACATCTAATTTCTTAAAGACATGTAAAGAAATAAAAACTGTTCTCCTTAGCACAGAACCATCTACAGGCTCAAAGTGTGTTTTCAAAGAATCATAGTAAATAAGGGATCAATAAGCATTAAGTTAGAGGCAGCCCACAGCCAGATTCCAAAATTCCAGTGCTTCATGACATTTAGCCACACTATTTCCATGGAAATTCTAAGAGTAAAAAAGGTCATGTGCATGTGTGCTAAGTTGCTTCAGTTGTGTCTAACTCTTTACAACCCCATGGACTATAACCTGACAGACTCTTCTGTCCATGGGATTCTCCAGGCAAGAATACTGGAGTGGGTTGCCATTTCCTCCTCTAAGGGATCTTCCCCACCCAGGGATTGAACCCGTGTCTTCTGCGGCTCCTGAACTGCAGGCGGATTCTTTACCGCTGAGCCACCAGGGAAGTCCCTAAAGAAGTCACTGTTCAGCTAATTTAAACAAGCAATCTAACATAATTCAACTCCTATTTAAGTTGCCATCTTTCAAAATGAAGAAAAAAAAAAAAATCACTAAAATAATGGCTTATCTTCAATTACTTGAATAGAGGCTACAGAAGGAATTATCACTAAGTGTCTACAAAGAAGAAATAGAGTCTAGATACCAACACTCTCTTCTCAATCGTAACAGAAACAAAACGTCTCTAAAAGAATGCAAAGGCAGGAAAGGTGACCCAAAAATGAGACTCGTTACATTACAGTTGGTAGTGTCCTTGAAAATCTCCAATTTGTAAGATATTATTTGTCATTTTTGTTCAACACATCCATCATCTTGATCTATGCAAAGAACAATCACTGACAAGAAAATTTAAAATCTTGACATTCTACCTACCAAACCTGTCAAAATTGCTCTGAAAGCCTGGAGGCACTGGGACCTTAACCGTACTCTCTGATTGATTGACTCTTACTTCTAAATAAGCTACTATTCAAGAAATCTGGTACCAAACTCTTCATCAACTGATCACATGAGCTTTACTGTTTCTCCAATTTAAAAAAAAGTAAATGCACACCTACACACACACACTGATGCTCTATATGCCTACACACACACACACCCCAATGCTCTATTTCCCAGTTTATACTCAGCCTCAGTTTAAGACAAGTGTGTAAAAACAGAATCCAAACACAATGAGTAACAGTTATTTACTGGGTCCCAGGGAGGCCTGGCGTGCTGCAATTCATGGGGTTGCAAAGAGTCGGACACGACTGAGCCACTGAACTGAACTGGATACTATTTTAGGTACCTCAAATGCATTATAGAGGTTATTCCTCCCCAAAACTCTATGTGCTAGGTTTCATGATTTTAGGACACTTTTATCATGATTTTTACACGTTAGGAAACTCAAAATCAAACATCTGGTAATTTCTTAAATTCAAAATGGGAATGCTGATAATTGAAGCACAATGTATCTGATTTCAAAAAGACATTTTTTACTTCAACTAAAAGGCACTATCTTTGACAGGAAAAAATAAAGACAGTAGACTTTCACTTATTCATATTCAGTGACTATATACAAGAACACTGGAGTCACGCTGGCTGGATTCAAAACCAGCTCAACCGCGTACACCATGTGTGTCTTTGATCCTCAGTTATCTAACACATAAGTTAAAGACGGTAAGAGTACCTATGGCGTAAGACTGTCGTGAACGTTCAACAAATGTGTATGTGTACGAGGCTTGAAACACTATCATCCTACAGAACGGAAACATACTACTTCTGTGCCAGGGGGAAGTGGTACACGACGATCAGTATTCCCAAGGAAAATCTTAATTTCTGGGCAAAATAACCTAGACCACTAACCAACAGAAAACAGTAGCCTGGAGGAGATAGGGAGTGTGAAGAGAAAGTGGGTGGGGGACCCAGTCGACCTGACTCCGAGAGGTCCCGGCTGTGAGGCCCCACGAAAGAAGGCGGCATAGACGGAGCCCCCTCCCTGGGTGCTCAGCGTGAGGAAGACGCCTTCGGGGGTGGGCGGGGACCGGAGCCGGTGGCAGGAGACCCAGAAGGGCCGAAAGGGACCCGAGGAGGATGAAGGCCGCACCCTCGGTTTGAGGGGAGCGGGCCCGGCAGTCGAGGGAGGAAGACCATCCGGGGTCCCCAGAGGCCCCACCGGCGTCCCGAGGCGCCCAGTATCCTGAGGGGCCATCCTCGGTGTCCTAACGGCCTACCCTGGCGTCCCGAAGGGCCGTCCTGTCAGCAGGCGCCCACCTTGGCGTCCGAAGAGACCCGCCTCAGCATCGAGAGGGTCCTAACCCCAAGTCAGAGGCTCCGCTCGGGAGAAGAGTGGGCCGCGCCCCCACTGAGGGAGAAGAGGAGGCTGGAAGAAGGCGGCTGGAGGTGTGCCGAAGCGGCTGGTACTCACCGACCGTCCGCGCCGCGCGGATGAGCCCCTCCTCTCAAGTCCTGTTGGTCGCGAGCGGCCGCAGCACGTCAGGAATCTGAGGCGGGCGAGCGCGCGCGAACCTGAAACACCGCGGGGTTGCGACGGGCTCTCGGGGCGGGCGCATGCGCGGGCGTCCAAGGACGGAACCAACCCGTACTGAGCGGGGGAGGCTGCCACAGGACATACCAACTGTGTGAGGTGGGGGGTCGCCATCAACGGGAGGCAGATTTCATCTCCAAGAGTCGACTGGGCACCTCCCAGTGGTCTCGCAGTTTGTTCGTTTGCTTTACCATTTGCTAGTACTTTGAGGGAAACCAAAGAGCAGTAGTAACAGAGTCCGCGAAACCCTACCGTGGAACCTTAAAAGTCTTCTCTGCCACATCAAGCGTCGTCTGGCCCTGTTTTTGCGTGTAACTTAAGTTACACTGAAATTATCTGTTCATAAGATAATGAAAACAATCTCCGGATGGTAAATGTTATTAAAGTCTGACCATTTCAGGAGAAGAACGGACTCTGGGAAGTGGAGACTCTTAAAGATGCAAGGTAGAAGCATAAAATAAGAACAGCCACCTGTGGTGAAATTTAAAATCTGCATTTTTATGACCCAGCAATTTCATGTCTACAAGTGTGCAGAAGATGTGTTCATGTTCAGGCCCGCTTCCTTGTGAAAAATATAAACAAAGGAAATGTACAATAAGATGTGAATGAATAAAATGGTATGCTCTATAATAAAATATTACATATAAGACTCATAAATGAGTACTATATATATCGACATTTGATAGCTCGTAAGAGTTGTTGAATAGTAATGTGTCAATAAATATGTTACTGAAAATTTGGTCCTTCTCACCACACCAAATGAGAGTGATGGGGACAAGGTTTTGAGGATAAAGGAAGAAGAAATGTATTGTTCCTGCTGCTGCTAAGTCACGTCAGTCATGTCCGACTCTGTATGACCCCATAAATGGCAGCCCACAGGCTCCCCCGTCCCTGGGATTCTCCAGGCAAGAACACTGGAGTGGGTTGCCATTTCCTTCTCCAATGCATGAAAGTGAAAAGTGAAAGTGAAGTCGCTCAGTCGTGTCCGACTCTTAGCGACCCCATGGACTGCAGCCTACCAGGCTCCTCCCATGGGATTTTTCAGGCAAGAGTACTGGAGTGGGTTGCCATTGCCTTCTCCAGAAATGTATTGATTTGCCACCAAATGAGGAGGGTGGCAGACTAGAGACTGGGAAACTATGACCTGCCTTCTGGGGAGAAAGCAGGTGTATTTAAAGAAAAGTCTTGAAGCTGGGGTTAAGGTAAGAGGAACAAGCAGAGATGAATATGTATATACACACCATGACAATATGACTTGTGGACTTTCTGAAGATATGGTCCATATAACCCTAGCAAGTAGTAAAGAGCCTGGCCAAAAATAAACACCCAAAACTTGTTGATTGAATTGAATTGGGAAATGGGGAGATCAGAAAAGGTTTCAGCATAGGGCCAGAAATGCCCTTTTGAAGCATCTTACTTCAGAGAAAAATGTTTATCAATTGTTGTTAACAGCCGTCTGGCAAGCCTAAAGAGAGCCAGCCTATGGCGTGCAGCCTCTAAGATGGCCCCCAAACATCCTGCCTCCTGGCAATCACATTCTTATGGAATTCCTCCTTCCCTTTGAGTGTGGGCTACACTTAATGACTCTCTTTCAAAAAACAGATAATATGAGAGAAATGCTGGGATGTCATTTCCAAAATTAGGTTATAAAAAGACTCGAGCGGGCTTCCCTTGTGGCTCAGTGGTAAAGAATCCACCTGCCAATGCAGCAGACACATTTTGATCCCTGATCGGGGAAGATCTCACATGCCGGGGAGCAGCTAAGCCCACAACTACTTAGCCTGTGCTCTAGAGCCCAGGAGCCACAACTATTGAGCCTGCATGCTGCAACTACTAAAGCCCATGCACCTAGAGCCTGTGCTCTGCAATAAAAGAAGCCACATCTATGAGAAGACTGCATACGACAAGAAGAGTAGCCCCCACTTGTTGCAACTAGAGAAAGTCAGAGCAAAGCAACAAAGACCTAGAGCAGCCAAAAATAACATAAATAAATAAATAATTTTTTAAAATATGTTCGTAGGCCTGGGAGGGTGGGTGGATACATAATAAGCCAAAAATAGAGACTACTTCTGGAAAGGGAGCTAGAAGTCCAAATATGTGTTCAGACAAAGAGAACCTTAATTTATCTGTAATGTTCTCATTTTATTTTTACAACTTCTATATAATTTTAAATAAATAAACCATATATTTATAAAACAAGCAAAGCAATCACTCAGTTCAGTTCAGTTCAGTCGCTCAGTCACGTCTGAATCTTTGCAAACCCATGGACTAGCACGCCAGCCTCTGCTGGGGCTGGACCCCGGCAGGATCCAGGGGTACCCTCAGGATGACGGCTTCGGCAATAAGGATAGCAAAGCAGAGAGCAGGGCTTGATCTTCCTTGATTAACACAGAAAACCAATAAAGCTCCTGTGTTCCAAGGAGTCATCCTGAAAGAACAACAGAGAGAGAAAAGGAGGGAAAAGGAAAAAAGAACGACACAGGGAGACCAAGCTTCGGTGAGCGAGGTCCATAACTTTATTTTCAAAAGGAACTTTTATACCTTGACTTGTACATAGAGGGAAGTGAAAGATGCAAAGTCATACAGAGTCAGCCCGAACATTACATCTGTTTTTTCTTTATCAAAACCAGGATTTTTTCTGTACACCTTTCCCATAAAAAATGTTGTGTACATTATCTTCTGGCCTTGGAGGCCTGTGGACATTTTATGACCCTTTTTTGATAAAGGCTGATCAGCCAGAAAACTTATTTTCCCTTGAAGTGTTTTTTCTTTATTTCTCCCAGCCTCAGAAAATACTAAATAAAGTTACATTCTCACAGAGCAAAGGTGCAGTGGGTCACAACAAAGAAAGAACCAATTAGCTCAAAGGTCTGATGTGGTTAATTCCAAGGCTGCTACTTGTTTTTCTTACATTCCAACTATGTTAACCAATGCACTCCCGGGTACACAATGGATAAGGGATATGGGCACTTGGCAGCAAGCACTGGCCCAATAATTAAGCCCCTTACCAATACTATCTATTCTAATAATTTTTCATCCCTTAAAGGACTCTATGCTCATTAGGACTTTTAGAGTGTTTTGGCTTCCCGTGTCTTTCGAGGTTAGGGAGTTGTGAACAATTATGTGTGTTAATTGCAAGAGTATGGATAAACCTGTCAGGCAAACTAGAAAGCCAACAGAGGGGTTAAAATAGAAATATTCCTTTCATGTTCAGGAGACTTATTAACTAAAGCCCTAAGTTGATTTTTTCCAGAGAAAGGTGGTTGGGGATAGCCCCCTGTTAATGTCAGAAGAGTTGGTGAAAGGCACAAGATAGTAAGACAGACAGATTTTGGTTTTGGGGTAGATGCTCGAGCAGATTCAGGGGGTCCCTTGAGGCCTGATCCACCTTTTCCTGTCAGATCTCTTCCGCATGACCTTTGTCATGGGTGGGATCTCCCTTGGTGGCTCCCGGCACCTCCCTGTCCATCACCAACTCCC
This sequence comes from Bison bison bison, assembly GCF_000754665.1. Lineage (NCBI taxonomy): Eukaryota > Metazoa > Chordata > Mammalia > Artiodactyla > Bovidae > Bison > Bison bison. The sequence continues at coordinate 2,899,585 of NW_011494810.1, read as the reverse complement.
AGAGCCTGCTCAAACTCATGTACATTGAGTTGGTGATGTCATCCAACCATCTCATCCTCTGTCATCCCTTTCTCCTCCTCCTGCTGCTGCTGCTGCTGCTGCTGCTGCTGCTAAGTTGGTTCAGTCGTGTCTGACTCTGTGCGACCCCACAGACAGCAGCCCACCAGGCTCTGCCATCCCTGGGATTCTCCAGACAAGAACACTGGAGTGGATTGCCATTTCCTTCTCCAGAAATGTATTGATTTGCCACCAAATGAGGAGGGTGGCAGACTAGAGTCTGGGAAACTATGACCTGCCTTCTGGGGAGAAAGCAGGTGTATTTAAATCTTTCCCAGCATCCAGGTCTTTTCAAATGAGTAAGCTCTTCACATCAGATGGCCAAAGTACTGGAGTTTCAGCTTCAACATCAGTCCTTCCAATGAACACTCAGGACTGATCTCCTTTAGGATGGACAGGTTTGATCTCTTTGCAGTCCAAGGGACTCTCAAGAGTCTTCTCCAACACCACAGTTCAAAAGCATCAATTCTTTGGTGCTCAGCTTTCTTTATAAGCAATCACTAGAGACCGTTTAATGATTGCTGCATCAAGGGATCTAATCTTTCTGTGTTGATCTTTTTTTTCCCAAAGTTTTTCATGCCATTTCTTGTCATTTATAAAGTGGGTTATTTATTAACATTAGGAAAATCATTTGTTTACAACTCCTCATGTTCCACGTGGAAATACTACAGTTAGTGTAAAAAGCCTGGACCCTCTCTATCTCCTTCCTCACACCTCCCAGAGTAGGACAGACTTATATGACTGATAGGTTTCAGAGAAGGAACCGCACTTGCTTTTCCCAGTCCTTTCCTCACTCTCTCTCAGATCTGCCCACCTGCATGAAGCACATTTTTTCTGCTCTTCTCTGCTATAACTTTTCAGCACATCACACCATCCCTCACCTCTACTGTATACACCAAGAACAGCTGAGACTGTTTAGATGTACCATAACATGGCAAGGGCTTCCCAGGTGGCACTAGTGGTAAAGAATCTGCCTGCAAATGCAGAAGAGATGTAGGTTTGATCCTTGGGTCAGGAAGATCCCCTGGAGGAGGGCATGGCAACCCACTCCCGTATTCTTGCCTGGTGAATTCCATCAACAGGGGAGCCTGGTGGCTTGCAGTCCATAGGGTTGCACAAAGAGTCAGACATGACTGAAGCAACTTAGCACATGCACACATATGACATGGCAAGCCCATCCATTTCAGGATTGAAATATAAGCAAGCTCACTTGGTTAACACACTAATCTTTCAATCCATTCCAATCTTGGCCAAAGAACAGAAATGTTATTTATTGACCTCCTCAAACCACAATAATTAGGAAGCTGATAATTCTTTACTTTTCTTTAAAAAAGAAAATTGTAGGGCTATATAATTATCTACTCCTGTAAAACTATAGCAAAAGAGAACAGTACCAAAGCACATGTGCACAGCATCCAAGAAAATGCTGGAAAAGTCTCAAGTATATGCATACAGCACTTGGTTAGTCATTATGTAATCTTCTCTTTTTTCTTTTCATTTCTCTTTTTTTCATTTTTTGGCCTCAGCATTTATTATACCATTGGGCTCTTTCAAATCTATATTTCTATTTATTTATAAATAGAAATATTTGTATTTATAGGGAATACACACCATTAGATAGTGTTCTTGATTCCATTTAGAAATAAAATTTTCCTTCTCTTTTTTAAAGCTTCCATTTCAGTTTAACTGAAGAACAGCTTGAAATTGCAAGCAAGCTATTTTTTTCGACAAATATATATAATTAACAAATACTCATCTATTTGAATCTTAATTTTTTTAGATATTATAAATCAGATTAAAGAAACATCTGCCTTCAGGCATACAAAAATACATATACATAAGTTTATCCATTGGTGATTTTGTTTTATTTTGGGGGATTTTCTTTTGGCTGTGTCACATGGCTTGCAGCATCTTAATTCCCTGACCAGGGATTGAACCTGTGCCCCCTGCAATGGAAGCATTGAGTCCTAACCACTGGACTGCCAGGGAACTCCCTCATTGGTAATTTTAAAATACTGAAAATAAATGTTCAGTCATAGGAGAATGAAACATCCAGTTACAAGACTATTGGGACTTAGTATAGCCACTATGGAGAACAGTTTGAAAGTTCCTTAAAAAACTAAAATTAGACCTACTATATGATCCACCAGTCCTGCTCCTAGGCATGTATCTAGAGAAAACCATAATTTGAAAAGATAAAGCACCCCAATGTTCGTTGCAGCACCATTTATAATAGCCAGGACATGGAAGCAACCTAAATGTCCATCAAGAGAGGAGTGAATAAAAAAGATGTGGTACATATATACAATGGAATATTACTTGGCCATAAAAAGTGAAATAATGCTGTTTGCAGCAACATGGATGGACCTAGAGTGAAGTCAGACAGAGAAAGACATATCATATTATATTGCTTATATGTGGAATATTTTTTAAAAGAGTATATAGGAACATATTTATAAAACAGAAATAGAGTTACAGAGGTAGAAAACAAACTTAGAGTCACCAGAGAGTAAGGGGAGAAAGGATAAATTAGGAGATTGGGATTGATACATACTACCTTGGGAAAACAGAAAGTCACCTTGGAAAAAGCCTGAAGTTAACTCTTATCATGTCCTTTAAATACACAGCTCACTCTACTTGAAACTTCAGACTTGGGCAAATTAGTAGAACTTTAAGCCAAGAAAAAAAAAAAAGGCAAAGGGACATTTAAAATCTCAAACATGAGATCTCTGTCTGTCTGTCTGGATATGTAGGTATCAGTGTGTGTCCTTGTCTTTTGATAATATTGCTACAATTAATTTGTAAATAAGCTCTAATTTAATTGGCTTAAAGAAAAGTAAGTGCTTACAAAACAAACAATTCAAGATAAATTAAACTGAATGAATTTCAGGTTCACATGAACTGGGAAATATTCAATATTAAATTAATACCTGGTATCAATATTAATGTTTGTTTGTTAATCTAATTATTATGGACATATCTAAGAATCATCAACATTAAGTATAATACTTTTATTATGCCTAGATTTAATATAAACTAAATAAGATCTTAGTATATCTATTGCAAATTTGTCAACAAGGAAAGTCTTGATATAAAAAAACTTTTAAGGAAAGAAAATGCAAATGAGATAAGAGCTTTAGGTGATTTATGTTTACTGATCTATAGAGTGGTGAAATAAAGGACAGTTCATGGTTGCTTAAGGAAAGTAGGACATGTGCTTTTATTAAAAAGGTATAAGAAGTGGAATTACATTTTACTAAGGCAAAAGGAAGTAAGTCTGACTTACAGGTGGCTGTTCTCTGAATGGACAAATAAAGTGATAAATACAGAAAGTGAAAAAAAGTTTTATGAAAAGTGGATCCTGAGAAAAGAGTTTTGTGGATAGTACAAGTTTTCCTGAGATGTTGAACTGCCTCTGAAATCTTTTATTTCTGCTTTATTGACTATGCCAAAACCTTTGACTGTGTGAATCACAAAAATCTGTGGAAAATTCTGAAAGAGATGGGAATACCAGACCACCTGACCTGCTTCTTGAGAAACCTATATGCAGTCAGGAAGCAACAGCTAGAACTGGACATGGAACAACAGACTGGTTCCAAATAGGAAAAGGAGTACGTCAAGGCTGTATATTGTCAGCCTGCTTATTTAACTTATATGCAGAGTACATCATGAGAAACGCTGGGCTGGAAGAAGCACAAGCTGGAATCAAGATTGCCAGGAGAAATATTGATAACCTCAGATTAGCAGCAGCAATAGCAGATGACACCACCCTTACGGCAGAAAGTGAAAAACTAAAAAGCCTCCTGATAAAAGTGAGAGAGGAGAGTGAAAAAGTTGGCTTAAAGCTCAACACTCAGAAAACGAAGATCATGGCATCTGGTCCCATCACTTCATGGGAAATAGATGGGGAAACAGTGGAAACAGTGTCAGACTTTATTTCTGGGGGCTCCAAAATCGCTGCAGATGGTGATTGCAGCCATGAAATTAAAAGACGTTTACTCCTTGGAAGGAAAGTTATGACCAACCTAGACAGCGTATTAAAAAGCAGAGACAATACTTTGTCAACAAAGGTCTGTCTAGTCAAGGCTATGGTTTTTCCAGTACTCATGTGTGGATGTGAGAGTTGGACTATAAAGAAAGCTAAGCGCTGAAGAATTGATGCTTTTGAACTGTTGGAGAAGTTGGAGAAGACTCTTGAGAGTCCCTTGGACTGCAAGGAGATCCAACCAGTCCATCCTAAAGGAAATCAGTCCTGGGTGTTCATTGGAAGGACTGATGTTGAAGCTGAAACTCCAATACTTTGGCCACCTGACTCATCTGAAAAGACCCTGATGCTGGGAAAGATTGGGGGCAGGAGTAGAAGGGGATGACAAAGGATGAGATGGTTGGATGGCATCAAAGACTCAATGGACATGAGTTTGGGTGGACTCCAGGAGTTGGTGATGGACAGGGAGGCCTGGCGTGCTGCGGTTCATGGGGTTGCAAAGAGGTGGACACGATTGAGTGACTGAACTGAACTGAACTGATTGTTACTTTGGCTAAGTGAATAACTATTGTTTCACAGTGAATATAAGCTGGTACCAAACTGGAATTTATTTGGTTTTCTCTTTTTTATTAAGAGAACACAGTTTTTTTGGAATGAATGTGACTTTTGATAACAAGACTGTGTGAATTTCTTTTCCTTTAAATGATTTATATTTGTTTTTAAAACCTTTTGTTACTTTGATAAAAATGAATAAATATTATTTCAAAATGATCTATGAAGATAAATTTCATTCTGCTTCTACAAAAAATTAACCCCTCATTGTCAGACTTTTACCATCTTGATGTCCTTGTAACATGGCAACAGCCTACTTGTAAATCAGGGAATTTAAAATGGGTAAACAATAGTTGTAATAAAACAGTCAGGGCTCTGGGAAATCCAAGACAGCGCTTGGCTTTCTGGCTCCCAGACAAACTTCATTTTTTATTTGATGGGTTAAAGCCTTTCCTTGCTGCAGGGTTAACGCCTTCACAAAGGAAAAAAAAAAGTTAAAAGTGTGTCTTTCACTTAGAGTATACTTTCTACCATCTCCAGTGATCAAGGCACCCACTTCATGGGACAATCATACAAGCCTTAACAAAAACTTCACAAACTTCTTAAAACTATCACTGTTACAATCAACCTCAATCATCAGGCAAGGACAATAGAATGAAGATTAATTACAAGGGATTAAATAAACTGCCACATATGATTAAAATTTTCATGAGTTTTTGTCTGATACAGTATTGGCTTCTGATCTTCATTTTCAGATATAAAGAAGCTCTTCTCCTCAAGCTACTTATGGTTTAAAACAATTTGGTAATTTATACCTGTGGGCAAAATTAAAACATTTTTCTTTTCTCTATTTTGTTTTCTCTAACTTGTCCCTCCAGAAATTGGAGACACTTGGGTTCTGAATAGTCTTATCAGGTAAATAAAAGACTGTCTCCTGAAATATACAGAAGTCTCAAAACCTCTAGAGGGTTTTGGGAAACTCTAGAGGGAAAAAAATTCACCTAGGTCTATGGCATCTGTAGTCAATGGACCAAATTTATTTTAAAAGCAAATTAGTCTTGTCTGTGTTTAATAAAAATGGGGAAAATTTTAGAAAAAATATGTTTCACTAAATATTAAATTCTAGTTTTATTAATTAAGATATGTGTTTCCAAAAACTCACTTCTGAGATAATTCCTTGCTGTTATGTTGTATCATTACAATATTTAACTGAGTTAATAAAGGACATTATAAGTTTTTTTCTGAAACCTAGCTTCATAATCAGTCTTTGCATAATGATCAGATGCTCCATGATCTACAACCAGAAGATTAACAACAGGCGATAGTCATTTAACAGACAAAGTCAGGAATCTAAGTATACACTGGGCTGTGCCTAGTAAAAGTTCTTCAAGTCTTACTTGTGACCTTACTATTACTACTAGCTATATTGTTTGTTTTCTATATTGCCTGTTTCAGAAAGTTGTTGTGTCTTACACTACTAAATGGGTGACTGAGCCTCTGATAAAATGATGATGTATAGTTGCATATAAGATCAATGATTCTAAAGATATAATTTTAGAATATAGGAATAAGCAACAAGAGGGAATATTTTCCTGTACTGTAAGAGACTACAAGGCAGGTATGGTCCAGAATTGCCTAGTCCAGGAACAGCACATTAAGTGGCCAATCAGAAAAATCTTCTCCAGACCTGGGAATGAGTATTTCTAAACAGTTATAAAATGGTTGTAAAATGCCCCTAAATAATGGTCAAATTTATGGCCATAGGGTCTTTGCCAACCAGAAACTGGCACTTGCCATCTGCCTCTACAAAGATTAAATCAGGGCTGCTACAGTTGCCAACCTTCAATACCCCTTGAAAGGAGTTCAAGATAAAGATCAGGAATGAGGCACTCTGTGCTCTGGGGAAAATGGGCAGGACAGGACTTCAGATAGTTAGATGTTTTCAGGTAAGTATTTTCATGAGCCCCAGTTCTTGCATCTTCTCATACCTAAAGAAACACTAACATCATAGATGAATGTATGGTCCTGGTCTCTTGGCTAGCCCCTCTTCTGGGCCCCTTGGCAGCTTTTCTACCTCTATTAATCTTCAGGTCATCTTTAACCTTCTTGTTAAGTTTATTTCTTTCAAAAAACAACAAATGAATTTCCAGATGCTGTTACGATAAGGATATCAGCCAGTTGACACATGCTAGAACAAACCGCTATGTCATTTTGTGGACTTTCATCTCCCTCCATAAATGCACCCTGAAAGAGAGTGGGCATTGAGACCCAGGACCCACAATGCCCCTGGGAACCAAGATCCCACAGTGCCCCTGTCCAGTCTAACGAAGCCAGAGAGCAGTCTTTGCCCCTTTCCCCAATGACCTGGGTCCTCATGACCCAAGATGGGGATAGTCAGTCAGTTAGACATGAGCAGGGTACTAAAGGGCCAAAGATTTGATCCATAGATAAAGAGGTGGGGGGAATGTAGAGTCCTGCCCCAAGGTCAGAGCTGTGACACCTTGCACCAAGGCCACAGACACAGAGCCCAGAACCAAGGCCACCTCCAGAACTGACTAAACCCAATTGTAACCATTGCCAAAGTCCCCGCCTCCCCCGATCATCACCAACAGGCTTCCTGACTCCAAATGAAGTAAAAATGCCCACCCCAGTAGCCACCCTATACTGCCCTAACCAATCACCTAATGCCTCTTGTTCAAAGTGAAAGAAGAGAGTGAAAAAGTTGGCTTAAAGCTTAACATTCAAAAAACTAAGATCATGGTACCAGGTTCCATCACTTCATGGCAGACACATGGGGAAACAGTGGAAACAGTGGCTGACTTTATTTTGGGGGGCTCCAAAATCACTGCAGATGGTGACTGCAGCCATGAAATTAAAAGATGTTTGCTCGTTGGAAGAAAAGCTATGACCAACCTAGACATCATGTTAAAAAGCAGAGACATTACTTTGCCAACAAAGGTCCGTCTAGTCAAAACTATGGTTTTTCCAGTGGTCATGTATGGATGTGAGAGTTGGACTATAAAGAAAGCTGAGTGACGAAGAATTGATGCTTTTGAACTGTGGTGTTGGAGA
>NW_011494810.1:2882777-2891819 GCF_000754665.1 Bison bison bison | reverse complement strand
AGGAAATCAGTCGTGAATATTCATTGGAAGGACTGATGCTGAAGCTGAAACTCCAATACTTTGGTCATCTGATGCAAAGAGCCAACTCATTGGAAAAGACCCTGATGCTGGTAAAGATTGAAGGCAGGAGGAGAAGGAGACGACAGAGGATGAGATGGTTGGATAGCAACCACAACAAGAAAAGCCACTGCAATGAGAAGCTCACACACTGGAACTAGAAAAAAAGACCATGCAGCAACGAAGACCCAGCACAGCCAAAAATAATAAAAATAATTTTTTTTAAAAAGAGAGACAGAATGGCTTGATACCAAGGGCCAGGCAACCAAGCAGAGTTATGAAATCTATTTAAATGGGGAAGCAGTACTGTGTATTTGGCATGCCACTACTAAAGATCCCGAGTGCCACAACTAGAGAACTCACATGCCACAACAAAGATGGAAAATCCCACATGATGCAACTAAGACCTGGTGCAGCCAAATAAATAAATATTTTTAAAAAATAGATTTCCAACTGTCTATATTTTTTTAAAGGGGTAGGAAGGAGTTCCCAGGTGACAGAGTGGTAAAGAATCTGCCTGCCAACGCAGGAGACACAAGAGACACAGTTGGATCCCTAGGTTGGGAAGATTCCCTGGAGAAGGAAATGGCCACCCATTCCAGCACTCCAATATTCTTGCCTGGAAAATTCCACGGACAGAGGAGCCTGGCAGGTTACAGTCCATGGGGTTGCAGACAGAGGGACACGACTGAGCAACTGAGGGCATTTAGAAAAACAGGGCCTTTTTTCAGGCAACTTGGAAGATGAACGTGGGAACCAAAAGCAACCGACCATCTTTCAAATAAGAAGAGGGTCCTGCCTGGGGAAACTGGCCAAGAAAAGCTCCCTCCATACTACAAGAACATTGGACTGGGCTTCAAGACTCCAAATGAGGCCCTCGAAGCACCTACATTGACAAACAATGCCCTTTTACTGGTAATGTCTCCATTGGAGGGCAGATCCTGTCTGGTGCGGTGACAGAAATGAAGATGCAGAGGACAACTGTCATCTGCCGAGACTACCTTCACTACAACCACTTTGAGAAGCACCATAAGAACATGTCTGTGCACCTTTCCCCCTGCTTCAGGGACGTCCAGATCAGCAACATTGTCACAGTGGGTGAGTGCTGAGCAAGACTGTGTGCTTCAACATGCTCAAGGCCACCAAGGCTGCTGGAACTATGAAGTGGTTCCAGAAGTTCTGAGACTGGTCCGTTGCCCACTGCCTCAAACAAAATAAAGTTATTTTCCCAGTCAAAAAAAACAAAACAAAACAAAAACCCAGCAACCACAAGAAAGTTGAAATGGCTATAATATTAATAATATCATACAAAACAGACCTTAAAACAAAAAGAGTTTACTAGAGACACAGAAGGATATAGCATCATGATAAAAATATCAGCACATCAGAAGATAACAGTTACAAACATAAATGCATCTAAGAGCAGATCATCAAAATACATGAAGCAAAAAACGGACAGAAATGAAAGAAGAAATACACAACTCAACAATCAAATTTGGAGAATCCAATACACCACTTTCAATTACAGATAAAACAAACCCTCATTTAATGAGATAAAATAAAGCTTGAACAACAACACTAAAATTAGACCTTACAAACAACTATAAAACCCTCCAACAACAGAATATATACTCTTCTCAAGGAACAGGGAACAGTCTCCAGGATAGATATTATACTAGGCCTTTAAAAAAAAAAACCTCAGTAAATCTAAAAGGCTAGAAATAACTCAAGATATATTTTCCACTATAATAAAAAGAAATTAGAAATCAACTGCAGAAAGAAAAAAAAAAAGGGAAATTCACAAATACATGGAAATTAAACATTGAACTCCCAGACAATAATGGGTCTAAGAAGAAATCAAAAGGGAAATCAGGAAGTTATTTGAGATGAATGAAAATCAAGACACAACATACCAAAACTTGTTAAATGCAATTAAAGCAGTGCTTAGAAGGAAATTTACAACTGTAATGGAGTTATTAAGAAAGGAGAGAGGACTTCCCTAGTGGTCCATTGCTAAAGAATTGATCTCCCAGTGTAGGGGACACAGGTTCTATCCCTGATCCGGGAAGATTCCACATGCCTCTGGGCAACTAAGCCTGTGCCCCACAATTACTGAGCCCCTGCTCTAGACTCTGTGAGCCGTGGCTACTGAAGCCTGTGTGCCTTTGCGCCCGTCCTTTGCAAAAAAGGAAGCCACCACAATGAGAGGTTTGCACACAGCAACTGGAGAATATGTCTCTGTTCACGCAACTAGAAAAAGCCCACACATAGCAACAAAGACCTAGCGCGGCCAAAAATAAATAAATGAATAAAAAGAGAGAGATCACAAATCAGTAACCTAAACTTCTACCTCAACACACTGGAAGAAGAGTACTCTAAACCTAAAGCAAGCAAAAAAGGAAATAATAAAGAATACAGCAGACATTATGAAAATAGTGACTAAAAAAAACACTGAAAATCAGTGAAACCAAATGCTGATCCTTCAAAAAGATCTACACAATTGATATACATTTAGCAATATTAACCAAGATAAAAACAAAGATGACTTAAATTACCAGTATCAGAAATGAAAGGACATTACCATTTACCTTAGAAAAATTTTAAAAATCATAAAAGAATTCTATGAATTGTAGGCCAAAAATCTATAAATTAGATGAAATGGACAAATTCCCAGAAAGACACAAACTACCAAAACTGGCTCAAGAAGAAATAGACAATCTGAGTTTATCTAAGTCAGTGAAGAGGTTGAAATAGTAATTTAAAAACTTCCCACAGAGAAAAGCCCAGGCTCAGATGGCTTCATCACTGAATTCTACCAAACATATAAAGAATTCATAACAATTCTTCAAAAACTATTCTAAAAAACAGAACACAAAAAAAGGAGAAGGAATTCTCTAGCAGTTCAGTGGTTAGGGCTGTATGCTTCCACTGAAGAGAGCACAAGCTCAATTCTGGGTCAGGGAACTAAGATCCTTCATGCCACATAGCATGACCAAAATAAAATAATTTTTAAAAAGTTTTAAACAAAAAATAGAAGTTGAGAGAATATTTCCCAAGTCATTTCATGGGACCAATATAACTCTTATGCCAAAAACAAAGACATCATAAGAAAAGAAAATTACTGATCAATATCTCTTATGAATATGGTTACAATAATCCTTGAAGAAGGAAATGGCAACCCACTCCAGTATTCTTGCCTCGAGAATCCCATGGAGAGAGGAGTTTGCGGGCCATGGTCCACGGGGTCGCAGAGAGTAGGACACGACTGAAGTGACTAAGCAAGCACGCACGCACAATAATCCTCAACAAAATTTAGCATTTTATAAAAAGATTTGTTCAGGCTTCCCTGGTGGTCTGGTAGTTAAGAATCTGCCTGCCAGTGCAGGGGACACAGGTTCCATCCCTGAATGGGGAAGGTCCCACATGCTGCAGGGCAACTAAGCCTGAGCCACAACTACTGAGACTGCACAATGCAACTACTGAACATTTGCACCGAGAGCCTGTGCTCTGCAATGAGAGCAGCCACCACAATGACAAGTGTGTGCATCACAACTAGAGAGGGGCCCACACTTGCCACAACCAGAGAAAGCCCATGCACAGCAACAAAGACCCAGTGCAGCCAAACATAAATAAATAAAATAATTAATTAATAAAAAGAGATTTGCTCACTATGATCAACTGGGATTTATTCTACTAATGCAAGGTTGGTTTTATATCTGAAAACCAATTAATATGGTACATCACATCAGTAATATAAGACATCACATCCAATACTTTTTTATGATTAAAAAACTCAACAAACTTGGAATATAAAGGAATTAACCCCATAATAGACTTTTATGAAAAAGACCACAGTTAACATCACACTTAACAGTAAAAAATTAGATGCTTTCCCACTAAGATTTAGAACAAGACAAGAATGTTCACTCTTGCTACCTCTAATCAACATTATCTTAGAGGTTCTAGCCAAGACAATTAGAAAGAAATAAAAGATATCTAGATTGAAAAGAAAGGAGTAAAATGATCTCCATTTTCAGATGGAATGAACTTGTATATAGGAATTCCTAAGGTATCCACTAAAAAAAATATTAGAATTAATAAATAAGTTCTGCAAAGTTGTAAAAGATCAATAAAAATAAATTATACTTCTATACATTTGCAATGAACAATCTAAATATGAAATTAAAAATAGCATTACGATACCATCATAAGGAATAAAATACTTAGGCAAAATTTTAACAAAAGACATATAGAACTTATACCCTGAGAACTACAAAATGCTGTTGAAAAAAAAGTTAAACTAGATCTAAATAACTGGAAAAAACATCCCATGTTCTGATCAGAACTAACAGTTAATATACAATACTCCCAAACTGATCTACAGATTCAATACCATCTCTATCTACTTTGTAGAAATTGATGAGCTAACACTAAGATTCGCACAGAAAACCAAGAATAGCCAAAACAACACACTCCCATTTCAAATTTATTACAAAGCAATGATAATAAAGACAATTTGGTACTAGGAAAAAAGCAAACACACAGATCAATGGAATAGAATTGAGTGACCAAAAATAAAACCATGTATCTAGCATCAATTGATTTGAACCCAAAGTTCAACCTTGGGACCAAAGTTGGATGGTCCAAAGACCATCAATGGGAAAAGAACAGTATTTTCAATAAATGGTGTAGGAACAATTAGAATTAGACACTTATCTCACACAATATACAAAAATTAACTCAAAATTGATCAAAGATCTAAACTTAAGAGGTAAAACTATAAAACTCTTGGAAGACAACACAGAGGGAATTTTCATGTTCCTATATTTGGCAATGATACTTTAATAAGACATCAAAAGCACAGGCAACAAAAATTAAACTGACAATCAAAATTAAAAAATTTTGTGCATGAAAGGACACCGTCAAGAGAGTGAAAAGACAACCCATGAAATAGGGGAAAAATTTTGAAATCTGGTAAAGAATTAATGTCTAAAATTTTAAACTCACATCTCAAGGACAAAAGCACATGGAAACAACACCAATCCAAAACCAGCAAAAGTCTTGAATAGGCATTTCACCAAAGATATACAGATGTCTAATAACCTCAGATATGCGGAAGACACCACCTTTATGGCAGAAAGTGAAGAACTAAAAAGCCTCTTGATGAAAGTGAAAGAGGAGAGTGAAAAAGTTGGCTTAAAGCTCAACATTCAGAAAACTAAGATCATGGCACCCGGTCCCATCACTTCATGGCCAATAGATGGGGAAACAATGGAAACAGTGAGAGACTATTTTGGGGGGCTCTAAAATCACTGCAGATGGTGACTGAAGCCATGAAATTAAAAGACGCTTACTCCTTGGAAGGAAAGTTATGACCAACCTAGATAGCTTATTCAAAAGCAGAGACATCACTTTGCCAACAAAGGTCTGTCTAGTCAAGGCTATGGTTTTTCCAGTGGTCACGTATGGATCCGAGAGAGTTGGACTATAAAGAAAGCTGAGCGCCGAAGAATTGATGCTTTTGAACTGTGGTGTTGGAGAAGACTCTTGAGAGTCCCTTGGACTGCAAGGAGATCCAACCAGTCCATCTTAAAGGAGATCAGCCCTGGGAGCTCTTTGGAAGGACTGATGTTGAAGCTGAAACTCCCATACTTCGGCCATCTGATGCGAAGAGCTGACTCACTTGAAAAGACCCTGATGCTGGGAAAGATTGAGGGTAGGAGGAGAAGGGGACGACAGAGGATGAGATGGTTGGATGGCATCATCAACTCGATGGACATGGGTTTGGGTGGACTCTGGGAGTTGGTAATGGACAGGGAGGCCTGGCGTGCTGCAATTCATCCATACAGTGAAACATTATCCACTCTTAAAAAGGAAGGAAATCCTGACATATGCCACAACACAGATGAACCTTGAAGAATTCTGCTGAGTGAAATAAGCCAGATACTAAAAGACAAATACTGGGACATCCATGGTGGTCCAGTGGCTAAGAATCTGAGAGCCTGGGTTCAATCCCTGGTCAGGGAACTAGATCCCACATGCCGCAACTGAAGTTCAAATGACACAACTAAAGATCTAGCATACCCCAACAAAGACCTAGTGAAGCCAAAAAAACCCAAAATGACAAATACTGTATGATCCCACTTACATGAGGTACTTAAAGTAGTCAAAATCGTAAAGAAGAAAGTATAATGGTGGTTTCCAGGAGTTAGGGGAAGGGGAAAATGGGAGGTTATTATTTAGTGTATTTTCATTTTACAAAGTGAAAAAAGATCTAGAAATGATGGTGGTAATGATTACACAGTATGAATGTACGCAAGGCCACTGAACTGGACACTTAAAAATGGTTAAGGGAACTTCCCTGGTAGTCCAGTGGTTAAGAATCCACCTTCCGTTGCAGGGGACTTAGGTTTAATTCTTGGTCAGGGAACTAAGATCCCACATACGGCAGGGGGACTAAGACTATGAACCTCAACTACTGAGCCTCTGCACACATTCTAGCATCCCTGCGCCACAACAAGGAGCCTGCATGCCAGAACAAAGTTTCCACGTGCCACAACTGAGACCCTATGTTAGCTGCTCAGTTGCTCAGTTGTGTCCAACTCTTTGCTACGCTCTGGACTATAGCCCGCCAGGCTCCTCAGTCCACGGGATTCTCCAGGCAAGAATACTGGAGTGGGTTGCCATTGCCTTCTTCAGGGGATCTTCCCAACCCAGGAATTGAACCCAGGTCTCCCACACTGTATGCAGGTTCTTTCCCTCTGACCCTATGCAGCCAAATAAATAATCAATATATATATATATTTTTGAAATTCAATTCCACCTTTTTTTTTATTATTATTATTTAAGAAGTCCAGATCGAGTGGTGGCAAAACAACTGCCTCCACGGTGGTTCCTCAGCTAAACGAGCATGCGAGGGTGACAGATAGATGGCTCTGCCAGGAGTGTGAGAGTGTGTCCCTGTAAGGTGCCTGCCCGTGTGGGTACTTAGGGTGACGCCTGCCAGGCAGGAGTCCCCGTGTATTGAATGTGGGTTTTCTCTGCCCTGGGTCTGGGAGCTGGTCCCGGGGAGTGGGTGTAGGGTGTGTAACTCTCCCCACACCAGCTGTGAGCAGCTGTGGGTTTCCTCCTGTCCCGGGTTACATTGCCCCTCGTGTGTTCCCACGTCTGTGTAGTGTGATGTGACCTGTAAGGCCAACAGGCCTAGCTGGGTCCTGGGAGTCTGCACAGTGCATGGGGGGTGGGTTTTCTGGGATGGGGACCTGGGGAGATTCAAAGCTAGAGGGATGCTGTAGAAATTTAATTTTAGGGGGGCTAGAGCCCCCAAGGTGCAGGATCAGGCCTGGCCCCAGAGGATGGAACCCCCCACCCCTCCTCCAGGGGGTGCAACTGGGGGAGGGGCCATGACCAGAGCTTGGTCTTCTCTGGATCTGTGGGGCGGCCGACACCCTCATAGATGCTCACTGGCGACCTGGGCCAGGATCTCCTTGATGCGGACGATGAGCTTGTCGTGCTAAGGCGGGGTCGCTCTCCATGGCGCCGTGCAGCCGGGCCATGTAGAAGTCCAGGGTGCTCAGCGTGGGCGTTTCGCCGGTGCCAGGCACTGGCAGCGAAGCGAAGCTGGCGGTGAGCGCTTGGCGCACCGCCTGGAGCTGCTGCTGCAGCGCCAGCGTCCGCCGCTCCTCCAGCGCCAGCTCCTGCTCCAGACGCTCGCGCGCGCTGCTCATGCTCTGCGTGTGCTTTTGCAGCACAGCGTTCTGCTCCTCGAAGGCCAGGTTCATCTTCCGCAGGCGCCGCAGCTCCGCCTCCCGCGCTTTGTTTTGGTCCAAGAACTCTTCAGTGAAGATGCGGACGTCGAAAGTTGAGAAGCCGTCACAGTCCCCACCCTTGTGTCCATTCAAAAGGGTATTCATGAGCCCAGAGCTGGAATCCTCTTTCTTGATCTTTTCCTGGATCTTCTCCGCACACATCTTGTAGGCTTCCGACTGCTGGTAGGCCCTCAGCTCCTTCATGTACTGCTGCTTCTCCCGTTCAGCCTCGTCCAAGTACCGCTGTTTCTCCGCCGGCTGCAGCTTGCTCCACTTGGCGCCCAGCATCTTGGTGATCTCGGGAAAGGGCAGGTCCGGGTGGCGCGTCCGGATCTGCTCGCGCCGCTGGTTCAGGAAACGCACTTAGCCGGTGACAGGTGCCTTGGGCCCATTCGGCAGGATCTTCTTCCGCTTCTTGCCCTTGGGCCAGCCGCGCTTCTTCATCGGCTCCTCTTCATGGGATCCCTTCTCTCCGGCCCGCGGGCCCTCGCCGCGCTCTTGCTTGACAGCCACCACGAAGCTCCCATGCTGTCCTGGAGCCTTGCCGCTCGCCAGTGCGGAGGCCGCGCCGGGCTGCTTGGGGCCGTGGGACATGGCCACTCCCGGCCGCACCTTCAAAGAAACTTTCCCGGACCTCTCGGCTGCTACGACGCTCCAACCAACCGCTGGGAGCCCGCCCCTGCTCTCAAATATTTTTTTAAAAGGTTAAGATAGGGGAATTCTCTGGCAATCTAGTGGTTAGGACTCCATGTTTTACTGCCAAGGGCCTGGGTTTGATCCCCAGTTGGGAAACTAAGATCCCCCAAGCCTCACAGAGCTGCCAAAATAAACAAATAAAAATATATTATTTAATGGTTACAGTAGGAAATTTTATGTTCTGTGTATTTTACCACAATAAAAAAGTTGGAAGAAAAACAAAAATTCCTTGTCTTTGCCTCTGAACATTCACACCTAATATATTCCTTATCTCTGTTAGTGGGTTTACATACTATATATTGCGCATATTCCCTCAAGCTAGAAGCCTCTTGGACCACCCTCCTGGGCACATTCTATGGGTCATGGACTCTTGAATTCAGAAAGACACTTTGATCCACCCCCTCCTTTGCCTCTGCCTTGGTTCAGGTCCCTCTCATGTCATGCTGTTGTTCAGTCACTAAGTCATGTCCGACTCTTTGCG
>NW_011494810.1:2877554-2882677 GCF_000754665.1 Bison bison bison | reverse complement strand
CCCCATGAGCTGCAGCATGTCAAGCTCCCCTGTCCTTCATTATCTCTGAAGTTTGCTCAGATTCATGTTCATTTAATCGGTGATGCTAAATGATGGGGTCGCAAAGAGTTTTGAATGATGGTTCAAAACATCAGTCATTCAACCATCTCATTTTCTGTCACTCCTTTCTCCTTCTGCCCTTAATCTTTGCCTACATAAGAGTCTTTTCCGGTAAGTTGGCCCTTCACATCAGGTGGCCAAACTATTGGAGCTTCAGCTTCAGCATCAGTTCTTCCAATGAATATTCAGAACTGATTTCCTTTAGGACTAACTGTTTTGATCTCCTTGCTATCCAAGGGACTTTCAAGAGTCTTCTCCAACACCACAGTTAGAAAGCATTAATTCTTTGGTGCTCAGCCTTCTTTATGGTCCAGCTCTAACATCTGTACATGACTACTGGAAAAACCATAGCTTTGACTATACAGACCTTGGTTGGCAAAGTGATGTCTCTGCTTTTTAATACGATGTCTAGGTTTATCACAGCTTTCCAAGGAGTAAGTGTCTTAATTTCATGACTGCAGTGACTGTTCACTGTGATTTGGGAGCCCAAGAAAATAAAATCTTTCGCTGCTTCCACTTTTTCCCCTTCTATTTGCCCTGAAGTGATGGGACCAGGTACCATATTGCAATAGCTTATGCATTATCACCAGCTTTATGTTTAAAACACTAATCCAATCCTATCATTTTTCTGCATAAAAATATTTAATAACTCATCACTGCCCACAGAACAAGCATAGCTCTCAAAGTATTCTCAGCATAACTTTCTACGTCTTGCTCCTATCAGTCTCCACACTAGGCTCCAGCTCCCATTCCCTAGGGTCACACATACATGCCTTAACTTACCTTCTGTTATACATAGTTTTCCCATTATCTAAAACTAACTTTCTCTCCTTCATGTAGAGAATTTGTAATCACCCTCCAAAGCTCAGAATCAACATCTCCTCCCTGATTCTCCATTCAAGACACTTGGTTGCTTCTTTCATCAGCCAGTCAATAAAAACTGAAAGCCAACTATGTGCCCTAGTACTCCTCTGTCCATGGAATTCTCCAGGCAAGAATACTGGAGTGTGTAGCCATTCCCTTCTCCAGGGGATCTTCCTGACCCAGGGATCGAACCCAGGTCTCCTGCATTGCAGGCAGATTCTTTACCCTCTGAACCACCAGGGAAGAATAATACAAGGTACTAAGGCCACAGTAAACAAGAGTCTGTCTGACCCAGACTCTAATAGTCTGCTGCCATGCTGTTGCTTCAGTCATGTAAAACTCTTTGCGACCCCATCGACTGTAGCCCACCAGGCTCCCAGGCAAGAATACTGGAGTGGGTTGCCATTTCTTTCTCCAAAATAAATAGACAAACTTTTTTCAAAAAAAGAACTGATTGTTGGCAGCTCAATAATTATATATATTTTTGAAACATATAGGACTTCCCTGGTCATCCAGTGGTTAAGACTCTACATTTTCCATGCAGGGGCACAGATTGGATCCCTGGTCAAGGAAGTTCCCCATGATGTGGGGTGTAACCAAAAATTAATTAATTAATTGTAAAACAATAGCATAGAAAGCAAAAATTGTTAGAATCAAATTATTTCAAGTCTCTAGCATTATTCAAGAAGTGTGAAAAATACTAAGGCAATGACACCCCACTCTAGTACTCTTGCCTGGAAAATCCCATGGACGGAGGAGCCTGGTAGGCTGCAGTCCGTGGGGTCGATAAGAGTTGGACAAGACTGAGCAACTTCACTTTCACTTTCCACTTTCATGCATTGGAGAATGAAATGGCAACCCACACCAGTATTCTTGCCTGGAGAATCCCAGGGATGGGGGAGCCTGGTGGGCTGCCATCTACGGGGTCGCACAGAGTCGGACACGACTGAAGCAACTTAGCAGCAGCAGCAGCAGCATGGTGAGTTAAGAATGCTTATTATAATCCCTAGATGTTGTTGTTCAGTCACTAAGTCATGTCCAACTCTTTGCTACCCCATGGACTGCAGTATGCCAGGCTTCTCTGTCCTTCACTATCTCTCAGAGTTTGCTCAAACTCATGTCTATTAAGTCAGCAATGTCATCCAAACTCTGTCATCCCCTCCTTCTTTTGCCTTCAATCTTTCCCAGCATCAAGGTCTTTTCTAATGAGTCCACTCTTCGCATCAGGTGGCCCAAGTATTGGAGCTTCAGCTTCAGCATCAGTCCTTCCAATGAATAGTCCGAGTTGATTTCTTTTAGGATTGACCAATTTGATCTCCTTGATGTCCCAGAGACTCTCAAGAGTCTTCTCCAGCACCACAGTTCACGCCACTAAAAGAGTAATCAAATAATAATCAAATATCTAAATAGTTAAATATTAATGAAAATAAAGACTAAAAAGTGGAATGATAAAAATCATTGTTCAGGGCTTCCCTGGTGGCTCAAAGGTAAAGAATCTGCCTGCCAATGCAGGTGACACAGACTCTATCCCTGGTCCAGGAAGAATCCACATGCCTGGGGCAACTGGGCCAGTGTACCACAACTACTGAGCCCACGTGCCCTGGAGCTTGTGCTCTTCAACAAGAGAAACCACCGCAATGAGAAGCTCGTGCACTGCAACTAGAGTAGCTCCCGCTCATTGCAACTAGAGCAAAGCCCACGCAGCAGCGAAGACACAGCACAGCCAAAAATAAATATATTAAAAAATTTTAAGTCATTGTTCAATACAAAAGAAGGCCAGAAAAGAGAAAGAATGAAGGAACAAAGAACAGATAGAACAAAATAAACAGCAAAATAGTAGAAATAAACACACTATATCATAACAAAATTAAATGGAAATGAAGTAAAACACTCTAAATAAAAAATAAAGATTATCAGACCGGATTTTAAAAATACAACTATATGCTATTTACAAGTGACACACTTTAAATATAAGCTCATCAAGGTTAAAAGAACACAATAGAACAGGATCAAAAAAGATGCGCCATACAAATAAAACAGAAAAAAGCTGGCTTAGCTAAATTATTATTGGGCAAAATAGACTTTAAGATAAGTTCACACTGATAAAAGTGTTTGTATAGCTGAAAATACAAGCTTTTAATTGCATCTTTAGAAATAAAATATATGAAACAAAAAATAACAGAATGAAAAAGTAAACAAACCCACAATCATTGTTGGAGACACACGTCTCAATAATTGACAGAACTAGTAAAGTATCAGTAGGGATACAGAAGATCTGAACCTACCATCAACTATATTGACAAAATTGAATATTTACACAACACTATACCCATCAACCGGAGAAGGCAATGGCAGCCCACTCCAGTACTTTTGCCTGGAGAACCCCATGGATGGAAAAGCCTGGTAGGCTGCAGTCCATGGGGTCGCACAGGGTCAGACACGACTCAGCGACTTCACTTTCACTTTTCACTTTCATCCATTGGAGAAGGAAATGGCAACCCACTCCAGTATTCTTGCCTGGAGAATCCCAGGGATGGGGGAGCCTGGTGGGCTGCTGTCTCTGGGGTTGCACGGAGTCAGACATGACTGAAGCGACTTAGCAGCAGCATACCCATTAACTGCAAAATACATTCTTTTTAAATACAAGTGAAATGTTCACCAAATAGACCAATATGCTGGCCCATAAAACAGATCTCAAGAGACTTCAAAAGACTGAAGTCTGACACGGTATGTTCTCTGATCACAATAAATTAAATAATAAATTAACAAGAAATCAAAAGAAGCCCTAAATATATGGAAATTAAGCAACTCATTTATACAAAGTTCAAGATCAGGCGAAACTAATCCACAGAAATAGAGTTGAAGATAGTTTCTTTTGGGTAAGATGAGACAGTGAGCATTCTGAGACTCTGAATGTTCTATATCTTAATATAGGCAGTGGTTATACAGGTGTATTTACATATAAAATTCATTCAAGATTTGTATTTATACACTTTAAGTAAGTTGTATATAAAAATGTAAATT
Organism: Bison bison bison; assembly: GCF_000754665.1. Lineage (NCBI taxonomy): Eukaryota > Metazoa > Chordata > Mammalia > Artiodactyla > Bovidae > Bison > Bison bison. The sequence continues at coordinate 2,878,690 of NW_011494810.1, read as the reverse complement.
AGAGGGACTTCCCTGCTGGTTCAGTGGTTAGGAATCCACCTGCCAATGCAGGGGACACAGGTTGGATCCCTGATCTGAGAAGATTCCACGTGCTGCAGGGCAACTAAGCACGTGAGCCACAACTACTGAGCCTCTGTGCCACAGCTACTAAAGCTTAAAGCTTACATGCCCCACAGCCTGTGCTTCTCAGCAAGAGAAGCCTCCACCATGAGAAGTCCATGCACCTCAACTAGAGGGTAGCCTCCACTTAAGGCAACTAGAGAAAGCCCGTGCACAGCAGCAAAGACCCAGTGCAACCAAAAAGGAATTAATTAATTAATTAATTTAAAAGAAAATAAACCAATTGCTGCTATTTTTTTTTAATGTAAATTAGAATAAAAGACATTGGGAATTCCCTGAAAGTCCAGTGGTTAGAACTCAGCCGTCTTACTGCCAGGGCCCAGGGTTCAATCCTTGGTCAGGGAGCTAAGATCCCACAAACTACGTGGTGCAGCCAAAAAAAAAGCATATAAAGAAAAAAGACATTAAATTCCCTAGTACCTAAAAAGTATCTAGTTTATGGTTGCATTCTAAGTCACTTCAGTTGTGTCTAACTCTTTGTGATCCCATAAACTGTGGCCCACCAGGTTCCTCTGGCCAAGGGATTCTCCAGGCAAGAATACTGGAGTGGGTTGCCATGCCCTCCTCCAAGGGAATCTTCCTGACCCAAGGATCAAACCTGCATTTCTTTATGTCTCCTGCATTGGCAGATGGGCTCTTAACCCCTGGGAAGCCATCTAGTTCATGGAGGATGCTAAATAAATGTTTAATGAATTTAAAAAGGAGAGAGAAATAAAGAATAGAATGAAAAGGTTTAACATACTTTTAATACCATTTACACCAATTAGATTGGCAAGAGATAAAGAAGTCGGCTAGTACCAAGTGCTGTAGAGAATGAAAATCAATGGAAACCCTTATACTTTGCTGATGAGAATATACATTGATTCACTTTAGAAAGCAATTAGGTGTTGGCTTATAAAGTATATCATTCACATACTCTCAGTTCAGTTCAGTTCAGTCACTCAGTCATGTCCGACTCTTTGCAACCCCATGAATCACAGCACGCCAGGCCTCCCTGTCCATCACCAACACCCGGA
>NW_011494810.1:2840773-2877262 GCF_000754665.1 Bison bison bison | reverse complement strand
TCCCCAACCCCTCCCAGCATCAGGGTCTTTTCCAATGAGTCAACTCTTCACATGAGGTGGCCAAAATATTGGAGTTTCAGCTTTAGCATCAGTCCTTCCAATGAACACCCATGACTGATCTCCTTTAGGATGGACTGGTTGGATCTCCTTGCAGTCCAAGGGACTCTCATGAGTAATCTCTAACACCACAGTTCAAAAGCATCAATTCTTTGGCACTCAGCTTTCTTCACAGTCCAATTCCTACATCCATACATGACCACTGGAAAAACCATAGCCTTGACCAGATGGACCTTTGTTGGCAAAGTAATGTCTCTGCTTTTTAATGTGCTATCTAGGTTGGTCATAACTTTCCTTCCAAGGAGTAAGCATCTTTTAATTTCATGGCTGCAATTACCATCCGCAGTGATTTTGAGGCCAAAAAAATAAAGTCTGACACTATTTCCCCATCTATTTCCCATGAAGTGATATGACCAGATGCCCTGATCTTAGTTTTCTGATTGAGCTTTAAGCCAACTTTTTCACTCTCCTATTTTACTTTCATCAAGAGGCTTTTTAGTTCCTCTTCACTTTCTGCCATAAAGGTGGTGTATTCTGCATATCTGAGGTTATCAATATTTCTCCTGGCAATCTTGATTCCAGCTTGTGCTTCTTCAGCCCAGCGTTTCTCATGATGTACTCTATATATAAGTTAAATAAGCAGGGTGAAAATATATACAGCCTTAACATACTCCTTTTCCTATTTGGAACCAGTCTGTTGTTCCATGTCCAGTTGTAACAGTTGCTTCCTGACATGCATACACATTTCTCAAGAGGCAGGGCAGATGGTCTGATATTCCCATCTCTTTCAGAATTTTCCACAGTTTGTTGTGATCCACACAGTCAAAGGCTTTGGTATAGTAAATTAAGCAGAAATAGATGTTTTTTCTGGAACTCTCTTGCTTTTTTAATGATACAACAGATGTTGGCAATTTGATCTCTGGTTCCTCTGCCTTTTCTAAAACCAGCTTGAACATCTGGAAGTTCACATTTCATGTACTGCTGAAGCCTGGCTTGGAGAATTTTGAGCATTACTTTACTAGCATGTGAGATGAGCACAACTGTGCGGTAGTTTGAGCATTCTTTGGCATTGCCTTTCTTTGGGATTGGAATGAAAGCTGACCTTTTCCAGTCCTGTGGCCATTGCTGAGTTTTCCAAATTTGCTGGCATATTGAGTGCAGCACTTTCACAGCATTATCTTTCAGGATTTGGAATAGCTCAACTGGAATTCTATCACCTCCATTAGCTTTGTTCATAGTGATGCTTTCTAAGGCCCACTTGACTTCACATTCCAGGATGTCTGACTCTAGGTGAGTGATCACACCATCGTGATTATCTGGGTCGTGAAGATCTTTTTTGTACAGTTTTTCTGTGTATTCTTGCCACCTGGTCTTAATATCTTCTGCTTCTGTTAGGTCCATACCATTTCTGTCCTTTATCGAGCCCATCTTTGCATGAAATGTTACCTTGGTATCTCTAATTTTCTTGAAGAGATCTCTAGTCTTTCCCATTCTGTTGTTTTCCTCTATTTCTTTGCATTGATCACTGAGGAAGGCTTTCTTATCTCTTCTTGCTATTCTTTGAAACTCTATGTTCAAATGGGAATATCTTTCCGTTTCTCCTTTGCTTTCGCTTCTCTTCTTTTCACAGCTATTTGTAAGGTCTCTTCAGACAGCCATTTTGCTTTTTTGCATTTCTTTTCCATGGGAATGGTCTTGATCTCTGTTTCCTGGACAATGTCATGAACCTCCATCCATAGTTCATCAGGTACTCTGTCTGTCAGATCTAGTCCCTTAAATCTATTTCTCACTTCAACTGTATAATCATAAAGGATTTGATTTAGGTCATACCTGAATGGTCTAGTGGTTTTCCCTACTTTCTTCAATTTAAGTCTGAATTTGGCAATAAGGAGTTCAATGTCTGAGCCACAGTCAGCTCCTGGTCTTGTTTTTGCTGACTGTATAGAGCTTCTCCATCTTTGGCTGCAAAGAATATAATCAATCTGATTTGGGTGTTTGTTGACCATCTGATGATGTCCGTGTGTAGAGTCTTCCACCACCTGACAATTCAGCTCCTAGGTGTGGATCCTAAGATGCTCCTGCCCAAGTGCCCCAAGCATTAATTATAAGAATGTTAGTAGTAGCTCTGCTGAAAAGCAAAAACTGGAAACATCTCAAATGTCCATCAATAGTAGAACAGATAAAGCAATTATGGTATATCCACACAATAAAATATTGTCCCCCAGTGACTATGAATGAAACATAGTTGCTTGCAACAACATAGATATCAGAAATTTAATGTTGAATGAAAAAGGACAATCACAGAAAAAAATACAAACTGTATGATACCATGCTTATGAAGCTCAAATGCAAACAAAATTGAACATTATGTTTTCTAAGCATATATGCAATTTTTTTAAAGCAAGGAAATTATAAATACAAAATTCAAAATAACAGTTAGGAGGAGGTGGGGAGACAAGATAACATCCTAGTTCAGATTGGATGGTGACTTCGTGAGTGTCCATTATATTTTCATTCTTTATAATTTATATGTAATATTTTATATGTATTAAATATGATAACAAAATATTGTAAATAAAGAAAAAGGCAGTAGAAAGTGTTATAGGAGTATGCAGAAAATGAGTTGTGTACTTCTTCCTGGAAGAGAGGAGATATTAAGAATTTCATCTAGTAGGTGTGTCAGGAGTCCCCAGGTTCAGTGATTCACTAGAAGGCCTCAGAGGACTCAGTATATAACTGTACTCATAGTTATGATATATTATAGCCAAAAGACAAAAATAATCAACAAAGGGAAAGAGGGCATGGGGAAAAGTCCAAAGGAAACCAAGCATAAACATCCAAGAGTCCCTTCCCAGTAGAGTCACACAGGACATAATCAGTTCCTCCAGAATGAAACTATAACCCCACTTGTGAGGTGCTGTCTACCAGAGAAACTTGCCTGAGCCTAGACATCCATGGCTTTTATCAGAGGTTAGTAGTGTAGGCACTCTGCCGAGCATGTACGAAAATTTCAGACTCCCAAAAGGAAAGCAGGTGTTTAGCATAAACCATATTGCTAGCACGGTTTAGGCTCAGTGATCCATTGCTATATGTTAGGGTAGTTAGAAACTCTCCTAAAATCCAAATTCCCAGATGCTAGCCAAAGGCCAACCTTGAAAGCAGGACTTTCAGAGAACAACAGTCTCAGGCTTGCTACATTAACTTTTTTCTGCATCGTTAGTAATACTGAGGCTGATATTTTAGGTAAAACTTCAAGAAACATGTCGAATGGATAAAGTAATGTGGTGAAAGGGCATTAAAGCCAGTAGGAACAGTATGTGCTAAGGTAAATAAGTATGAAAAGATGCCCTAATTGGGTAAAAAACCACAGTGGGGAAGTCCTTTCAATACGGGTGGAACACAAGGTACTTAGGGTTATGGTTAGACTTAAACTGAAGAAAGTAGGGAAAACCACTAGATCATTCAGTTCAGTTCAGTTCAGTCACTCAGTCGTGTCCAACTCTTTGCAACCCCATGAATCACAGCACACCAAGCCTCCCTGTCCATGACCTAAATCAAATCCCTTACGATTATATAGTGGAAGTGACAAATAGATTCAAGGGATTAGATCTGATAGACAGAGTGCCTGAAGAACTATGTATGGAGTTTCGTGACATTGTACAGGAGACAAGGATCAAGACCATGCCAAAGAAAAAGAAATGCAAAAAAGCAAAATGGCTGTCTGAGGAGGCCTTACAAATAGCTGTGAAAAGAAGAGAAGTGAAAAGCAAAGGAGAAAAGGAAAGATATACCCATTTGAATGCAGAGTTCCAAAGAATAGCAAAGAGAGATAAGAAAGCCTTCCTCAGTGATCAGTGAAAAGAAATAGAGGAAAACAATAGAATAGGAAAGACTAGAGATTTCTTCAAGAACATTAGAGATACCAAGAGAACATTTCATGTAAAAGATGGGCTTAATAAAGGACGGAAATGGTGTGGACCTAACAGAAGAGGTGGCAAGAATACACAGAAGAATTCATGATCTTCATGACCCAGATAATCATGATGGTGTGATCACTCACCTAGAGTCAGACATTCTGGAATGCAAAGTCAAGTGGGCCTCCTCAGGAAGCATCATTATGAACAAAGCTGGTGGAGGTGATGGAATTCCAGTTGAGCTATTCCAAATCCTGAAAGATGATGCTGTAAAGTGCTGCACTCAATATGCCAGCAAATTTGGAAAACTCAGCAATGGCCACAGGACTGGAAAAGGTCAGCCTTCATTCCAATCCCAAATAAAGGCAATGCCAAAGAATGCTCAAACTACCACACAGTTGTACTCATCTCACACACTAATAAAGTAATCCTCAAAATTCTCCAAGCCAGGCTTCAACAGTATGTAACCATAAAACTCCAGATGTTCAAGTTGGTTTTACAAAAGGCAGAGGATCCAGAGATCAAATTGCTAACATCCGCTGGATCATCAAAAAAGCAAAAGAGTTCCAGAAAAACGTCTATTTCTGCTTTATTGACTATGCCAAAGCCTTTGACTGTGTGGATCACAACAAACTGTGGAAAATTCTGAAAGAGATGGGAATACCAGACCATCTGCCCTGCCTCTTGAGAAATTTGTATGCAGGTCATGAAGCAACAGTTAAAACTGGACATGGAACAACAGACTGGTTCCAAATAGGAAACGGAGTACATCAAGGCTGTATATTGTCATCCTGCTTACTTAACTTCTATGCAGAGTACATCATGAGAAACACTGGGCTGGAGGAAGCACAAGCTGGAATCAAGATTGCCGGGAGAAATATCAATAACCTCAGATATGCAGGTGACACCACCCTTATGGCAGAAAGCGAAGAAGAACTAAAGAGTTTCTTAATGAAAGTGAAAGAGGAGAGTGAAAAAGTTGGCTTAAAACTCAACAGTCAGAAAACCTGAAAACCTCCTTCACATATACAGACATACATGCATACAGTTACAGATCTACAAATCATTGATGATGTACATACATCATGGTCATACAGATTCACAGGAGATTGGATACAAATCTGAAGGCATGATGGGACTCATATTTGTGCATTTTTTGATTCAGGCCTATTAATGTTTGAATACAGACATACACAAGTAGGGGTTCTACTGTAATTCATGCCAGAATAAGACATTAGGTCCTTTCTGACCAGCTTACTGAAAATGTGAATTGAATATAAGTAAGAAAAGCAAAAGGCAAAATTTTATATACTCCATGGAGATGACTGTAGACTTCCCTGGTGGCTCAGACAGTTAAGCGTCTGCCTACAATGTGGGAGACCCGGGTTCAATCCCTGGGCTGTGAAAGATCCTCTGGAGAAGGAAATGGCAACCCACTCCAGTACTCTTGCCTGGAAAATCCCATGGGAAGAGCCTGGTAGGTTACAGTCCATGGGGTTGCAAAGAGTCAGACACGACTGAGCAACTTAGATGATTGCAAATTTTTATTAAAATGTCAATCAGTTTAAAAAAAAAAAAAAAGAACCTCAACAGTCAAAAAACTAAGATCATGACATCCAGTCCCATCACTTCATGGCAAATATACGAGGAAACAGTGACAGACTTTATTTTTGGGGCTCCAAAATCACTGCAGATGGTGACCACAGCCATGAAATTAAAAGACACTTGCTCCTTGGAAGAAAAGCTATGACCAACCTAGACAGAATATTAAAAAGCAGAGACATTACTTTGCCAACAAAGATCTGTCTAGTCGAAGCTATGGTTTTTCCAATAGTCATATATGGATGTGAAAGTTGGACTATAAAGAAAGCTGAGCGCCAAAGAATTGATGCTTTTAAACTGTCGTGTTGGAGAAGACTCTTGAGAGTCTCTTGGACTGCAAGGAGATCCAACCAGTCCATCCTAAAGGAAATCAGTCCTGAATATACATTGGAAGGACTGATGCTGAGGCTGAAGCTCCAATACTTAGGCTGCCTGATGCAAAGAACTGACTCATTGGAAAAGACCCTCCCTGATGCTGGGAAAGAGTGAAGGCATGAAGAGAAGGGGATGACAGAGGATGAGATGGTTGGATGGCATCACCAACTTAATGGACATGAGTTTGAGTATGCTCTGGGTGTTGGTGATGGACAGGGAGGTCTGAAATGCTGCAGTCCATGGGTTCACAAAGAATTGGATACAACTGAGTGACTGAAATGAACAAGGTGCTTGAGAAAATACCAGAATAAGGAAGTGGAGAGGGAAAGAGTCAGACTATAATGGACCTCTTACACCACAGTGGGCCATTTTAACTCTGTCCTGAAAGCAATGGGGAGTCAAAAGTTTTGTCAGTGAGGGGGTATAGTACAATGCCTGGCTGAAACAGACTGTATATGTCCTTACAAAATTATGATGTTGAAATCCTAATATCTCTGTTATGGTACTTGGAGGTGGGCCCTTTGGGAGGTGAATAGGTGATGAGGATGGTACCCTTATTAATGGGATTAGTGCCCTTATAAAAGAGATCCTAGAGAGCTCCCTCACGCTGTCTTCCATGTGAGGACAGACTATCTATGAACCAGGAAAAAGGCCCCCACCTGACACCAGCTCTGCCAGCACTTCAGTCTTGGACATTCCAGCCTCAAGAACTATAAGAAATAAATGTTTGTCATTTAAGCTGCTCAATCTATCGTAGTTTGTTATAACAGCCCAAATGGACTAAGACACTGGCACATAGTGTAGTAGGCTCTAAATAAAGCCTGCTTACCTGATGTGACTAAAACTACTATGCCAGTTCAAGATCCATACTGATTTCTTGGAAATCCTTTGGTAGAGATGACAGAACTTCATTGATCATTTTAAGCCTTTCTAGATTTCATTAGATACATTAACTAGACTATATCACTCTGACTCATAATCAAATGTACAGACTATTAGCTGAAACTGGTTCTCAGAATTATAGGATCTAAAACTGGCTCTAGAAAAGCAGGATTGAAGTGATATAGTCTTACCGAGATGGAGACTACAGTGTAGTATCAATTTGTTAAATTACAGGAAAATGTGGGTCTTGGAATAAACCGGTAACAACTACCATGTATTATGTGCCAGGCAATGTGCAGGGTAGTTTGAGATTATTTTCGTTAATCTTCACAACCACCACCATTTAAAATGATTATCATTTTTTCATTTACAGATGAAGAAGCCGATTTACAAATGTGAAACAATTTACTTAAGGTCACATAAGTCATGGAAGCAGAATGGAGCAGTTGATGTCAAGCTGAGAACCTCACAGCTTTAAATGACTGCCTGTTTGTTTGTTTTTTTCCTCAGAGATTATTGAGGTTAATACCCAGCTGCTTGCCTCCTATATCATCTAGGTCCAAAACATCATGACCATCCACTGCCCCTCATATGGCTCTGACTATCCACCTCTTCTTCACAAAGGGTGACTTGGTAGAGCTTAAAATGGTTAGAATCCCTAGACTGCCATGAGGGTGATGAGAAGAAGCAGTCTTAGCTGTTTACGCTAACTTGCCATACAGACATGCTCATTTTCTAAGTAGGTTATGACACTGAAAAAGTTGAGCAGCTCTACTTGAAACCTAATCTTCCTAATCTTCCTCCTCTCAAAATCGTCCGGAAATCCCAATCTAGGATCAGCACCCTCCACTATACCCTCAATCTATCCTTTGAAAGCCACTGAATTAAAATTTGGCATCTGCTGAAGACACTGCTTCCCTGAAGACACTAATAAAAATGACCCAGCCTGAGAAATAGATTAGGATTGTAGCAAAGATCATTCCCAGAGTGTGATTTTTCCACCATTTCCCTCAGGAACACCCACGCTGTTTTTTAGATTAATTTTTCAGGTTTGAGATAACACTTGTTAATATCCTGTTTAAAAAAAAAATTAATCTATGGCCACTTCTAACAGCTAGAGATGTGTCTGCCTTATATAGGGTAACCCAGAAACCATCATGATCCCCACAACTGTGGCTTCATTGTTCCACCCTATCCACACTAGACATGTTTGTTTGTTTGTTTTCTGTTTTATTTTATTGATGCTTTGACGTCTTGGGCCTTGTAGACCAGGATGGAACTGTCCCTCTCAGGGTTTGCTAATTTATAGAGACAGAAAACAACTTGCCTTCAATCACACTTTTTTGTGCAAACCAACCAATCCAAACCAGTATGCCTAACCACCTCCTTTATGGACTCTCATGCACCAAACCAAAATTCTCACTGCCCTAAATCACCCAGGCCAGGTACCAGAAAACTAGGGATCACCTGTATGACCCAGAGCCCTGTTGAGATTATTCAAACTGGGACTTTCCTGATGGTCCAGTGGTTAAGAATCCACCTGCCAATGCAGGAGACATGGGTTCAATCCCTGGTGGGAGAGGATCACACGTGCCACAGGGCAACTAAGCCCGTGTGCTACAGCTACTGAGCTCATGCACCATAACTACTGAAGCCTGTGTGCCCTAAGAGCCCGTGCTCTGCCACAAGAGAAGCCACCACTATGAGAAGCCCACACACCACAAGTAAAGAGTAGCCCCCGATCACCACAGCTAGAGGAAGCCCACACACAACTAAGACCCAGCACAGCCAAAAATAAAAATAAATAAATATTTTAAAATAACAAAATTCTTTTTAAAAAAAAGAAAAATAAATTATTCAAAAGTAGCCAACTCAACCTCTTTCCTTGCCTCACCCATTCCTTCTTGTGGAAACTGTAATAAAGTCTTTGGCCAAAGCTTTCTCCACACACCTTCTGCCTCCTGGCCAACTTTCGGTCTTAGGCCCCTGTATGTGCCTCTTGGGAACTCTGCATAATAAAACTTTCAATTGCATTGAACTCCTGTGTCATAACTCAGTCACCTCTATAAATTAAGTACTGGGTACAATCAAAACATCTGTCACTTCCGTTATAGCAGTTAACATATACTCTCAGATATTATGTATATAGTAGATACTTTCATCTCCAGAGTCTAACCTTCCTGAGAGCAGGAACCATATTTTACTAAAAAGCTCTGTAGTGTGGGTTTACATGCCTGAGAATGTACACAATCAGTGTTTATCCAACTGATTTGCTGAACTGTGGTCAATTCCTATCCCTCGGCAAAGCCATTTCCTTGCGACTGTTCTTCTCCCATAGCAACAGTACACCGTAGGATATGCAGAGAAGTGGTTCTCATTTTCCACAGGGAAGAAATAAAAAAGCCAGCCCCACAAACACAAGGCATTACCTAGACTGCTGGGTCCCAATAAGGAGTCCAGGCCTAGACCAACATTAGAGGCATTTACACGGAGACAAAGCAGAAAACTGGTAACACGGCTGTTTAGATACTCAGTGCTGTGGCTCAGGACTCTGCGTCAGTAACGACACAGGAGACAAATCATGACAGCATTCATTGGAGAATAAATGGAAATTATTTTGAGTATCTAACTGGATTGACAGTGAGGAACTGGGGATTGTTTTTCAAAAACCTAAAGCATCTTAACTATCCCATTCTCAAGATTTGTTCCATTGTGTTTTTTAAATTACATATGCTTGAGTTCTGGGACTTAAACAGAGATGCTCTCTATCCCTTGGTATTTCTAACTGAATAATTCAGATCCCCTGGAGATGGAGATGGCAAACCACTCTAGTATTCTTGCCTGGAAAATCCCATGGACAGAGGAGCCTGGTGGGCTACAGTCCACAGGGTTGCAGAGTCAGACATGACTAAAGCAACTTAGCAAGCAGCAAAATGCAAATATAAATATCTAGAAATCCTCTTTAAGATAAATAAGTAACATGCAGTCATTGGTTTTTAGGTCATCTGGTATTGGCAAAAAGCCATGGATTTGCAGTTTGAGGACTGGTATGTTCAAGTACAAGAGTGACTAGGCTCTGTCACTAATCAGCTGTGTGACCCTGATAAAACCTTTACCTCTCTGCCTTTATTGACAAATAAGAATCTATCATAAGAGAACTACCCTGACGATTAAATGTTAAAGGTGCTTCATCTGCTTCTGGGTGAGAGCCATGGCAGTGGCAAATTCAAGCCCTGTCAATCCCACGGTATTCATTGATGACAGCATTGGCGGCCAGGAAGTTGGCCACATGAAGACTGAACTCTTTGCAGACGTTGTGCCTAAGACTGCCGAGAATTTTAGGCAGTTCTACACAGAATTCAGAAAAGATGGGGTTCCAATAAGCTACGAAGGGAGCACCTTCCACAGGGTCATAAAAGATTTCATGATTCAGGGTGGAGATTTTGTTAATGGAGATGGTACTTGAGTCACCAGTATCTACTGGGGGCCATTCGCAGATGATAATTTTAAGCTTAGATACTCAGCTCCAGGCCTGCTTTCCATGACAAACAGCGGTCCCAGTACAAATGGCTGCCAGCTTTTCATCACCTGCTCTGAGTGTGATTGGCTAGATGGGAAGCTCATGGTGTTTGGAAAAATCATTGATGGACTTTTGGTGATGAGAAAGATTGAGAATGTTCCCACAGGCCCCAACAATAAGACCAAGCTGCCTCTGGTGATCTCACAGTGTGGGGAGATTTAGTCCAGAGGGAGACTGAATCTCAGACCCTCTACCTCTGCCACTGCAGGCCTTCCCTTGTTTGATGTGATACTTTGAGTAAGATAACTTGGATCGGCCCCTCTGGAGGCTTCCCTGATGGCTGCTGCCCCATTTGATCAAGAGACCTTGGAGGCATCACAGATTCAGAACCCAAGATTTTATGTGTAAGTCAACTGTAAATAAAATCATTTTAATGTTAAAGGTGCTTCATAAACTATAAAGCACTGCACAAACATCAGTCATCTCTTGCACTGGAAGCTCCAGAGCCTAGCATGAAACCTGACACAGAGCTAGAATTCAAAATTCATAGAGCTAAATGAGTAACTGATGAGTTCTGTGATCTCAGGCAACAAAAATCTCTTCTCTACGTCCTCCTCCTCCTCCTCCTTTGATATCACTGTCACCCTTGTTCACTGGACTACAGTCATACTGTCCATTTTCTTGTCCTCCTAAACAGTGAGCTTACTCCTGCCTCAGGGCCTTTGTACCTACTCTTTCCTCTGCCTGGATCACGCTTCCTCAGCTCTTTGCACAGCCATTCCATTCTCCTCAGTCAGGTCTTAAGCCAACTGTCATTTCTTCAGAGGCTTTCTCTTACCACCCTAACTAATGTTCCTCTCCTATCATTCACTCAATATATACTCCTGTTTTATTTTCTCTACCTATTGACTTATTACACTCTCCTTCACGAGAATAAAAAACACTCTACTAGAGATTCCTTGTCTTTTTTTTTTAAATAATTTATTTGTTTGGCTGTACCAGGTCTTAGTTGTGGCATGTGGGATATTAGATATTCATTGCAGCATGGTGGTTCTTTAGTTGCAGCTAGGGATCTAGTTCCCTGACCAGGAATTGAACCTGAGCCCCCTGCATTAGGGGTGCAAAGTCTTAACCACTGAACCACCAGGGAAGTCCCTCCTATGTCTGTCTTGTTCACCACTGTATTCCAATGCCCCAAAACATGTAGCTTATAGAAAACTCTCAACAAACATTTGAATAAATAAGACTGAAATAACTTTATATCAAAAGTTTCATTTATTCAACAAATATTTTGTATGCATCTATGAGGATTCAGGCTTTATTTCAAAGTGGTGGAGATTCAACTGAGAACAAAACAGACAAAATTCCTGCTTTCTTGGGGCTTGCCTTCTAGTGGGGAAACAAACAACAAATAAGATAGAAAGTGAAGTACATGCTGTATCTGATAGTAAGTTTTAAGGAGAAAAAGAGAGCAGTAAAGGAGGATATGAAGTGTATGTGGAGGGGCACACAAAAATGAGACTGAGCCATGAGGATATGCGGGGGAAGTGCATTCCAGAACAGGGTAAGTGGGACAGGAATGAAGGGGTTGGAGGCTAACACAGTAGGTGATAAGGTCAGGAGGTTAAGAAAATTCATATTGTATAGTGCCCTATCGACTAAACCAAGGACTTTGACTTTTACAAAAGAATTATGAGAAGGTTTTGGAGAATTTAAGCATGGGGTATCATGATATGGTTTGCTTTAAGAGGATCTCTGGGTCTGCTGTTTGGGGAATACCTGAAAGGTAAGTGAAGGGATCAGTAAGGACATTACAAATACCATAGCAAGAGATCGGGGCTCCGAAAGACTAGGGAAGGAGGAGGTGTGGGGTTGGAAGATTACATTTTGACTTTTGACAGTTACTTTGGAGTGGAGTTTAGAGAGAGTTGTGACCTAGGCGTCAGCACCTGGAACTCAAATGGTACCTAATATAAAAGTAATCGAGTCCCAGCTCTGCCACTTACTAGTAGCAAACTCGTGAGTTAATCATTTCTAGGTTCTGAGCCTCTGCTGCACTACTAGTGAAATGAAAAGGATATTCCCATATAACAGGGCCTTCATGAGAACAAAATGAGAAGTGTCAAAGTTGGCCGTGAGCAAGGTGAGAACCCTGAGCCAAGGACCGCACGGCCCTGCCCCAGAGAACGGGGCTGCCGTGGAACAACCGACTTTCGAACCCACCGCACGAGCTCCGCAGCGACAAGAAAGAAGCGCTCGTGCCAAAGTCGCAAAGGAGCCTTGCGGTGCCCAAACCTCGCGAGATTTCTTGGCAAAGTCATCTTCCCAGCCACATCTCGCGAGATCAAGATTCATGAGCAGCTATCGGCCGGTTAGAGCTTGCGGGGAAGATGGAGTATCCTGCATTGGGCACGGTGGAGAATGCGGACAGCGGCGGGGCCAGGTCGTACAACAATTCGGAGGAGCGGGAGGGCCGGGAACCGGATGGGCTGCGCTTCGACCGCGAGAGGGCGCGCCGCCTCTGGGAAGCAGTGTCCGGGTCGCAACCAGTGGGGAGGGAGGAAGGTGAGTCCGGGGGCTTCAGAGGCTGGAAGCCCCTCGCCCGCCTGCTAGTTTCGCGGGGAGTGGCGGAAGCGCGGGGCGGGGACATGGACCGGCCCCCAGGTCTACGGTCACACCCCCTGGCGCTCGGCCCGCCCCCTTGCGCGAGGCGCCAGGGGACTCCCTGACTCGTGCACCACGCTATGGCCCGGGCGCCGTGGGCCAGCTCCCCTGAAAAATCCAGGCTGCGGCACCCCAAGAATCGCGCGCAGATGGTCAGTGGCCTTCTCACGCTCGCCGTGGGCTTCTTTCCCCCGCCTTCGTCACGTACCAGAGCTCACCTCTTCCTGAATTCGAGGACTGGAATCTCTAGGCTTGCCGTCTAGGCCATCTCGGAGACCCCCAGAACCTTCCCTGCCAGCCTCGTAGCCCCTTCACCGTCCCAGTTTCCAGGTTCTCCCATCCCTAGTGTCTTTTGCCTCCTTTTTTCATGCCCTGCACTTCCGAGGGCTGTAGAAGGCCGCCTCCTTACCTCAGTGTTCCTTCTGGACTTGGTGACTGAGTCCTGGCTTACCTCTTTTGTTTTTTGGTGTCTCTTCTCTTGTCTCCACCAGCTGGGTCCTTTTTCTAATATGGGGGCCAGGAGCCTGAGAAGCTGGTCAGGGCATTCTTTGGCTCCAGCTTCTTGTTTGTATCCCACGCTTGACCCAAAGTTGAGAATGGAATACATAAGGCCACCTAGAAGGGCATTTCTGAGCTTCCCAGCTTGCTCTGCACTTGACCTGGCCCTGGATAAGATGGAGATAGAAAGAGGAAAATAGAAAGAGCTGCTGTGACCCCGTTTTGTGACCCACTTCACAGTTCTTAGCAGAGCTAGCTGCTTAACTCTAACCCAGAAGTACACAAACTGGGCTTTTGTGCTAATCCTGTCAGGTAATCTGCAGAGAAATCAGATTTCTCTAAAGATTTGTTTGCTTGCTGAGCAGACTAATCTTGGAAGTTAATATATTGCTTGTGAACTGATTGCCATGGGATAAAATGAAATTTTTGACCACATCCAAGGAAGATATGTTTAAATTTGGGGTGGTACACATGACAGACCTATACCCTATATATACTCTACCAGTTAAACTAGTCTTGTGTGACTCTTAAATTAATATGAGGCTCCTATCTCCCTCATTCTTATACTTTCAAACTTGTTTGGCACACAGTTACAATTTTCCTTTCATTAATTTGACAAATACTCTCTTCCCAGGATTGGCTGGAAATCAAATGCAGAGATGAAAATACTGTCCTTGCTCTGGAGGGGCTTGTGGTCTAGTCCCGGAAGCAGACGCCAAGATAGTTGCAGTATAATGTAGTGGGTGCAGTAAGAAAGTCTAAAAGTTGGGGGTACACAAAGAGGAAGTGACCTTTGTCCTCAGGGGACAGAGCAGGCATGCTCTGGACCTTGAAGCAGAGAACACAGCAGCTGTGCTCTGGAAAGTGAACTGTTTATGTGTGTATGAGGGCACACAATCACTTAAAGACCAATTCATTTCTCTGATCTCACTTTGTCCAAGGATTTGTTTGAGGTCTAGATAGATACCTATAACACCAAGTCCTACTCACTTTGGGTTTTTTGTTTTCTCTTAGTTATAATTTTTGTTTTCTCATTGAGTTGTAATTTATACACCATAAAATTCACCCATTATAACTGTACAATTCAATGATTTGTAGTAAAAGTATAGAGTTGTATAACCCTAGGCCAACTTAGAATATTTCCATCACTCCAATTCGTTCCTTTGTGCTTTTTTTTTTTGGCTGTGCCAACTCTTAGTTGCGGTATGTGGGATCTAGTTCTCTGACCAGGGATCAAACTCGGGGCACCTGCATTGGGAGTGTGGAGTCTTAGCCACTGAACCACCGGGGAAGTCCCTCTTTTGTGCTCTTTTACATTAAATCCCCACTCTCACCTCCTGCCCTTGGCAACCACTAATCTGTTTTCTGTCTCTATAAATTTGCCCTCTCCGAACTTTTCACATAAATGGAACATATAGTACATAGTCTTTTGCATTTTGTTTCTCTCACTCAGCATGTTTTTGAGGTTTAGCCAAATTGTAGTGAGTATTAATACTTTATTCCTTTTTACTGTTAAATAAAATTCCATTGTATGATTCTTGCTTTTTTATCCTCTAATGATCTATGCCTTTCAAGTGGGCTGTTTAAACTATTGACATTTAATTTAGTTGTTGATATGACTAGATTTGCTGTCCCTCCTTCATGACCTTGTGAAAATCAGCCCTTTGTTTCACATTCTAGATCTCTCAGCCTCTGCCCCATACATCTTCTGATTATCTACAATATAGATACAAAATAAATCCTACCAATTAGGTGCTTTCTCATAAGATTTGGAAGGTAGAAATGTGGTGAAAATCACATTCCTGAGACTATTGGTACTATCAAGAAAAACTGTAAAACTATAAGGTCTTCCCACATCAGTGTTCCACCATCCATTCTCCAGCTTCATAGGTTAAGAGGCCTGTTCAGTGACATGGAGCTTCTTACTTCAGCAAGGCTGCGGTACAGGCCTCAGAGACTATCTCACATGTTGGAACAGTAATGCGTGCATTGTTCCTGGAGACATTTCCGGAAGGCTCAGCCTAGTACCTCAGTCTTTCCAATATTTTCTAAGCACCTAATTGCTTGTATCAAACCTGTCCCCTGTGGTAATTGGTAGATGGATTAGAGTTGTATCTGACCAACAGAGATGCACATTCAGGCCACCTTCTCAGAATTCTGATAACTCACATAAGTCTTTTTCCCCTCTGTGGACCTTAGCTTCCTCCAGCCTCATGAACTTCTTGCAGATTTTTGTAAGTCAGGAATTCAGGAAAGGGTTGACTGGACAGTTCTGACTCAAGGTCCCTTTTGCAATTGTAATCAGATGGTGGCTAGAGCTGAAACAATAGTGGATGGAACTTCTGGAGGCTGACTAGGTATCTCTTTTTTTCATGTAGTCTTGGTCTCTCCATGTGATTTCATGATGGAATAGTTAGGACTTCCTCCAAGCTTGGAAGAAAACTGCTTATGTAGTGGCTTAAGACTTGAAGAACAGTGCTCGCTTCGGCAGCACATATACTAAAATTAGAACAATACAGAGAAGATTAGCATGGCCCCTGCTTAAGAATGACACACAAATTCGTGAAGCATTCCATATTTAAAAAAAAAAAAAGACTTGAAGAGTAAATATTCCCACTTTGGTTCATTTTTATGATATGTCTTCCACATGTCTGTATGTTGCTTAGTGGTCAGACAGTGATTCAGTAACACCTGGAGTCAGTAAGGCCTTAGTCCTCTGCAGTTGGATCTGTGGGTATGTAGGAAAGGGCATTCAAAGTTCAGGCCATTTTAAAGTCAGCCCTAACTTTTACTTTCTGTCAGGCTCTTTTGCATCAGGTTCATGTGAACAACCAGAGTTGGCCAGGAGTATTTAGCCACCTTAGGCCCTTTTAGGTCTCCACTGCCACACAGTCTCAGCCACAGACATGACTAACCTCAGGTTATAGTAGAGCCTTTGGCCTTTCCTGCTCACCTGCCTCTGAGACCATCACTTGCACCGACATTATCAAAAGATCAGGGCATTGTGTACCACTCCAACTCAAGTAATTGCCTCTTTCATGGGGAAGCTGTTGCTTCTCACGTCCTGCCTCTTCCTGGTAGAACCTCTGCTCTGACTGAGTGCGGGAGGTGATAAGAGCAGTCCCAGATCCCTGCTCTTCTCATCCAGAGTTCAGCAGTTGTGCAAGCATAACTGCTTCCCAGATTGTTAAGTACCTTTGATCAGTTTCCAGAGCACTGAAGGGATTGTTTCTGTCAACTTTGTCCAGTTTTAGTTGCTCTGGGTGAAGATGATTCCTCACTCTACTATAGCTGCAAGCTCTACCTTCTACTCATTTTATGTCCAATTTCACTTTCTCTGCCTGACTTCTAAATTTGGGGGGTTCAGGACTCAAAATCCCAGGGGCTTCCCTGGGATTGGTAAAGAATCCAGTCCACTCAGAGGTAAAGAATCCACCTGCCAGTGCCGAAGACACTAGTTCAATCCCTGATCCAGGAAGATTCCACATGCTGCAGAGCAACTGTGCCTGTATGGCACAAGTAACGAGCTTGTGCTCTAGAGCCTGAGAACCACAACTACTGAGCCCACAAGATGCAGCTACTGAGGCCTGTGCACCCTAGAGCCTGTGCTCTGCAATAAGAGAAGCCACTGCAGTGAGAAGCCCGCACCCTCCGCACCTGGAGAAAAAACCCACACAGCAACAGAGACCCAGCACAGTCAAAATAAATAAATAAATATTAAAATCCCAAGAACTCTTTCCTTTTCCATCTACGTTAGGCATCCTCTTCTAGTCCACCGCTTTAAACATGATAAATACACTGATGATTCTCAATTTGTATCTCCAGCTCTGACCTTTCCCTTGAACTCCAGGCTTGCATCTCTAGGTGACTACTTGATATCTCTACCCATGTGTATGATAGACCACTCATGTTTAATATAGCTGAAGGAAAAGTCTTAATTTCCCCTCCCACACTGTCTTCCTCCACTTCTCATCTACTTGTTGCTCAAATTCAAAACCTAGGAGTTATCCCTGACTCCTGTCCTACTTCACCCCCTCCATCCAGTCAGAGAAAGTGGATGTCAGATCTACTTCCAGAACATAATTCCAAATCCATCCACTTTTCCTCGTCTCCACTGACAACCTACCTGGTCCAGATTTCTGTCATGTGCTGCCTAGAAGACTGCAGCAGCCTCCTCCCTGCTCTCCCTGCTTCTGTTCCTATTCCCATACAGTCTGCTGACACAATGAACAGACTGATCTTTTCAAAACGTAAGCCATATCTTATCACTTCTCATTGCACTATGAATAAAATCCATAGTTCAGATCATGGTTTATGAGGCCTGTACTGGTTCAAGCATTATCTGGCAGGCCTCAAGCTGTTTTTCCCAACTTCATTTCCTATCACTATTCACTCATTCACCATACTGTATCCACAGTGTCCTTCTCTTCATTTCTTGCATATGCCAGACATTCCTGCCTCAGAGACTTGATTAATTTATTTGTTGAAGTGTAACTGATTTATAATATTGAATACGTTTCTGCTGTACAGCAAAGTGATATTTTTTTCATATTATTTTCCATTATGGTTTATCATGGGATATTAAATATAGTTCCCTGTGCTATACAGTAGGACCTTTTTGTTTAATTCATTCGACATACAGTGGTTTGCATCTCCTAATCCCAAACTCCCAATACATCCCTCTCCCACTCCCTCCCCTTGGTAATGACAAGTCTGTTCTCTATGTCCGTGAGTCTGTCTCTGTTTCATAGATAGGTTCATTTGTGTCGTATTTTGAGATTCTGCATGTAAGTGATATATGTTATTTGTCTTTCTCTGTCTGACTTCACTCAGTATGATAATCTCTAGGTGCATCCATATTGCTGCATATGACATTATTTCATTCTTTTTTATGGCTGAGTAATACTCTATTGTATGTAGGTATCACGTCTTCTTTATCTGTTCATCTGTTGATGGACATATAGGTTGTTTCCATGTCTTGGCTATTGTGAATAGTGCTGCTATGAACATAGAGGTACATGTATCTTTTTGAATTATAGTTTTGTCTGGATATACACCCAGGAGTGGGATTGCTGGATCATATGGCAACTCTATTTTTTTCAATTTTTAAAGAACCTCCATGGTGTTTTCCGTAGTGATTGTACCAATTTACGTTCCCACCAGCAGTGTAAGAGAGTCCCTAGAGAGTCACCCTCATTCAGCATGTGTTATTTGTAGACTTTTTAATGATGACCATTCTGGGTCATGCATTTTATTAGATATTGGGGATACAAAGTCATAAATGACATGGTCCTTACCTGTTTAGTCTCTGGGAATCAGATTCTGAATATTCTTGAGAGGAAACCCCATCTCCTTTAATAAAATAATCCAACATCTCCAGGCAAGGAGAGGATGCCTGGACCCTGGGTAACATTTTCCTCTTGTGGGCTTTGCATTCTGAGGAGCCTCTCACCCTCCCTTTAAAAAGCTGTCAGGGGCTTCCCTGGTGGTTTAGTGGTAAAGAATCCACCTGCCAATGCAGGAGACACGGGTTCAATCCCTGATCCAGGAAGCTCCCACATGCCACACAGCAACCGAGCCCATGTGCCACAACTGCTGAGCCTGTGCTCTAGAGTCTGGGAGCCACAACTACTGAGCCCATGTGCTGCAACTGCTGAAGCCCATGCACCCTAGAGCCTGTGCTCTGCAACAAGAGAAGCCACTGCAATAAGAAGCCTTCACACTGCAACAAGTAGCCCCTGCTTGCTGTGACTAGAGAAAGCCCGTGCACAGCAGTGAAGACCCAGCACAGCCAAAGATAAATAAATAAAAATTAAAAAGCTCTGGCCCAGATCTATTCACGCAACCACTTCCTTTTGTTTCTCTGAGAATGGCTGAGGCAGCCAAAGTCTTTCAGAAAAATTTACCAAACACTGTAGGAGAAAAATGGGGAAATAAACAAGGGACTCCAAGAAGCAGAAATATAGCCAGACAACACCCCTTCTTCCCAAAAGGGCTGTTATAAATAAGCTTTCGTTCTTGCAGGAGAAGAACCTTAAAAGTTCCCCACCCAAAAGTTCCCTCCAGGAAATCTTGTCCACTTTTTGATCCAGAGTAGAAGATAAAAAACATGGATTTGCCATCTCATCATGGTTTTCTAGACTTATCCCTGCCTCAGATTATCAATGCCATGGTGATAGAAATGTCTGGAGTGAGATTTTACTCCCTCTTCAAAAAGTAAGGCCTTGTTTTCCAGGTGCAACAATTAAGTACAGGTTAATACTGTGGTTTCCTACAGTGTGGAACTTACATGACATATTGAGTAATTTTAGATATTACAAAATCTTGATTTCAGGTCAAGAACAGTAAGAGAATTATTTCCTTTTCAAGTCTTTCAGTCCTTCCAGTTCTACCTGAGAAGACGTGTCAGTTGGTTGCTACCATGTCTTAACACGTCTCCTCACAGTTGCCACTCTCTTGATGTTCCTTTTAGGAAGCTCTGCAAGCTTCTCACACCAGTATCTAGCTAGAATTGTTTCTTTTTTAATGTATTCATTTTTATTGGTTTTTACTTAAGTTTGTAATTTAAAGACTCCTTTTTAAAAGAATTTAGTGAAGAAAGTTAGCCTACATAAAATTATAAAGTAAGTTATAGGTTTGGTGGCACAAGAATATAGCCTGAGTCATGAAAGCCCTTAGGGGAGGGGTGGCAGATTTAATAGCATGGCATTCCATTATTCAGTGCCTGCATTTGAGGCAGTGTTCAAAGACAGTGCTATTGAGGCAGGTTTTTAACTCACAGAGTGTTTGTTTTTCTCTCTGTAGTGGAACACATGATCCAGAAGAACCAGTGTCTCTTCACCAACACCCAGTGTAAGGTTTGCTGCGCCTTGCTCATTTCTGAGTCCCAGAAGCTGGCACACTATCAGGTATGCCCTTGGACCTTAGTACTTTCTAGACCCAGTGCCACGTCCCCTCTTCTCTCTGGCTTGCACAGTGAATTCCTTCTTAGCCACCCAGATGTTGCCTCCATGCATGTTGGCTTAATTTTTGACTGAGTCTTAATTTGACTGATTGTCTTAATTTGACTGATTTACTTAATTTTTCTGAGTCTCATTTCTCCATCCAAATCAAGATCATTGTACTTATATCTTCCCTTACAGCTTGGTGTAGTAGAAAGTCTATGCTTTAAATAAACCTGTAGTTGAATCACAACTCTGCTACTCCTCTTGGTCAAGAAACCTCATTATCTTCAGCCTCAGTTTCCTCATCTATAAGATTGAGATGATGATAATTTTCTCATAAATTTTTATGATTAGATTGGACAGCATCTAGGTACGTTATACAAAGTAGGAATTCAATAAACTATATTTTCCCCCTACCCTCTCCTCCTCAAAAGTTTCTGTGAGGATGAACCACTGAAAATCTAGTAGATATTTTTGAGTGCCTTAGGTATGAAATGGCATTTGGGTATCTTTGATCTTTTTTCCTGGGTTCTTACAGAGCAAAAAACATGCCAACAAAGTGAAGAGATACCTAGCAATCCATGGAATGGAGACACTAAAGGGGGAAATGAAGAGGCTAGACTCAGATCAGGTAATCCAGCTGCCATGTTGAGACCACTCACTTCCTGATGAAGCCAGCAGGCAGGTTGGTGTGGTGGAAAGGGCGTGGGCTTTGAGTCAGACTGACTGGGCTTCAAATCCTGGCCCTGTTGTGTGACTTGGGCAAGTCTTGATCCTTTCTGAGGCTTGATTTCTTCCTCTGTAATAATGAGGATGCTAATATCAACTACCTTTCAGGATTTTTCCAAACAAAAATGAAGGAAGGTTTATTAAAGCACCCAACACAGAGCCTGGCACATAGTAGGGGCTCAGTAAATGGAGCCATTGTTATATATTACGTTGAATGGTTTGTCAGAGTAGGACCACTGTCCATGCCCTACTCAGGAAGAGAAAGGAAGGAAACCAGAATGCTTACGTTCTTGAGATCCAATGGAAAGAACTGAGTTTAGCACTTGAATATTGGGAATAAACAAGTGGAAGGAACACTTTTCCAAATTCTTGCTCTGATCAAGATGTAAACATGTTTGCTTTTGCCTTAGCAATACTGTGAGAATTATGCTGAAACAACCCCAGTCCCTCAGGTGTACCATTATTTTTGTTCCATAGCAGGCTGTGCAAATGTCATGGGATGATAAGTCAGCAGACTAGGGCCAAATACTAGCTCTAGAACTTACTGGTAGGGTGACCTTGGACAAGTCACTTAACCTCTCTGTAGAGATAATAGTTGCTACCTTGTCAGGGTATTGTAAAGTCAAATTACAATTCTAGTGGATGTTCAGTGAGTTAGACTTTACACTACAAACTGTGCCTCCCTATCACAGGGGCCACAGGTTTGGAAGGGCGTTGCTCATCCTTTCTCCACATTCACTGGACTAACCCCCTAGTTGCCCTCCTTATGATGTGGAATTCAGAAAGACAGTATCAACTCTGTGGCCCTGGGCAAGTCACTTTACCTCTTTATATCTCCAATCCCTCAACTCTCGGGGTGGTCCAGTAGTTCAAATGAGATCACAGACTCCTCCACATCCAACAAAGAATTATTCAGCCCCAAGTGTTAATAGTACCAAAGTTGAAAAATCCTATCTTAGAATGAATATTTTATTCAGAGAGCAGGCCTGAAAGAGATCCTGGAAGCCCTTAATATAGGCTTGAAATACATTGTGTTCTAGCCTAGTCATAATCATCAAATAAAATCCAATGGGCTTGTTCAATAAACCCTGAACATCTGCTGTGTGCCAGTCTCCCCCAGGGTGCTAAGGATAGGAAACATACGTGAGTCTAACGGTCTTTGCCCAGACGTTGAACTTGAGTCCACAGGAAAGTCTCCTAAGCTACAACACTGTCAGTTTAGGGTGGCACGTGGTATGACAGAGGTCTGTTTAATGTATTCCAGGAGTATAGAGGAAGAATAAAGCTAATTCTTCCTGGAATAATCACACAAAGCAGGTTGATAATTCTTTACTGAGTAATTTTCTTGAGTAAAAGTCTCTCAGAAGAGATGATATTTAATCGGGCCTTGAAGGCTAAGCAGACATATGCCAGGCAGGAAAGAAAGGAGGACCATTCTAGGCAGTAGGAACGGCCCAAGTAAAACGTGGAAGTAGCAGCGAACAAAACGGGGAGTGGTGAGTAGAGCATGAGATGAAGTAGCTCAGAAAGAATCCAGAAAGGTAGGTTGGGGTCAGTGTGTGAAGAGGGCCTTGAAGGCCCATTCTCCTATGGGCAGTGGGGAACCAGTGAAGATTTTCTGGCCGGGCAGTGGCGTGATCAGACCTGTGTTCTTTCTCCTAACCAGAAGAGCAGCAGAAGCAAAGACAAGAACCAGTGCTGCCCCATCTGTAACATGACCTTTTCCTCCCCTGTCGTGGCCCAGTCGCACTACCTGGGGAAGACCCACGCAAAGAACTTAAAGCTGAAGCAGCAATCCACTAAGGTGGAAGGTACTGGTTTTCCTGAGTGGTGCTATATCGGGACCCCTCCCGTCCTCAAGGCACCAATGCCAGGTGCTCCCAGAAATGCTCACTGGGGCCGCAGACTTGAAGAGGTTGAACTGCTTTTGAGAGCCCTTAAAAATATCAGAGTAGACACAGCTTCATTGAAATGCAGCCTCAGAGTCCTACTCACCTAACCTTCCTTTCTTTGGTTATATCAGTCTTTCTCTGTAGAAGCTTCTTAGCCCTGAGCTTTTGTCCTGACAAATAATTATAACTCGGGAGTGCCTAAGTCCTCCAGGCTATGCACACCAGGAGAGCATTCTGTCTCCTGCCTCTCTCACTTAGATTTTTCCCTCCTAGCATCCACCTGCCCTTATTACCATGTATTCCAAGTTAAAAGTTAGATTTTTGTCTTTTTTGTGTGCTCAGGTTATGCCCTGTTCACTTTAATCTTCTAAGCTGCCTGTTCTCCTCAAGACAAGGACCTGCCTTTCAAAGCTGAAGACTTCAGCACTGCCAGTACTGCCCAACAAACAGTGTTTGCAGCTGCCATGAATCCATTCCCAGGGCAGTGACTTCTAAAATAACCCCCTTTATCTTGTCACTACTGGGGCTCAGCCTTCATTTTCATCTCATTAACTACTGACTTTTTAGGATTTTACATCTCTGCTAACTGCAGTTAGTTAGCAGTTGGTTAGCAGACTGAAGGTTCTTTGACTTTTTAGGATTTTACATCTCTCCTAACTGCAGTTAGTTAGCAGTTAATTAGCAGACTGAAGGTTCTTTGATCTTTATATCATTTTTTTCTCAGTAATTTTTCTTCTCTATTTTGGACCAAGAGGTAGACTATACTATCTGTAATACTTGTCCTTTTTTGAATTGCTGTATTATGAAAACAAGACAATTATGTTTTAGAAGACTTTGAAGAATAGGGTAAAAAAAAAAATCACTCATAATTATACTGTCTTACCACACCCAAATCTAGTATTCTAGCAATAAAACAACAGATGAAGTCATGGATGCCCAAGTTTAAATCCTGGCACTGCTATTTACCATCTGTATGACTGAACTTAATGCATGAATTTTCTCACCTATAAAATGTTGATAATATCATCTACTTCATACGTTATAAGGATGAAATAATGCATATAAGGGCCCTGAGACATAATAGATGTTCAGTAAATGACATTTTAGGATTTTTTTGTTTTGTTTTGTCTTTGGGCCGTGCTGCACGGCTTGCAGGGATTCAATCCCAAGTAGGGATTGAATCTGGGCCCCAGCAGTGAGAGCGCCAAGTCCTAACCACTGGACTGCCAGAGAGTACCCAGCAGATTCTATTGTCGGTATTAGCACAACCACGATAGTGAGTGGAATCCCCACATAAAATGCAGCGGTTGGTCAGGCATTCACCACCCAGAGCATGTCATTGGCCTTGCTTCCAATTTGTTCGTCATTAAGTTATACTAGTACTAGTTGTTTTTTTGTGAAGTCACTGTTGGTACCATTTATGGTACCAAAACATTAGGCCAAAGGAAACTAGCTTAAGAACAGAACTTTGTAAGATCACTTATCTTTAGATTTATATGAACTTGTCTTTACATAAATGGGAAAATTCCCTGGAATATTCCTGGACCAAAGATTCCATATCGAAGAGTTTATTTTTCATATTTACTTTTGGCCCTTGCCACATAACAGATGTGTTTTTATATAATTATAATCATAGTTCATGTACCATTTGTATCTTGCATTAACTTTTAATTTTGTAGTTAGAGCACATTTCCATGCTATTACATGAGTTTATAACTATATTTCTGAAAGTAAACATTTCTCTAATGTAAAAGTAATACAAGCATATTGTAGAAAGTATGGAAAATATAGATAAATGGAAAGAAAAATACCCATAATTTTACCATTCAAAGACAACCACTGTTAACATTTTGGAGTACTATTTCTCCTATAATCTTTTGTTATGTGTATGTGTGTATATCTGTGTCTATATTTGTTTTATGTATGTCTAGCTTATGTATATAAATGTAAATACTTTAACTTTATTGTTTTTATAAAAACAATGCATACTCCTCATTGTTACTTCTAGTTCAAACAATGCAAAAGGTTCAAAGAGAAGAGTAAATACCACTCAAATCCTACCACCAAGAGAGAAACACTGTTAATGTGTTGGCAGCATTTCAGAATACCAGTACACACATACAGATTGCACATATGTCTTTTAGTAATGATATGATCATATTGTGTGTATAATTTTATTTTATACTCTTTTCACTAATAGAACATTTGTATTTCTCCATGTTATTAAAAAGCTTTTCATAAACATTGTTAATGACAATGTCCCATTGCACCACATTCATTTAACCATCCTCTAATGATGAATATTTATGTTTTCTCCCTCTCTTTTGTTGGTATTTATAAATAACACTACAGTGAACAGTCCTGTAGAATTCTCTTTCTATATTTCAAGTTGTTTCCTGAAAGAAGACTCCCATAGCTCTCATTTTTATTGGATGTCCATTAAATGGTTCCTCCAACTTTAATGAACCATTCACCTCTGATGTTTCTCTTTAGTGTCTTTTAAAGATTGACCTTTACATTTTAATGACTATGATTATCTCTTCTGATATCAAAAATCTACACTCACTGTAGAAAAGGTGGAAAATACTGAAAAGTATCCTTTTACTCAATGCTTTTGGTCTTTCTCTACACATTACCAGTTGTTTTACAGAACTAAGGACAAAAGGAATAGTTTGCTATATAACCTGCCTTTTTTTTTTTCACTCAACACCACATACTGAATATTTTCTCATATTATTGAATATTCTGCAACATGTACATTACTTTTCCAGTGACTTGTTGAAATAATGACTAAGGAAAATTAATAGCCAGGAGAATCAAGAGTCTCTCTACTGGAAAACCATGTAGGAAAAGCCAGCAACTTTCTTCTGGCTTGTTGAAAATCCTCAAAACTTCCCCCATTGAAGTGGAAGGGATGAAAGAGCATCTGTGTGTGAGTGCTGCTGAACCCCACCCCTCCTCCACCGTTGGTGGGAGTTCTAGGCCACATTCTTAAAGCAGTGGTTACTGGATTGATACCATTCCAGCCACGTGGGCTCATGAGTGAGCCATGGCATCCACCTTTTAAAGCAGCAGTGCAGCCTATAGTCAGGACATTTGTTGGCCCACAGGAGGTTTACACATATGCCCATACCAGGCTCTGATTAGCTGAAATCATAGATCCGAGCCAGGGATGCTTTCTGTAGGTAAACGCATGGGCTGTAGCCTTCTTGTCTCCCTGCCACACTCTGGCAGCCTGGCATAGCAAAGAGGGCATGGACTCTAGGGTCACACAGACCTGGATTCACTCATTAACTGAGTGATCTTTGGTAAGTCATTTCACCCATCTGAGCCTTGGTTTTTCTCTGTATCATGGCAAGATGATACCTACTGCAGAGCATAATTCAGAAGACCAGAAGAGAAAATGTATATACAAAGCTGGTAACTAAATGTCAGTGTCATTCTCCTCTCCCAACTCAGCGTAGAGGGCAGTGCAGCTCAAAAGGCCCCCTTAGTGTGGCGCCTTTTCTAAATGACCCTCTAGACCCTCAGGCTGTGCATCTGTGCATTGGCTTCCAGATCTATAACGGGTACTTTAAGGATGGGAATAAAACACCCACATTTCTTGTTCTATGTGCTGTAACATTCTGGGGAGTTCTGAGGGATGAAAAGACTGCAAGCATGTACATCTCTCATCTATTGTAATTTGGCAGATGGGTAGCAGAAGTGCAGAACCTCCTCGGAATATGAGAAAATAGGGATTCACGTGCCTAAAGTAGTTTAAGCTGCCAAACAAAGGAGCCGGTCTTTGGGTTCCCCCATATCTTCTCAATTAGAGAAGGCTTTCACTGTGTGATTCATACAGGCAATGCCCCATATGCAAGTATGATTAACTAGTGACCCAGCCTTTCTTTGCATTCAGCATACATAAAAGCCTCGCACCTTCTGGGTTTTTTCATTGTTTCTGTTTGAATTTTCTCACCACAGCTCTGTCGAAACGCCTTACAAACCCTTTCCTTATGGCCTCCACCTTAGCCTTGCACCAGAATAGAGAGATGATAGACCCAGACAAGTTCTGCAGCCTCTGCCACGCGACTTTCAATGACCCTGTCATGGCTCAGCAACATTATGTGGGCAAGAAACACAGGAAACAGGAGACCAAACTCAAACTTATGGCACACTACGGACGGCTGGCCGACCCTGCTGTCACTGACTCAGGTAAGGGGCCTAGCTCACACCCAGAGCTGGATCAGGGCTTGACTGCTAAAGCTCCCTGGACCATCAAGGGTATGCCTTTCCTCTTTAGGTCTTCTGAAGCAAGCATTGCAAATTCAAATGCTTGCAAACGCTAGATGGGAAATTTTGATAAGTGAAAAAGCCAGAAAGGGATGTAGTCAGCTGAAGAGTACGTGCCTCTCCTAGGCAGTGCTAAACATTTGTTACCGTATCTTTCAGTTTTTTGAAAGACTCTGGAAGCCAGATTTACAGCTGACCCTCTTTTGCTCTAGTCCCTGCCCCTGCTTTACTTGGTCCTGCCTGGCCATTCCCTCATTGTCTCTTTTTTATTGGCAGGATTCAGGCACTGCAGTGTTTCAGGCCGCTTATCTTAACTTGTATCCATTCTTTTCTTGTATCTCAAGCCAAAGCCTTCTCCTTGTATTCACCCTCCTCCATTTAAGGCTGAATTACCATATTTAATCCTAGAACTGTCTCCTAGATACTTTTTTCTTGCTTAAATCATCTGATTTCTTTACAGATCAACTAAATTCCTTCATGAAAACCTAGATGGGGGGAAAAGGTATCACATCCCACTTTGATATTAATGTATACAGCATAATTTGATCCCCACAGCATTCCTATAAAATAGTTTGTGATTTTCCCAATTTACAAGTAAAGAAGATGAAACTCAGAGTGACATGCTAAGGTCATACAGCTGATATGACCTGATGTTAATAAATGACAGCATCAGTCGGGGTCTCTGGCTCTGTCTGATTCCAAAACTTACACTCCTTCCCCCTGCCTCCAGCTTTAAATGTACTTGGCTGGAGGTGTTCCAGGTACAGGGTGTCAGCAGAAATATCGAACTGACTCTGACCCCCTTCTTACTTACAGAGGTGGGGTGTTGACCTGGGATGTGCAAGCAGGGACTTCCACTGACAGGACTTCTGCCTTCCCAAACGATTTAGGTTGTTCGCAGCTTGGCTTTTTTTCCCTGCTGGCTTCAGTCCACCCTTGTTCATTCATTCTTTCAGACAGTCATCCTGCACTTACCAATAGCTGCCATAGTCCAGGCCTTAGGCTAGATGCTCTCACGTGTAATTACCTGATTTAATCCTCACAGCAGCTCTGTTGTGCACAGTTGATTATTCCCATTTTACAAATGAGGACATTAGCATCAGAAAGATGAAATGGTTTGTTCTGGATCCCATGCTAGACTGTGGCAGCCAACACTGAAATCCAGGTAAGGTTCTGTGTTAGGTCCACAGAATAGTTTCCATGGGGCTTCTGGCATGTATCATGACAAGTATGAGTCAAATGAGAGATGGATGACCCAGAGTGTCCAGATGTCTCCCACAAGGGTGAGATGTAGCCTCTACCAAGCAGATTAAACAAGACTTGGAGTTTGCTTTGTACTCCAGGCCCACATTTCTCTCATTTATTCAAGAATGCCAAACTAAGCCCTGCATATCATTCAGGTAGCCGAATGCTTTCAGTCGCTGGAGCTCTCGACATCCCTCCTGGGTTACTGGAATCCTCTTTCTGTACCCCCTATCACCTTCGCTCCTCCTTCCTTAGGGCCTTGCCTCCTGCACAGATCAGGTCTGCTTTCTCTGCCCTGTTCTGATCCCCTAGTTTCTTCAACCTCTGTACATGGGACAGGCTTTCAGGTCTATTCATTTCATACAAAGTCAAGAAATGTTTGTTGAGCTCTTTCTTAATATACGCCAGGCATTGTGTATATAACATATTAATTACATGTCCATGTTCTTATGGAGCTTAGAGTCTAGCAGAGCAGACAGGCATTGAGCAATTAACTACAAGTGTGGCAAGCTTTAGAAAGAGAAACAAATGGTGTGCTATGAAGATAACTTAAGATGGAGGAGCAAGGATCAAAGGCTCCCAGAAGCAAAAGGGATAGTGTGGGGCAACATGATGCTGGGACAATGAGCAGGTATCCCATCATGGCACTGTAGGTCATGTTTGAGATTTGAGCCTTTATCCTAAGTGCACTGGGAAGCCATTCACATCTTCAGCATTATTAGTTAGAGCATTCTAGTTACAAAGTGGAGAATGGTTTAGAATGAGGAGGAAGAGTAGTGGAGAGAGACCAACAATGAGGCTGTTGCAGTAATTCGTAGTGGGGAATATGGGAGCTTGGACTAAGGTGGCATTGGTAGAGATAGACAGGAGTAAATGGATTCAGGAGGTAGATAGGAAGTAGAATTGGCCATTCAGTGTGGGAGCTGAAGGAAAGCGAGCAGTCAGGGTTTAGCCTTAAGCCACAAGGTGAATAACCAGGTTTTGGCAGCCTGAGTTTAAGACACCCATGAGATATCCAAGTATGAATGTTCAAGAGGCAGTTGGATACATAGGTGTAGACCTAAAAGAAAGGTCTTGGTTAGAGATACCACCATTTTGGTGGTTAGAAACTGCTAAATATTGATAGTTTCATATGTTTGAAGCTAATAAGTGGTACTTGAAATCAGGGAAACGAATGAGATCCCTTAGAGAATTTGGAGAGAGAGGAGTGAAGGGCCTAAGATTGAGCCCTCTGAAAATTCTGATGTGCTATAAACATGGATGAACCTTGAGGATATTATACACAGTGAAATAAATCAGTCACAAAAAGAAAATTCCTATATGATTTCACTTGTACAAAATATCTAGAGTAGTCAAACTCATAGAAACAGAAAGTAGAATGTGGTTGCCAGGGATTAGGAGAAGGGAGAAATGGAGAGTTTAATGGGTATAGATTGGCAGTTTCACAAAAATGACAAAAGTTCTGCACAATAATGTGAAGATACTTAACATGATGAAAACACAAATTTCTCTAACCCAGAACTGTCCTTTAACATTAACGGAATTGGACACTTAAAATAGATTAGATGGTAAACTTTCTGTTATTTGTATTTTACCACAATTTAAAATAGTAAAAAAGGAAAGAAAGAAAACCAAGATTGAAACCTCTGAAACTGGCAATAGTAAATGGTAAAGGTCAAACAAGAGACAGCAAAAGAAACTGAGAAGGAACCACCAGCGAAGAAAAATCAAGAGTGTGGCATGCTGAAAGCAAGAGCAAGAGACTGAAGGAGGAAGGAATCACCCGTGCTGTCAGGCACTGTTGAGAAGCCAAATACAAAAGTGTTGCATAAGCATCCATTTGTCCATTAAGTTTAGATACAGGGAAGCCTCCATTGGCCTCAGAAAGAGCGTGTGTGCGTGTAGAGGGATAGGTTGCAGAATAATTGAGAGACAAGGAAATGGAGAAGCAGTTGTAAACAGGGCTTTCAAAGTCTTGGCAGTAAAGGGAGGAGATACAGGTGCTTTTCCAAATAAATCAGATGTTTTAAAATGAGCTCTAGTGACTTATTTTTCATAAAATCACAGGGGGAAACCAGAATATCAAACATGTCAAATGAAAACCAGATAAAAGTGGATGAGTGTGGGTACTGAACAAAGCTGTTTTTTAGAAGCACCAATGAATTCTTCACTTACCCCAAGTGACGATTTGAATCTAGCTTACAGATCAGTATACTCTGCACTGAGATGTACTTTGCATAGAAGAGTCCAGAGACCTGTGGTGCAGAAGAAAGGATGAGAGCTTCACAAACCAGAGGGCAAATCCAGCTGTGACCCCAGGTCACTTAACCTCCCTGAGCTTGCTTCCTGCTCTGATAAATGGAGAAAACCACCTACCTATCTTCCAGTATTGTTATAAGAATCCAAGGGCATATGTATCTAAAATTTTGTTATGGTGCTTGGTGTTTAATAGATGATGAGTGAGCTGTTGTAATCTGGGCATCAGTGACTCTTAACCATTGGTGGTTGTTACCCCCACACCAGCCGCGGGTTCTACCCTGGACCTTGCAGGGATGGTGGTTCTGCTAGTCCATTATGAGTCTTTTGCCTGTTTGTGTTGAACCATGAATTCTGGCCTTCAGTGTCTAAAAAAGACCTGAATTCTAATTGCAATAATTTTCCCCTTAAATACTTTAAAAGGATATGTCTTCCAGGAAATACCTGAAGATACAAGAGAAACAAAGGTAGCTGGGAACATTGGCTAGCTTATTGAATTAGAGGAGATTGTTGGTGTTCCCAGCTGCCATGGAAGGCTGGTTAAAAGATACTCTCCACTTTTTTGCCAGCATCACTCATGGAACCTATAAGAGTGAAATACAAATAAGCCAAAACCTCATATTTACTGGACACTTACTATGTGTCAGTTACTTTTATTTGAATGATTACAATAACCTTATAAGGTTGATACTAATATTAACTGTATTTTATAGGTATGGAACCTAAGTCTCAGGGAAGCCCCACTTTTACACATATCAGAGAGGTTAAGTACCTAGCATGTGGTCCTACAGGTAAGAAATGATGGAGCTGGGGTTTGAACCTAGGTGATCTCACTCCAGAGCCGTGAGGTTTTAGGATGGCAGATGACTCAAAAGGTGTGTCAGAGGGCTCTTGAAGTCATGTATACAGTGGCCTGCCTTGCTCAGCTGGCACCAGGCATGCTGGGTAAGTAGAACCTCATAGTCAGCCACTCCTGTTTGCCATTCACTAACTCTGTGTTTGTGGACATGTGACCATGCCTTATTTTCTTCCTCTGTAAGAGAAGGATGGCTTTCATGGGATCCTTATGAGCATCAATCAAAATAATATAAAGTGCATGACTATATCAGGCACTTAGTAAATAATAACTGCTTTTTATTGTAAATATTATGGGTATGGTATAATTGGTTTATAGTTGAGAAAAGCTGAGGATCAGAAAGGCAAAGGGATTTAGCCAAGGTCATGTGAATGCAGAGCCAGGAGTCCAGCCCCATTTCTTGGCTCCCAACCCATGCTCTCTCTGCTAGACCATGTGAAGAAAGGCCACTTTGTCATTGGAACAGCCCTGTTAGTGAAAAAGGGTGTCTGTGAGCCCCACAGTAGAGAGAGAGATTAATTTTCCTTATAGGCCTTCTCGTTAATTACTGTTATTGCAATCCCAAGGAGAGGGCTGCCTTCCCAGAGATCTCTCATCTAAGGGCACAGTCCAGTTGGAAAAGAGTGACACCAAATGTCACTTCTTTGTTCTATCAATCATTTATTTCCTCAGCAGACAGCTACTCTGGACCAGGCTCCATGTTGGGACTAAGGGTACAGGGCAGTGGGGAACAAGGAGGTTCCCAGCTCCAGGGAACACACAGGCATACATGTGCCCCTGATCATTGAGTCATTGAGGCCTCTGGGATTCTTACCAGGGCCAACGACCTAACCTCACTCCACTCGTCCATCTTCAGAAGGGCATTTGCACATGCTGTGAGAAGCACAGAGTCCCCAGGTCCCTTCTTATTGGATTACTAAGCATCTTGACTTTTACGTGTGTTTCAGCCGGGAAGGGCTACCCCTGCAAGACATGCAAGATAGTGCTGAACTCCATAGAACAGTACCAAGCTCATGTCAGCGGCTTCAAACACAAGAACCAGTAAGTAATCACACTTTGAAATTCATGGGTCTGCAGCAGGAGTTCAGGGCTTCGGAATCAGAACAAAGCCAGGTATTCCTTGGCTAAAAAGGAATCCTGGCGGTCTTTTCTTTTTAGTTAGCAGAAGCTCAGTCAGTCAACAGAAGTATCCCCTATGTGAGTTCTCCTGTCAGCTTCTCCCCAGTCTTTAGACCTGTTGGGCTGAAGGTTTTAGTAGAAAAACAGAAATGATTCTCTTAGTGGTCTCCTAAATTTTTTGGCAACATGTTATCAGTCTAACTGGGGACACTCCCCAACCCCAACCCACCACTGGCTTGAAGACCCTAGTCTTCACTGCCATTGGTTCTATGGCAAGAGCTCCCTCTACAGGTTATTACCAAATATGACCAGGTTCTTTCATTAATCAAATACTGAACACCTCTGAGTGGTAGCCCAGACAGACCCAGTCTGACAGACTCAGTCCCTGCTCTGATAACCTAACATTCTGATGGGAGGAGACAAAAACGATGACCATGCAAACCACCAATAATTACAAATGGTGGTAAGTGCTTTAAAGGGAAGAGACTAACAGAGTTGTCTGTAATAATCTTGAAAATGACTCACATTCTTTGGTTGAGCTCCTGGTCTGTTGCAGGCCATATGCCAAGCAGATTCTCTCAGGTAATCCTCACAATAGTCCTGGGAGGAAAGGGTTATTCTAATTTACAGACATAGGCGACCAGCAGAGCTACAATTCACACTGAGGCTTGGCAGGCTCACAGCATGCTCCTCCAGGGCCATGCTGACTAGGGGGTTGTGGTGCCATGTGATACGAACAGGCCACATCTGGCTGGGAGGGCTCAGATGGTTCAGTCCCTGCTTTTCAGGAGGGTAGTGTGGACGGTGTGCCACAGCATAACCTTCGGAGATAGGAATTATCCCTGTTTTACAGATGAGGAAACAGTTTCAGGCAGATCTGCTGAGATGACTGCTTTGACTTTGATGATTGGTTCTGCATTGCTTACAGAGCAAGTGAATTAAGGTGGTAGAAGTGCAGAGTGTTAGGTTCAAAACGTTCTTGGTCCTCTCTGCTCTGCCTGAAGTCTCTTCTCCCACACTGGCTTTATTGATAGATGCATCTTTAACTGGGAGAACTCGTGAGGCTCCCCTTAGATATGATTTGAGACAAGCCCTCGCAACTTGGCTTGCATCCTGCTTTCAGCATTGCAGCTTGGTTGGTGGCAATTTTGGCAAACAGCTCGGAACCAGTCAGAACCCTACTGTGGGGCTACCCAGACCTGAAAGTGCTAGTGTTGTTTATTATTTTCTTCTTACACTTTCCAGCTGTGTGACCTTAGGTGAGTCAATAAACCTCTTTGAGCCTCTGATTTGTTCTCTGTAAGATTATGGTACAAAAAAGCAAAACAAAGACTATAGTATAATTTGTTGAACACGTAATTCAATCTCATTTAATTTGCAACAGCATCTCTGAACTAGGACTCCCCCAACCCTTTACAACCCAAGGAAACCTAATATCAGATAGATTAAGTAACTTGCCATAGATCCCATGGTTACTTGGAGTTAGACCCAGTATTCAAACCTCTGACTCCAAAGCCCATTCATTTTGCTCTGCTGTTTCCAAATGGAGCTCTTCTTCCTCACCTTATGGGAAGAAGTAAGTGTTAGAGATAATATATGTGAAGTCCTAGTCCTGATAAGAGGAGCTATTAGAGATAAGCTTTCATTCACTCACCAACGATTTATTGTTCACCTATTATGTGTCAAACCCTGTTTTGAGCACCAGGGCTATGGTAGGAACCAAGACCAATGCTTTTCTCTTTTCCATTTGATCCCCCTCTGATGGTAGAAAGAGATCCTAAACAAATCCAAAACAAATCAGACAGTATCAGGTGATACTAGTGAGGTCATGACTGGAGAGCCACTTGATTCCATGTGCTGAGGAGAATGGTCTTTCTATCCCATCCAGGTCATGTAGAGCCCCACAGGCAGAAAAAGTGGTTCAGTATAGAGGAAACGCATGGGCTTCAGTCCTGAATCTACCACACTTTAAAACAGCTTACTGTGGGCAGGTCACTTGTACTTTCTGAACTTCAGTTTCCTTGTATATAAGATGGGGGTGCTGGTCCCCCCGGCCTGCAAAATTAGCAGAGAATGAAACAGTATACTGAAAGCAGAACACC
The DNA here is from genome assembly GCF_000754665.1 of Bison bison bison. Lineage (NCBI taxonomy): Eukaryota > Metazoa > Chordata > Mammalia > Artiodactyla > Bovidae > Bison > Bison bison. The sequence goes on along the minus strand of NW_011494810.1, from coordinate 2,842,332 downwards.
CGGCCTTGTGCCTGGCATGCAATGGTCCTCAGTAAAGGAGAGCTGCCCTGCTCATTACTCCACACCCTGAAAGAGCTGTACTATCATTAGAATAAGCTACCTGGGATACCATCACAACCACCACAAACTAATCCTATGCCTTTGTTCCCTCTCAAATTACAGGTCACCAAAAACCGTGGCATCACCTCTGGGCCAGATTCCCACGCAAAGGCAATCCATTCAGAAAGACTCAACCACCTTGGAAAACTAGAGGTGTTTCTGTCCAGCAACCCAAGTTGAACCAGCCATGAGCCAGCTTCCTGTTACTGTGGTCAGCCCTTGGCTCCCTCTTCTTCCTTTCTTACACCTGGAGAGTACACAGGCCTGAGGCAGGAGTAGACCATAGACAGCCTCAGATTGGCCCAGGCAAATCTACTTCTTCTCCTCCCCTTTGAAATCGGCCCTGTAGGTCAGGGTAAGGGAAGCAGAGATGTTGACAGGACTCGGTATTTCCCAGGGTGGTAATTTGGAGGATGGCCTTTCCCTTTCATCCGCCCTTCTGGGCCATATGTCATGAGACCCCAGGCCTGTCTTTCCACTAGAGGTCACTTATGGACCACTCCTTGCAGCTAAAGAACAGAGGTCTCCCTAAGCTCTAGGCATCTCCAGTGAAACCCGGAATTTTCACTCTAAGCCTTGGCCTAGGTAGGAAAGGGCAGATGGAAGTGGCTGCCACATGGAGGCTTGGAGTTCATGTGACACTTCCCGCCCCCCAAAGAGTGTGACCTTTCCTGAGCCTGGTATCTGATGCTGGCCAGTTGTCCAGTTTTCTGCCCACTGTGAAGTCTCCTCCTGGAGCGGTGACACAGTCCTGGCAGAGCACTGCTCTCCCGCTTTCCCCTTCTCCACAGTCCTGAATGGTGCTAAGGACCTGCAGCAACTGGGGACAAGCTAGAGCCGAAGGAGGCCTCAGCGCCCAGTGGGATCACAGAAAATGCCAACAGAGGCCTTTCCTCTCCTCCATCAGAGGTGCTCTGGCACAGGGTCATGTGGGAAGGTCCCCACGTAAAAATTTCCTGGATGGCTCTCTCCCTTTAAAGGGAAACTGCCCTCACACCAGCCAGCTCCGAGACTGGCCGCTGTCCTTCGGCCCTACTGGTCCTCTTGTTCCCCTTGCGAGCAGACCATCCACCCAGGCTGCTGTGGTGCTAGTCCTCCCCCATCACCCACTAGGAGACTCTGAGACCAAGGAGCAAGATGGACCCTTAAGGGAATAGAAAAGAGAGCTGGCGTAAGCTTTTGCAGTGAGGAAACAGCTATGTCCCCAGCCCCAAATGTAGATTTCTACAACACTGCTGTGCTTTATGGCCTGGGACTTCACTGGGAGTGGACTTTACCTCATAGCTTTCAAACAGGAATTCCATGGAGGGTCACCCTCTGAGGTCCCTCCTCATTGGGTCAGAGAAGTCCACATCTGCTCTCGTGGGCTCCTCCCTCCACTCCCTGTCCCTTCGCCTGTAAATGCCTTTGTGTATTTGTGTGTGTGTGTGTGTGTGTGTGTGTGTGTGTGTGTGTGTGTG
>NW_011494810.1:2831388-2840673 GCF_000754665.1 Bison bison bison | reverse complement strand
GCGCGCACGCTCGTGCGCACTTATGCTCTATCTTTTGGTCACTGAAGCATCTAAATAAAGAATTTCTCCCATGAGCCAGACTGCAACTCAACAGATCTGGGATTTGAATCATCTAGTATGTGTATCTTTACCCTTTGCCCTCACCCTGCTCAGACTTCCAGCACCCTAAGCAGTAATTTTAGGAGCGGGGACAGAAACAGGTATCCAAATTGCTTGGCAGCTCTGTAGAAGTCCTACAGAGTCCAGGTGCCCTAAATTCAATACAAGCTTATCTGCTCATGTACCTCCCGCTATCTTGGAGGGCCTCACAGAGGTCTTTAGAAGCTTTAAGCTGGGAATCTACTTTGTTTGAGATGATCGTGTGGCTGCTGTGTGAGAAGGAATTCAGGGGATCAGGAAAGGAGATGTACAGGGAGGCCAAAAGGGAAGCGGTGTCCAATTTGACTCTCTCCAGACTAACTCCTTCAGGGCAGAGACCTAGCGTCATTCATCTCCATTCCTCTGGTGGACAGAGTGGTTTGTCGTGCAGTGTTTGTTGAATGAAAGAATGAATGAATGAGGATGCATAAGAAGGGATGGGCTTCTCCTGCTCAGCTAATACGTAGCAGTAGGCTGGTGCCATGGGACTTGTCATTCTTGGAAAACCTTTTCCATGACCCAGAAATGAGCTGGGAAAGGAGTGCATGCGATGACTTCAGCAGCCTTCTTTGCTTCAGACAGCCAGATCTGAGGAAGGTGCCCAGGCGGCCTGAACTCCCATTCTTCACTCAGCAAATTATTCTTGGGAACCTGCTCTTCACCAACTGGGAAAGGTCCTACACAGCTCTCAGCTTCCAAAGCCTAACTGCCTTAGCAGTTTCCCCAGAGTCCTTCTACCCCAACCAAGATGTCATGATCAGCCCCACCTGCCAGGCAAGGAAGCAAAAGGCAGAGAGATGAGTGAGCTGCCAGAGTATGAGCCCTTGACATGCAGGATCCCTTAGTCAGGATTCAAGAGTCCTACCAGCTGTGTGCCCAGCCCTGTTGGCCTGGGGATGCAGGAATGAACATTCTCTTAGAGCCCTTGGGTAGCTCATACAGTCAAAGATCATTATGGTGATAGAGGGTTATACAGGATGCTCTGGGAATGCACAAAGTTAGTAGGCACTAACTCAGCCAAGGGTATGAAGACACTGAAGAAATTGGGAAACTAGCATTTGATCTCTATAACAACCTTTTGAGCTAGGAGATGATACTCCATTTTATAGAAAAAGAACAATGTTCAAAAAGGTATAGTGATTTGCCTAAGGTCTCACTGCTAAGAGCAAAATGGAGCATAGAATCTGGTTCTCTAGATTCCTTGTCTTTACAAACAAGGACCAGAGTGCTTCCCCCATGACCCCTGGGCCTGTCTCACTCATCTGGCAGGGCCACGGTCTCACAGAGTGAGTAGCCACTAGGCAGGGGCGGCAGCGGCACCATCAAAATGAGATTGGACGAGGCTCTGTGGTTATTTTATATTCCCATCCCCCTTTCCCTCTCATAATTTTACCCAAGATTCCTGGTGTATTAGACTCTAGTTGTAACTGTAAGAAACTTAAAGTGATTATCTAAAAAAGGAAATTTATTGAGTCTCCAAATGAAACAGCCTTGTACGGGGATGGCTAGATTCAGGTTCTGACACAGTTGTCTCACTCTGGTTTGCTCTGTGTGGCCTCTTGCCCTGGGCAGACTTTCTCCAGAAGGTGGACACAGCCTCTGGCAGCTTCAGGTTTATATCCTAATAGATTGGTAACTGCAGTGGAAAGAACATCTTTTTCTTGGTACCAGTAAAAAATGCTGGGATTGACTCATTAGCCCATCTGGATCTGTTCCCATCCCTAAACCAGTCGCTGCAGCTAGGGGAAGTGGTCGTCTGGGCACCTGGAAAGGAGTGAGTCCCACCTACAATGCACTGACAGAAAGAGAGAAAGATGTGCTTGCGTCAAAGAAGAAAGTGCAGAGCTCCCTCTGTCCCAAGGGAGAATAGTGGACGTGGAGGGCAAAAATAACTGTTGTCAGCCATATTCAAAGATTATCTTTACTTGATCATTGCTTTTCTAATGTTTTGAGATACAGCATACATTCAATAATGTGAGCCAAATTTTTTAGAGTACAATTTGATGAGGATGGTTGTATCCATATGGTCAGTCAGCCTCCAGATCAAGACAGAAAACATCACCAGTCCCCGGAGGCTGGCCTGGTTTCCCTTCCTAGTCAGTATCCCACAGAAGCAAACACTATCTTGACCTGCCTTACCATAGATTCATTTTGCTTGCCCTTCAATTTTATAAAAAGGGACTCGTCCGTGCATCCCTTGTGTTCAATATTATGTCTGTGAGATTCATCCATGTTATTGTGTGGATCAGAAGTTCATTAAAACAAAAAATTTATTTCATGCTGGATAGTAGTCCATTCTATGAATATACTGTAGTTTACCCATTCTACTGCTAATGGACAGTTGGGTTGGTTCTAGTTTTGAACTATTATAAATAAAGCCACTATAAAAAATTTTTCTGTGTCATTTGGTGTGCACATGCACGCATACATTCAGGAATAGAATTGCTGCATCGTGGGGTAGGTGCATGTTTAGCTGGACTAGACAATGCCAAATGCTTTCCAAAGTGGTTCTACCATCTTACATTCCCACCTGCAGTGTAGAGTCCCTGCTCCACATCCTTGTCAGCACTTGGTATTGTTCATCTTTCTAATTTTGACCATTCTGGTGGCACCCAGGAACTTGAACCCAAGAGTCTTATCTTTTCATCAATGATCCTTTTACTCTGAGCATCCCTGAAATCAGGTTTGAATTTCTGTAGCCTGGAATATTCTCCAGTGTGGCCCAGGACCTACCATACACAACCCAGCAGATAAACATTAGAGGGAACCCCTGCCCATGACTCCACTGGCCAAGGAAGCTCTCATGGAAGAAGGGTATCAGCCCTGGAGAGGCAGCCTAGTGAAGCAGCAAAGAACTCGGGCTCTGAGACTTCCCTGGGGGTCCCGTGGTTAAGACTTCGCTTCCACTGCAGAGGGCACAGATTTGATCCCTGGTTAGGTAAGATCCTGCCTGCCACATAACGTGGCCAAGGGGAAACAAAAAAACAAAAGTACCTATTAAGAGCTCAGGCTCCGGAATGGGTAAAATGTTAGTACTCACTTACCTTATAGGGTTATTTAAAGAATATATGTGTGCTAAGTCACTTCAGTCATGTATGACTCTTTGTGACCCTATGGATTGTAGCCTGCCAGGCTCTTCTGTACATGGGGTTCTCCAGGCAAGTATAATACTGGAGTGGGTTGTCATTCCCTTTTCCAAGGGATCTTCCCAACCCAGGGATTGAACCTGAGTCTCTTGAGTCTCCCGCATTGGCAGGCAGGTTCTTTACTACAAGTGCCACCTGGAAAGCCCAGAAGAATAGATACGTATGAAAAAATTACAGTGACTGACACATGATAGAAACTATGTGAATGATGACTACTGTTTCTACCATTGGCCAGAATTAAGCTCTGGGTCTCTCTGGGGAGGGAAGTCTATAGGCAGATGGCATCTGGCTCAGCCCCCTGTATTAAAACTCAGTGATTTATGAAATGTCAGAAACCTATTTCAATCTGATTGAGGGAGGAAGAAAAGGCAACATGCTGGCCAAAGATGATTCTCCCCTGGGTTCTAGCAAGAAGTCATCTTCCACTGATATGGGACCTCAACCTATCGCTGCACCCCAAGCCCTACAGCCAATGACATCTGAAGAGAAGGTGAAATGGAATCGTGCAGGTAAAGCTCTTAGCTCAGAACTGGATGCACCAACCACTCAATGCAGACACAAAATTGTGTATGTGCCAGGAGCTATATGATTCTGGATCCCTGGGTATTGGTCTGAACCCTGCCACCAGCTTCATGTGTCCTGAGGCCTTGATATTTTCTTGTGAAGTAGAAATTAGAAGAAATCAGAGTTCTCAACCAGAGTTTTAAAGAGGTCGTGATGGGCAGGGATGCTTCCAAGAAATAGTAAAAAAGAAAGCCCTTCCCTCACAACAGCCCCTGTCCGATGAGCTGTTCCAACCCCTAACCAGGCCTTCTGATGGGCACTCAATAGTGTCAAATAGGTAAAACAACTCCCTCTCACCATCTCTCCACCTAATGACCTGACCTACTCTGCCTTGTGTCAAGCCCACATTACAGACAGGGCAGACACAGCCCTGCTCTAGCACTCCCAAGCTTGCTGTTCTCCACAAATGCTGCTTCTATCCATCCAGGAGCTTCAAAACTGGGAAGAAATCTTACAGTTCTGTGAAAAGGTCAACTCTGTAGTGCAATGACCCCATTGGCCACTAGGTGGAGAAAGCTCCCTTTTTTGCTGGACAAAGTAGACCAGTCTCAGGACCTTTCAGTTCAGTTCAGTTCAGTCGCTCAGTCATGTCCGACTCTTTGCGACCCCATGAATCGCAGCACGCCAGGCCTCCCTGTCCATCACCAACTCCCGGAATTCACTGAGACTCACGTCCATCGAGTCAGTGATGCCATCCAGCCATCTCATCCTCTGTCGTCCCCTTCTCCTCCTGCCCCCAATCCCTCCCAGCATCGGAGTCTTTTTCAGTGAGTCAACTCTTCGCATGAGGTGGCCAAAGTACTGTTTGATTTAATGCCAGAGAGAACAGAATGACTTTTTCTGAGCCCCTGTATTTGATATTTCATTTAGCCCTCAAAACAATTTGAAAAGTTTCATTTTAACAGGAGAAATACAGAGGCAAACTCTTGCAAAGCTTACACAACTAAGACATAGTGTGCAGAGATATGACCCCCATGATCCCAAGTTTTAGCACACCTTACCATGTGTCCCCTGGGGGAGAACTCTCAGGGCTCTAATTTAGTCACTTGCCCGGGAGTACACCTGATGTCTAGCCTGCTCATCAGCCTTTTTTTAAAACTCTTCACTTGCGTGATGTCTCTGCTCCGTTCTTTGGACCCTGTGGTTCTGAGAGACTGACCCCACCCACTCCCTGGTTCCAGGGGTGAACCTGTGATCTAAACATGGGCAATCAGAATCATAAGTCTGGAGCTGTTAGTAGCCATCTTTGCCAATATATAAGGATAGTCTGCCTGATAATTAAGCCAACATAGGGTTTCCCTGGTGGCTCAGATGGTAAAGCATCTGCAATACGGGAGACCCAGTTTCAATCCCTGGGTCAGGAAGATCCCCTGGAGAAGGAAATGGCAACGCACTCCAGTACTCTTGCCTGGAAAATTCCATGGAGGGAGGAGCCTGGTAGGCTACAGTCCATGGGGTCACAAAGAGTCAGACATGACTGAGCGACTTCGCTTTCAGAGGAAAACAGAGCTGAGAGATAAGACGAGACTGATTTCTAATGAGCACCTGGATCCAACCATGCCTGAAGCTAATACTCTCAGGACTTTTTAGTTCTGAATCAATACATTCCTTTTCCCTTAAGTCAGTTTAAGTTGACTTTCTATCACTTCAACCAAGAGTGCCCCCTAATACATTTCTACTCATCCTGAGAAGATCACTGACCCTCAAGGCTAAGTTGCCTGCCTTTCTTTGCTCCCAGATGCCCTGTGCCTCCTCTAGTATTACTATTAATATTCTCTATTATGGTCAACTTCCCTGGTGGCTCAGACAGTAAAGAAACTGCCTGCAATGCTCGGAGACCCATGCTCAATCCCTGGATTGGGAAGATTCCCTGGAAAAGAGAATTACGACCCACTCCAGTATTCTTGCCCGGAGAATCCCATGGCCAGAGGAGCCTGACAGGCTACAGTCCATGGGGTGGCAAAGAGTTGGACATGACTGAGCGACTAACACTTTCATTTAAACTAGAAACTCTTTGAGGTCAGGAACTGGACCTTATGCATTACCCTGAGTCCCCAGTGCTTAGCATAGGACTGTGATTATCTTAATAACTGTTTTGTGATGAGTAAATTAATGGGTAAGTGAATATGGGCTCGTAGGGACCATTGCTGGAATTTTACACGAAGACTTCTTGAAGGAGCAGAGCCTCTAGTGATTATCAAGGTCAAAGGAACCAGGTTGCTGGGTGGGAAGAGAGTGAAAGGACATAGAAGTTATGGGGTGTAGTAGATTGTTACAATAATGACCTCTCAGGATTTTTTGGCCTCCTGGGTCTGAGCCCTTTTGCAAAGTGACTTTGTCACTCTAGGCATCAAGATGCATGCATGCATGCTAAGCTGCTTCAGTTGTGTCCAACTCTTTGCGAGTCAATGGACTGTCGCCCACCAGGCTTCTCTGTCCATGGGATTCTCCAGGCAAAAATACTGAGTGGGTTGTCATGTCCTCCTTTAGGGGATCTTCCTGACCCAGGGATTGAACTTGAGTCTCTTACATCTCCTGCATTCGCAGGCAGGTTCTTTACCATTAGTGCTACCTGGAAAACCCAGGCATCAAGATAGGAAGTCCATTTCACAATCCCTTGAATCTAGACTGACTTCGAGACTTGCTTTGCTCAGAGAATGTAGGAATGTGATATTGTGCAACTTTCAAGGCTAGGGCATAGGCCTTGAAGCTTCCACTCCCACCATGTTGAAAAGAAGTCTGGACTAGACCACATGGAGACAGAAGCCAGTAGCCAATTTCACATGCATGAAGGAGAACATCTTCGACTTCAATAGAATCACAAGGAATAATAATAATGTTTTAAATCACTATGTTTGGGGATGATTCATTGCACAGTAAAGGATCACAGAATCACCAAGTACAGTATGTATCCCTTGTTTTGGCTTCCTTGTATCTATTTACCGTTCTTCCTATGATAAGATTTTCCTGGAAAAGCCCCACCCTCAGCTCCTGTGGTCTGGGTGGGTCTGACTCTACCCTCCTGGATTCTGCTAGAAGCTTTGGGAAGGTCTTGAGCCCAGAGTTGTTGGTGACCTTCTTTGTTACTTCTTGGGGAGCATCTGCTGGAGAAAGGAGCCCTTGGGAAGAAAACAGGAAAGAGAATGAGTCCTGATCCAGCTGTTCCTGGAGACTGTCTGCCCCTGAACTTTAAAACACAAAGGCCAATCAATTCACTATTTTGTATAAACCAATTCAGTTCAGTCGCTCAGTCGTGTACAACTCTCTGCGACCCCATAGATTGCAGCACGCCAGGCTTCCCTCTCCATCACCAACTCCCAGAGCTTATGCAAACTCATTCATCAAGTTGGTGATGCCATCCAACCATCTCAACCTCTGTCCTCCCCTTCTCCTCCCACCTTCAATCTCAATAAGCTGATTAGAGTTGGGAAATCTGTTACTTGCACCTGAGGGCCAGGAAGTTGGCTAGGAGCTGAGCAGTTTCTGGCAGAGGGCTGTTAGTGTAGGAGAGAGCTCCCTGGAGTGTATTGGACAGTGAACTTATTTTTCCACAGGGCATCCTGTATGCCAGGATCCTGGAATGAGACACGATCTCTGTCCCAGAGGACCCAATGGGTACAAGTTATTCATTACAGTTGTGATAAAGTGCTGGGAAGGAAAACGACTGCAGCTAAAGCGTATAACTGGGGGACTGAGCCCAGGCTGGGGGAGGGGCAGGAAGGGCCTCCCTGAGGAAGCAAGCTTCAAACTAAGACTGGGAGGTTGGATAGGAACTAGGCTGGGGTGATGGGTAACAGGTGCAGGGGAGGGGGAGGGGATATTCCAGGCAGAGGGAACAGTGTGTGCCAAGGCCTTGAGGCAAGCATATGCTTGTCATCTGGAAGGAGGGAGACTATGTCACCATGTAAGGGGAGAGACTAGCAGGGCCAAGTCCCTCGGGGTGAGTCAAGATTTTCAGCAGAAAGCAGCAGAAATAAATTCCAGCTAGTTCAAATTCAAGAAACTACCAAGAGCGCTAAAGAGCTGGGCTTGAGGTATATACCCCTCTCACATCACAGAACGGGCTCAGAAAGGACACGGCTCTCCCCGCCTACGCTAAGCTCTGGACGCTGCTGCCTGTGCCAACAGCCCAGCCCGTCCTGACGCTGTGCCCAGGACCTCAGTCTTGTCACCACAGCCCCCACCAGAGAAAACTGCTCCTGGGCCTCCCCAACCCAACTTGTGGGCATCACTGGCTCTCTGGAGGAGATGGTGTGAACTGGAAGAGCCTGGGCCTTAGCTAGAAGAGAAACCTGGAGAGCAGCTAACATTTTTGGCAGAAAATGGGGGCATTTCCCAAACCTTAGAAAAGGGTTCAGACAACAAACACCAGAGTAGGATCTGGTCTTATAGTGGTTTTATTATAATCTTATAGTGATCTTATATAGCCATGCATGTTTTAAACTATTCCTCTCTTCAGGAATTCAAGTTTTAATTTCCTCTCCCCCACCCTACTCCCTTGGAGAAGGCAATGACACCCCACTGCAGTACTCTTGCCTGGAGAATCCCATGGACTGAGGAGTCTGGTGGGCTACAATCCATCGGGTCGCTAAGAGTCAGACACGACTGTGAGACTTCACTTTCATTTTCACTTTCACACTTCACTTTCACACATTGGAGAAGGAAATGGCAACCCACTCCAGTGTTCTTGCCAGGAGAATCCCAGGGATGGGGAAGCCTGGTGGGCTGCCGTCTCTGGGGTTGCACAGAGTTGGACACGACTGATATGACTTAGCAGCAGCAGCAGCAACCCCACTCCCTACCTTGAGTGGCCTCTACTGAGTGATTCAGTTCTGACAACTAGAATAATGTAGAAATGACCGAGTATGACTCTCGAGTAAATCATAAAAGACATGCAGTCAGTCTTTCTTGGATCACCAGCTATGAAGGAAACCAGCTAACATGTCCTGAGGACACTCAAGCAGCCCTGTGGAAAGGCTTGTGTGGAGAGAAGTGAAGGGCTCCTGTCAACAGCCAGCCAAATGTTTGTTATTTTAAGCCATTAGGTTTGGGAGTAATTTGTTATACAGTCATAGATAACTAATACAGGTCTTTATTCTAAAAGCAATGCGAAGCCACTGAATGGTTTTAAACAAATGGAAGCAGACACACGATGAATTTGCTGACATGTGAACAGATGAACAGTATGATCTAAGAGCGAACAGAGGGTGGGGGAACACAAAGGAGGGAGGAATAATTTCTCCTGGGGAATATATCTATTAAGAGCCTTTCGTATAAAGAGTTTGGGAGAAAACAAAAGTCAAATTAACTTAAGAAAAAAAGTATTTGGCTCATATAAATGGAAGGTTCGAAGAGGTAATGGCTGCAGGCATGGCTGGATCCAAGCACACTCCATCTCTTGGCCCTCTTGTTTCCTGTGTTGGCTTCACTAACAGGC
>NW_011494810.1:2818530-2831288 GCF_000754665.1 Bison bison bison | reverse complement strand
TACTCAAGCAGCTCTAGACTTCCATATTCATACCTCAGAAACCTCTGAGAGTGTTAGCTTCCCATTAGTTCCAATAAAAGGCCGAGCCAGCCTCTCACTGGCCCAGCTAGAGCCGTATGCTCATCCCTAGCCTGGTCGTAGTAGGCTGAAGATGGAATATCTTCATTGTCCGGGTGAAGGGACACATGCCCACCACAGGACCAGGGAGAGGTGTTGGCCCTACCCAAACCTCGCATGAATTCAGAGTAAGAGAGGGCCAGGACCTCAGAGAAGAGGTCCTGTTTCCACAGAGAGGGAAAGGATTTAAATGTCCAGATCGGGGTGGTCAGGAAGGGTCTCAGAGAAGATGGAATGCTTGAGAGGAATCCAGAAACCCAAATGGCAGGCATCTGGTGGGATAACTGGAGGGAGAGAGGGAAGGAGGGACACGAAGGAAGGATAATCTCAACAAGAAGAACAGCAAGTACAAAGGCATCAGATGTGAAAAATCAAGTCTGTTCAGGAGAAAGTTCAGTGCAGCTGGAAATCAGAGAGGGGAAATTGGACAGGAGAGAGCAGTAGACACCAGTCTTGAAGGGTCCTGAGTGCTAGGCTAAAGAGCTGGGGATACCAGTGGGTGGTGGGCAGAGAGTAGTTGAAGCTGAGGAGTGACTGGGTTAGGTTTGTGTTTTAAACAAGTCACTGCAGGGCCGATGAGACTAGTGATACAGAGACTGTATCACCATTAGGCATTTGCCCAATGCTCAGCCACCCCTTCTTTTTAATGGATCCAGGTTTTGTTAGGGAAGACAATGTGTCCACCAGAATTAATATATGTACTTCCCAGCCTCCTTTGCAGCTAGGCATGGCCATGTGTCACAGTTTGGTCAAAGAAATAAAATCAGAAATTGCTGGGTACAGATTCAACTCTTTGTGGCTTCTTCCTTCTTCCTGCCTGAACACAGATGTGATGGCAGGAGTTGAAGCTGCCATTTTGCAACCATGAGGTAAAAGTCTAGTGACCAGAAGAGACCACAATCCTGATGACTTCAAGATGACCTTCACCTACCTCCAGACTTGGGGCTAAGGGAGGCCTGAGGCTGGCAAACCACAAAAGCCCCCAGACACCTCTGGTCCTAATATGCCAAGACATAGGCTAACAGTATCTGAGACAAGGCATGAGGGGACCAAGAATGCTGCTGAGACTCTGGGAGGTAGCAGGATTGACCCAGAGGGACCCTCATATCCCTTGTAGTCCATTCTTATCCATCATTCTTGGTTCAGGGGGCCTCCCTGAGAACTCTCCCAGACTACAAACATCAGCACCAGGCTCCCTGCCTCTGCTACCAAGGTCCTGGGCAGCCTGTAATTCCTGGCTTTGTTGTCCCCAGAGTAGAAACTGGATGTAGATGTGCCCAATGGGTGGCTTATGAGGAGATATGAGGACTGGAGGAGAGAAGACCCTCAGAGTCCCTCCCTTCTGGTCTTAGGAGTATATTTCCCACACCTTGGACCAGGTCCTACCTAGGCCCATAGTTGTGAGTATCAGTATTGGCTATTCTTTCCTGAATATGAGCTGTGTGCATCATATTTTAGACACATCATTATCACATTGCGCCCTCACAGAAGAGTTGTTGTTCCCATTTTATGGAAAATGAAACTGAAGCTTAACTTAAGTGACTTATCTAAGGTCACAAAGCTTTCAGCATTCAAATAACTTATCTGTCTGACTCTAACACCCAGCCTTTCACCACTCAATAGCTGTCAGTGTCACCTCCATTTTGCAAGCCAAGCCCGACCTCCCCAGAGCCTATGGGAGAAACCAGAAGAGAAAAGGTTTGGGAAAAAATGGTAAAGTGATACTAATTGTCAATTCTGAGTAGCAACTGTTAATCTATTACCCTGGGTACTTTTTCCATATTCTAAAACTTCTTCAAAACGAAAATTGTTTTAAAAGAAAAACCAAAAGAAAGAAGAACAGAAAGCACAAGACTGGGTCAGAGGATGGGGCCAGGCCTGTGCTGGAGTGGGGCCTGGGCAGGGGCTTACGGCAGCCCTTCTGCACAAGAGCCCCAGTGTTCCCTGGGTCCGGCTGCCATCCAAGAACAACATGGTCGGCACCAGGCAATGTCTACCCCCTCCCCCTAACTCTGCTCCCAGGCAGGTGGGGGGTGGGGCCTGGCCTCAGGAGTCCCTCTTGGCCCAGCCTTGCAATCCAGGATCCCAGAGCCTGCCAACCCCTGCCTTGGGCCTGGCACTTCATAAGTACCCCATCAATCCTGGCCAAATGGGCAGAGAGAGCAATGCCCAGCCCCAGCTCCCATACATACTCACCTTAGGTGAATCGCCGCTTTTCCAGGCCACAGAGAGAGAGAGATGCAGACAGAAAGTGGGCTGATATATTAGCACCAGCCATCCCAGCTCTGTAGACAGTCACCCTGAGCTCTCCCTCCCCTTTTTGGCCCAAGAGAGTAGAGTTCACGGCTCACTTCCATTCAAGTTCACTTGCTATGTGACTTTGAACAAGTCATTCTGTCTGCCTGAGTGCCTGCTCTGTCACCACCAAAAGGGAGCTAAGGACTCCTCCCCTATTTGGCTGGAGGGAAGGATCAAAGGATATAATGGATGGATAATACCTTACCTAGCACGGTGCCTGGCATACAGTGGGAACTCAGTCAACATGAGGAATTCTTCTCGACTTCCTGTTCTGGTGAAACCCATTCTCTTAACTTATTCAATTCCTCCAACACCCCTAGGAAAAGGAAGTAGGGTGAACCCATTTTGGGGCTAAAGAAATTGAGGCTGAGACAACTAAAGACAAAATCACAGGATGGCAGGCTCCTGAGCCCGTTAGGAGTGTGGGGTATGTGTGTGTGTGTGTGTGTGTGTCCATGCATGTTTGACCATCTTTGAGAAAGGTTGCAGATGTGACTGGTGAAAGATTATTAGCAACAGAGCAAGACCGTGAAGGGAAGACAGGCTTGGGTGCCTCTCCCAGACTTCCCCCGCATGTCTCCTTCTGTGCTCTGTTTACTTATCTATCTTTCCCTATTACTGTGTCAGCAGCTTTAACCCCAGGACTTAGAACAGTATATACTACATAATGAACCTTCCATACACGCTTGGTGAATGAGTGAATGAATGAGAGACCTTGTGAGAGAGTGTCAAACTCTGCACAGGCTCAGTGTGAGAAACTGTGCGTGTGGGAGGAGGGCTGGACACACGTGTGCTGATGCAGGGAGAGGGGGCAGGGTTGTTAGGCTGAAGGACTTGGGCATCTCAGGGGACAGGGAGGTTGCACAACCTGGACTATGAAAGCCTTATTCTGCTTTTGGCTCAGGTAAACCGGGGAAGTGCCTGGAAGTTGAATGAAAGCTATGTGGGGTCCAGCTCCTGCTGGCAGCTCACCCCACTCCCCCCACCAACCACATCCACGGAGCAGCCAGCAGAGGACCAGCGGTGGGGAGCTGAATCCGGGAGGTCTGAGGCCCTGTCTGAGCAGGAGGCTCCCATTTGCTTGGCTTCCCCAGTGCCCGGAGCCTCATCTTTTCAGGGTGCTCCACAAGGAAGGACCCTCATGGGGGAATCAGGACAAACAGTTTTTAAAAGCTAACCAACTCTTTTCTGGGAACTCTGCTCAATATTCTGTAATAACCTGAATGAAAAGAATTTGGAAAAAAAAAAGATACATGTACACATATCACTGAATCACTTTGCTATACACCTAAAATTAACACAAAATTGTTAATCAACTGTGTTCCAACATAAAATAAAATATTTTTTTAAAAAAGATAACCAACTATTTTCTGACTTATCTTTGGGAAGAGACCCTTCTTTTGTTTGAGAGGGAAAAGGGAAAAATCACTTTGATGGCTTTTTAGGACTTCCCTGGTGGCTCAGATGGTAAAAAGTCTGCCTACAATGCAGGAGACCTGGGTTCGATTCCTGGGTCAGGAAGATCCTCTGGAGAAGGAAACGGCAACCCACTCCAGTACTCTTGCCTGGAAAATCCCATGGACGGAGGAGCCTGGTAGGCTACAGTTCAGGAGGTCACAAAGAGTCGGATATGACTGAGCAACTTCAGTTTCTTTCACTTTAGTTATGCAAAGGAAAAGCCTGTAGTTCTTTGGGAGTCAGGGTGGAGAAAGCTGGACTCCTCTGCATAACAAAGGGAAAGGAAGCTACTTCTCAAGGGCAGGGTCTCCGCCAGCCTGGGGGTTGACTGGGAGGCAGGACTGAGACTCCACAGCAGGGTTTCCTTTCTCCTGCAGAAATCTTAAGAGGAGCACAGGGCTTGGACTTAAGGTGAAGATTGGATAGAAATCAAAGGTCAGCAGACCTATGATGCCATATTTTCAAGAGAAGTGCTCCCAGTTGAGGCAGACCTGAGCCGGAAGGGACATGGTGGAACTATTCAGAGTCCACCTGTTGTGTACCAGGCAACTGAGATGTAATGGTATGGCCTACGGGCCGTTCCTGCCTTCTATTTACAGAATTAGCTGTTACATTTTTTGAACATGTGGTGAGGGAATAACAAGTCCTAAATAATCACAGCTTACATGATAAAGCTAATGCTATATGTCAGGCAGAATTCTGAAGGCTTGGGTTCAGCGGTAAAGAATTTGCCCACAATGCAGGAGATGCAGGAGACACAGGTTCGATCCCTGAGCCGGGAAGATCCCCTGGAGGAGGGCGTGGTAATACACTCCAACATCTCCTTGGACAGGGTAACCTGGTGGGCTGTGGTCACAAAGAGTCAGACTCGACTGAGGAGCAGCAGCACCAGCATTCTGAAGGCTTACTCATAATATGCCTACTTATTTTTCCTTCTTATCGAGGTATAGTTGCTATACAATCGTTCTAAGTTACAGACATACAACAAGATGATTCTCAATTTTTAAAGGTTGTACTCCATTTATAGTTATTGTGAAATATTGGCTATACTCCCTCTGTTGTACAATATATCCTTGTTATACGTATTAGTTTAGACTTCTTACTCCCCTCCGTTTTGCCCCTCCCCACTTCCCTCTCCCCACAGGTAACCACTAGTTTGTCCTCTTTATCTGTGAGTCTGTTTCATTTTGTTATATTCATTAGGTTGTTTTAACTTTTAGATTCCACATACAAGTAATATCTTACATTATCTGTCTTTTTCTCTCTGACTTACTTCACTTAGCATAATACCATCCAAGTCCATTCATGTTGTTGCAAATGGCAAAGTTTTATCCTTTTTATGGCTGAGTAGTATTCCATTATATATACAGTAGTATTCTAATATATATATATATATATATATATACAATATCTTCTTCATTCATTTATCTGTTGATGGATACTTAGGTCACTTCCATATCTTGGCAACTGTAAATAATGCTGCTATGAACATTGGGGTGCATGTATTTTTTCAAATTAATGTTTTCATTTTTTTCCATATATACTCAGGAATGGAATTGCTGGGTCACATGGTGGTTCTTTTTTTCATTTTTTGAGAAACCACCATACTGTTTTCCACAGGGACCCCACGAATTTATATTCCTACTGTTGTGTGTGAGAAGAACATGTCTACTTTTTGCAACCACTTCTTGAAAATGATACTGTCATATCATATACGATATGATATCATCATATCATATCACTGGTTTACTGATGAGAAAATGTAGACACAGGGATGGAGTAACTTGACAAGGCCATGTGTCATGGTGCTAAATTTGAGTTCTGCAGTCTGTGCTCTAAATCACTTCGCTACCTGCTTCTTTCCCATGCTTACAGGAGAAAAGACATGGAAGAACCTGGCAAGTTCAGAGGGCTTCTCTGGGGACCTGAGCTGAGCCGTAAAGTATATGCCTGCCAATAGGAGGCATGGTTTGATCTCTGAATGGGGAAGATACCCTGGAAAAGGAAATGTCAACCCACTCCAGTATTCTTACCCCGCAATGATTTTAGAGCCTAAGAAAGTAAAGTCTGTCATTGTTTCCATTGTTTCCCCATCTATATGCCATGAAGTGATGGGACCAGATACTGTGATCTTCGTTTTATGAATGTTGAGTTTTAAGCCAAGTTTGCTACTTAATGACTAAACAACAGCAAATCAGACCTAGAGCAGAAAGATTGTTTTAGGAAGCGGTACCATTTGTGCAAGGTCCAGAGGTAGGATGGGAGCAGGGAAGAAGTAAGGAAGGCTTCCTCTGAACATGTGGGCGGGGCCAGGTCAGGCCAACGATCTCTACAGGAAGCTCTCGGAACGTTTTAAAGAGATGTTTGTGGTTGATTCCCTGGTGGCGGAGAAGGCAATGGCACCCCACTCCAGTACTCTTGCCTGGAAAATCCCATGGATGGAGGCTGCGGTCCATGGGGTCGCTAAGAGTCGGATACGACTGAGCGACTTCACTCACTTTTCACTTTCATGCTTTGGAGAAGGAAATGGCAACCCACTCCAAGTGCTCTTGCATGCAGAATCCCAGGGACCGGAGAGCCTGGTGGGCTGCCGTCTATGGGGTCGCACAGAGTCGGACACGACTGAAGTGACTTAGCAGCAGCCCTGGTGGCTCAGACGGTAAAGTGTCTATCCGCAATGTGGGAGACCACGGTTCGATCCCTGGGTCAGGAAGACCCCCTGGAGAAGGAAATGGCAACCCACTCCAGTACTCTCGCCTAGAAAATTCCATGGATGGAGGAGCCTGGTGGCCTACAGTCCATGGGTCGCAAAGATTCGGACACGACTGAGCGACTTCACTTTACTTGTGGTTGGCACAGTCAGATTTGTATTTTAAACACCACTAAAAGTTGTGCAGAGAAGGATGAGGGTTAGGGCAGAGAGTATGATGATTGTACAGAAGACAGAGGAGCCAGGCTATGCCAAGTTCTGAGGAGGTGGCAGGTCTGAACTGCTGAGTCCGGTTCCCTGAGGTGTAAGAACCAAGGGACGGAGCGATGGTCAAGAACTTGGAAGCCTGGCCCAGGTGGGGCAAAAGGGGCGGACTCTGAAGGGGTGTGCCAGCTAGCATTGGGCCGACCCCTTAGGCTACGAGGCGCAGTTGAGTTCAAGGAGTCTCCAGGTACGCGAGACGCTGTACCACCCACCAGCTGTCAGGAGCTGGTCCCGGCTGGGCGGGACCCGAGATGGGCGGGGCGCTGGGCTGTTCCCCGCCAAGCCTCTGTTAAGGACTGAGTTGGTCCAGGAGGGGCGGAGCCCGAAGTAGGTGAAACCCGAGGTGGGCGGGGCGCTGGGCTACCCGTGGCCACGCCGCTGTCTCGGGTACATTCCTGGCTCTGCGGCCGGGGGCTGCGCAACTCCCGAGCAGTCTTCTGTCTCCGCTGGGCGTGGGGGTCGGGGCTGGCGGGAGCTGAGAGCGAGGCCGCGGAGGACCCAGGTAAGTCGGGACGTTGTGCCAGTCGCGGGACCACTGAGGTTCGAGGTGAGCCGGGATCCCGTGCAGGCCCGTGCTGCGCTCCCAGCCGCCAGGGGGCGAGCGGCAGCGGGGCTCCGGGAGCTGACCCCTCCCAGCACTAGGGACCTGGGCGTCCGCTCGGCGTGGGGGTGAAGGAGAAGGTAAATCAGTAACCCGTATCGCACACAGGGCCTTTTGTCCCGCTCCGTCCAAAGAGCACCCTGGCCGCGGAGCTGGTTACTCATTGCCCACCGGGGCGGGGGCGGGCGGACTGTCCCTGCAGCTCCTTTGGAGACCCGCCGACTGGCACTGCTCCCCAGGGTGGCCCGATAGAGGCGGAGGAAGGACGCGCTGGTCCCTCGGCTGCTGGACGGTCTGCTTGCCCCAAATAGAGAGATGAGGAAGCTGAGGCTCCGAGAGGTGCAATTACTTGCCCAGGCTCTCCCAGCGCTTGAGTGCGGGAGACTGGAGAACCCAGAACTACCTGATGTCAGAGTCAGACCCTTCAACCCCAGGTGCAGGGCAGTCTGTCCCGTCAGCCGCCCGGGTGACCCGACTAAGTGAGGTCAGGGTAGCCCCGGAGTGGGAATAGAATCCCTGGGCCTCCCATTCCATTCCCAACCCAGAGAGCTACATCCTTGAAGAGCAGAGCAGGGTGAGGGGATTTCACAGAGGAGGGCAATGGAAAACGAAGGTGGGCACAGACAGAGCACAGATTGTGGCACCTGAGCCAGGTAGAGAAGTGGGGTCACAGAGGTATGGGCAAGAGAGAAGACATGCCCAGTTCTGAAAGCCAATGACTTCTCAGTGCTGAAGAAGCAGACTGTGTGGCCAATGAGAATGACCGGGGCAAGGAGGGAGGCCTTGGGCGCTGGATAAACAGTGTGGACTGGATGCTGCTGCACACAGGCAGCCATTATGGGCTTGTAAGCTGGTGGGTGTTGAGCAGGGGGGACATGACAGGCTCATAAATTTCTAAAACCCTGCTGGAGAATTAAGGGAGATGTTTGCAAAGGCCCAAGCTAGAGATGCCCGTCGCCTGCTCTGGGTTCAGGCAGGGAAGGTGAGATGGGCTGGAGAGGGACTGGACAAGTGATGCCCCAGCTGTGGGGGCAGCCCAAAGAAGAAACCGTTTGAAGGGGGAGATGATGGCTTTGGCCAGGACAAGCTAAGCGCCCCCCGCCTCAGAACTCAGGACAGGGGGAGCAGTGGCTGAGGAGGAGTGCAGTGAGATACCTGAGTGAGGTGGATGCAGAGACCTCAGTGACACCTGTTACTCAGCCCCACGTGATAGCCAGCAGGCCCCTGGAACTATACTAGTCACCCTCTTCCCCTGCCAGCTGAGCCTCAGGTTTGAGTGTTCCTTTTGGTGGATGGAGACATCGTTGATAGTGTTTGGAGGAGAGTACCTAGATGGGGTGGAAGTGAACATCACACCTGCTAGGAACAGCACTGGAATTGGAGGTGACTGGCTGAGGGCAGACGCAGGATGACAGTCATGGAGAGGGGAAAGGGAAGAAAACACTGCCGCATCCTGTGCGCCTGGCCCTACATATGTTCTCTTTTATCCTCAAAGCAGTCCTGTAAGGACAGCAGCCCAGAGAGGGACAGTGATTTGCACTTGGTAAGAGTCAGGATTTGAAGTTGGCTCTGTCAGACACTAGAGTCTACCTGCTTGACAAGAGCTTGTGTCACCTCTGATGGAGTTGCAGGGGCACAAAAAACAGAAGTATCCCCAGAATGCAATTCTGGCTCAGAATTTTTCCTGGCCATGGGATATATGGCCTTGTTAGCAGTGAGCACTCTGCCACTGCAGGGCTTCTTGGGTGGCTCAGATGGTAAAGAATCCACCCGCAATGTGGGAGACCTGGGTTTGATCCCTGGGTCAGGAAGATCCCCTGGAGAAGGCAGTGGCAACCCACTCCAGTATTCTTGCCTGGAGAATCCCCGTGGACTGAGGAGCCTGGCAGGCTACAGTCCATGGGGTCGCAAAGAGTCAAACACGACTGAGCGACTAAGCACACACCCACCCTGCCACTGTAGGTCTCCGAAGCTGGTCATGGAAATGTAAGCAATGCTCTAAGGAGTGGGGGTCAGATCAGATAACATCCAAATGCTGAAGCTTGGCCTTGTATTATATTTCAGATTTTTTTTTTTTTTTTGGCTCTTCAGTAATACATTTATTCAGCAAAAAATAAATTATGTGTGCTGAGAGGGAGAAGATGTGTCTCCATTCTCTGTTTCCCTCCAAGCAAAGAATTCCAAAACTGCCCTTTCTGTGAATTTGTGCCAAGGAAGGTCTCAGCAGGACCCAAGAAGGGCAGGAAGCCCAGCCCCCTTCCAGCAACCCCCCCACCCCACCCCCAACCTACCATGGGGAAGCCTTGAGCTCTGGTTAACGGCAGAGCTGGTTCTAGTCTTTGCTCTGACGCTGCCTGTCGGGCTTGGACAAGTCAGCCAGCCATTTCTTGTCTCAGTTTCCTCTGCAAAATAGGAGCAGAGAGGCAGCCAAGGTGTGGGTCTAGTAGGAGTTCTTCACCCTCTCTGTTTCAGAAAGGCAGTCATAGGAGGCCCAGCCTGGGTCCTCGAGAGCGGCAGGAAGGAGATGCGGCTGCTGTTGGTCCTCCTGGGGGTCCTGCTGGGGGCACCTGGGGCTCCAGCTTTGTCCTTTGAGGCCTCTGAGGAAACGGAGCTGGGTATGGCCTCTAAGAAGGGAGAGGGTGGCCGGGGTGGGAAGAGTGGGCCTCAGGAGGGGGCTGCTGGCTGAGCAAGGCTGGAGAGGATCCTGGCCTAGGCCCTGAGGAGGTGGCAGCAGGGCAGGACTCAGCCGTGGAGACTTGGTGTCTGGCTCCCAGCAAGCGTCCACCTATCTGTGTGTCCCCAAGAGAGGACTGGCCTTGCAGGGTGCAGGGCCCCGAGCTGGGCCGCAGAGCTGGTGGTGAGCCCCTTGGTTGTGTGCGTGTGTGTATGTGCGCGCGTGTGTTCTGTGCACTGGGTGTGTGGGACTTGGGGGGCCCCACCAGCATGTGTGGTGTATGCACTGTGAGTGTGATGTGCCCCGGAGGTGTGGTGTGTGGCCTGTGCGTGGCACGTATAGCATGTGCCTTGTGTGTGTGTGTTCCTTAGACGGTGGCATGTCCAGTGCAGCATGTCTGCTATGTGCCGTGTGTGTGTGCTCTGCACCAGAGGGGTGGCATTTGCCCTGCACATAGCGTCTGCAGCATGTGGTTGTGTGTCCGTGAAGGGGCAGCAGGTGTTTAGCATGTGTCGAGCGTGCTCGTGTCTTGTGTGTGCAGCATGTTCTCTGTAGGCAGGGGGCTGCGGGGCTCACGGACCTCTGCCCTCGACCCGCAGAGCCCTGCCTGGCCCCCAGCCCGGAGCAGCAAGAGCAGGAGTTGACGGTGGCCCTTGGGCAGCCTGTGCGGTTATGCTGCGGGCGGGCTGAGCGCAGTGGCCACTGGTACAAGGAGGGCAGTCGCCTGACACCTGCTGGCCGGGTACGAGGCTGGAGAGGCCGCTTGGAGATTGCCAGCTTCCTACCCGAGGATGCTGGCCAGTACCTCTGCCTATCACGAGGCTCCTTGCTTCTGCACAACGTCACCTTGGTTGTGGACGGTAAGGGGGACCAGCAGAGGCTAAGGGATGCCTGGGGAGAGACTCTCTGTCCTGGGCCTTAAACGCCTCCTTCTGTCCCGGACATAGACTCCATGACCTCCAGCAATGGCGACGAGGACCCCAAGATCCACAGGGGCCCCTTGAATGGGCACGTTTACCCCCAGCAAGGTCAGTGTGAGTCCTCAAAGACCCTGCCTCCCTGCTGGCCACTGAGAACAGATCTGTGTGTGAACAGGTCTTCTAGTGGACACTGAATTCTCCCATCTCCTCCTCTTCAGCACCCTACTGGACGCACCCCCAGCGCATGGAGAAGAAACTGCATGCTGTGCCTGCCGGGAACACCGTCAAGTTCCGCTGTCCAGCTGCAGGCAACCCCATGCCCACCATCCGCTGGCTCAAGGATGGACAGGACTTCCACGGGGAGCATCGCATTGGAGGCATTCGGGTGAGTCTCTGGGTTCCCTCATCGGTGCCCTCAAGTCAAACCCACAGCTCTTTTTCTAATGAGAAACGCAGCCGAGGGCCCCAGAAGGGGCATGAGACCCTGGACATGGACAGCTCTGGGTCAAGTTCCCACTCTGCTGCTCCTTGGCAAGTGACTTAACCTGCCGACCTTAGCAACTCCATGTGTACAGTGGGAAGGATCACTGACCAGCAGGTATCAGTGTTTTAGCAGCCCATTTTCAGGATGAGACCACAACAGGGTCAGTTCCAAGCTGTCGTTTCAGAGGAAGCTGAGACTCAGAAAGGGCAAAAACTGGTTCAAGGTGGCCCAGCTTGGAAGAAGTAGAGCTAAAACTCAAAAGACTCAAACCCACGGTTTGGATATTTGGGGAGCCTTCTCCTTTGTCCCAAAGTCCCTACCCTTGGCATTGGTCTCCCCGGGGCTCAGAGAGCTTGAGAAGACCCCTGTGGGCACGGTTCGGTGGCCTCTCATGGACGCTTGCCTGCCCCCTAGCTGCGCCACCAGCACTGGAGCCTGGTGATGGAAAGCGTGGTGCCCTCTGACCGTGGCACGTACACCTGCCTCGTGGAGAATTCTTTGGGCAGCATCCGCTATAGCTACCTGCTGGACGTGCTGGGTGAGTGGGTGGGCAGGCAGGTGAGGTGGCGTGGGGGTGGGAGCCCTGTCCCTGTCTTCAGGTGGGACCCAGTCTGACAAGCCAGATGGACTTAGTCTTAGGCAACTCACTCAAGCTACTCAAAGTGTCCAGGTGGGTCCGAGGGAAGCACAGGGAATAACGTGGGCTTGGAGAAGCAGGGCCCAGCTGAGGTGGGGAAATGGGAAAGACATCCAGGCAGAGGACACAGGTGGAGCCAAGGCCCTAGGCATGAAGAATACAATGCTTCTGTGGGGAGGTATATGCCTGGGTTGTGGGATTTAAGCAGAGAGCCAGACCTGGAGGGTTTTTGAGTGCTTGGCTGAGAAGTTCTCCTTGTCCCCAAAGGCAATGGGGAGCCACGGAAGGTTTGAATGGTATAAGGAGGGGATGAACAAGGTCTGAGCTGAGTATCAGGAAGGTTCCTCCCTTGAGCTGGGGGGTAGGCGGGAGGCAGGTAGGTGCCACCGATCAGGGCTGACAGCCTGGCCCGGCCTCACCCCCAGAGCGGTCCCCGCACCGGCCCATCCTTCAGGCAGGGCTCCCAGCCAACACCACGGCTGTGGTGGGCAGTGACGTGGAACTGCTCTGCAAGGTGTACAGCGACGCCCAGCCCCACATCCAGTGGCTGAAGCACATCGTCATCAACGGCAGCAGCTTCGGTGCCGACGGCTTC
>NW_011494810.1:2813463-2818413 GCF_000754665.1 Bison bison bison | reverse complement strand
ATGTGCAAGTCTTAAAGGTCTAGTCCCTGCTGGCACCTGATTCCACCATCCTCCCACGGGGGTGGGGAGTCCCCAGCTCGCTTCCTGGCCACAGCAGGACCCCAGGCCCTGCTGTGACCCCTGAGTGTATCCCCCATCCCCAGACAGCGGACATCAATAGCTCAGAGGTGGAGGTCTTGTACCTTCGGAATGTATCTGCTGAGGATGCAGGCGAGTACACCTGCCTGGCGGGCAACTCCATCGGCCTTTCCTACCAGTCGGCCTGGCTCACGGTGCTGCCAGGTGAGCTTCTGCAGTGGTCCAGCCATGGACTGTGACCTGCTGGATAGAGAGAGTCTTCCTTGGTCTGTGAGATATGGATTTGGGATGTGGCCTGTGGATTTGGGATTCTGCATGCATGTCCTGCTATGCATGTCCACATACGACTGTCTGTGCGACCCTCTGGGACATGGGTATGCAGTGCTGTGCTGTGCTTAGTCTCTCAGTCATGTCCGACTCTTTGTGACCCCACGGACTGTAGCCCATCGGCTCCTCTGTCCATGGGGATTCTCCAGGCTAGAATACTGGAGTGGGTTGCCACGCCCTCCTCCAGGTGACCTTCCCAACCCAGGGATCGAAGCCAGGTCTCCCACATTGCAAGTGGATTCTATATTGTCTAAGCCATCAGGGAAGTCTGTGGGTACGCAGGACGGGGTATCAATGCAGTTTTACTGCTGTGTGTCTCTCTGTGTGAGGAGCTACAAGGGCCTCAGTGAGAAGGGGTGGGGCCAGCCATCTGACCGCTGACTGACCAATCAGTTTCTGTCCATGTGTCCATCTGCGGGCAGAGGAGGATCTCACGTGGACAGCGACAGCACCCGAAGGCAGGTACACGGACATCATCCTGTACTCGTCAGGCTCTCTGGCTTTGATCGTGTTCCTGCTGCTGGTCGGGCTATATCGCAGGCAGACGCTCCTCACCCGACACCACCGACAGCCCGCCACCGTGCAGAAGTTGTCTCGCTTTCCTCTGGCCCGACAGGTATCCAGCGTGCTGTCCCCCACCTCCGTGTTCTCATAGCAAAGGCTCAGGGCCTACGTTCCCACCCCAGCTCAGCTTCAGCAGACCGACCAAGTCTCTCCCTTTGCAGTTCTCGCTGGAGTCAGGCTCCTCAGCCAAGTCAAGCTTGTCCCTGGTGCGGGGTGTCCGTCTCTCCTCCAGCGGCCCCCCCTTGCTCGCTGGCCTCGTGAGTCTCGACCTGCCTCTTGACCCGCTGTGGGAGTTCCCCCGGGACAGGTATGCCATGCCGAGTGAGCATGGGGATCAGACCCTGTGCGGGAGTGATGCCTGGTGGCTGAGGCCTCGTCTCTCTCATCTCCAGGCTGGTGCTGGGAAAGCCCCTGGGCGAGGGCTGCTTTGGGCAGGTGGTGTGCGCAGAGGCCTTCGGCATGGACCCCACCCGGCCAGACCAAGCCAGCACCGTGGCTGTCAAGATGCTTAAGGGTGAGTGTGGCAGCTTGTGGGAGACCCTATGACCTTGGCAGTAACAGACAGGGCTCAGGGTGCTAGTGGGTGAGGACCAGGAAAGGTTGTTACTGCCCCCACTCCTTGGGCCCAGTGCCCAAATGTGCCACCAACCCTGGCAGGTCATTTATGAGCTTCGATTTCCTCACAGGTCACATGGGATAAATAATAGTCCCCACCTCCCAGTCTGAGGTTAGTGGAAAATGACACCTAAAATCTTCACTACGGGGATGATGGTGACCACAGAGTTTAGGGTGATGGGTCTGCTACCCTGTGTCAGCTTTGACCTCAAATAACCTTGTTAGCCTTGAAGGCCTCCACCTCAACCCCATGATTCCCCCCCAGATTGCACCCTTGGTCTCCCCCAGGCCCTTCCCAGATCTCCCCCTGTGTCCACCACTCTCTCAAAGAACAGCCCAAGCAGCAGCCCCAGGAGGCTCAGGACACCCGGGCGGGACCCACCATCGAGGCCTCTCACTGCTATTCCCCAGCCCCCTCTACAAAAGCAGCCCAAACTGCTGTTCCACTCCCGCCAGCCCCTCCTTTCTGCACAGCTGGGGCCACCTGGCACTTTCTGGGAGGCAGGGATTGAGAAATGTGCATTGTGAGGTCTGGCGGGGAGGGTATGTCATTGGCCCAGGGCCACAGGTCAGCCCCAGGGGTTCAGCCCCTGGTCCTTAGCTTTCTCAAGAGAAACTAGAGCAGCTTCTTCCTGGCCTCCCCTGGCTGCGCCCTACCAGCAGCTCCCTGAACTCCCAGGCCAGATGGACGCCAGGCCCTGGTCGGACAGACCTCAGGGCGCCAGCCTACTTCCCGCCTCCAGGAGCTGTCACCCCATTCGGGGACTAATGCCAAGTCCTCCAGACGGAGCTTCCTTCCTGTTCAGAGCTCTTTCCCCTCCCTCCTTTTTCCTGGTTGCACTCACTGGTGGGCCTAACACTTTTAGATCCTGATCTTGTCGCATCCTTGCAACTGCTATGAGAGTAGGGCATAATCCATCGTCCCATTTCATACAAGAGGATCCTGAGGTTCAGAGAAGTTAAGAGACTGTTTCAAGGCCACACAGCCTAGCAGAGATTCAGGCCCAGACCTTCCTGGCATGGAATTTAGGGCTCCATGTCCTGTCCCCAACCCAAAGCCTCCCTTATGTAATCACCCTGGCTGTCATCCTCGCAGACAACGCCTCCGACAAGGACTTGGCAGACCTGGTCTCTGAGATGGAGGTGATGAAGCTGATTGGCCGACACAAGAACATTATCAACCTGCTGGGTGTCTGCACCCAGGAAGGTGGGAGCGGGGCGGGGTGAGGGACAGGGACGGTGGGGGCATGGAGCCACAGCCTTGTCAGCTTCCCTATCGCCCCTCTCCTCTGCAGGGCCCTTGTACGTGATCGTGGAGTGTGCTGCCAAGGGCAACCTGCGGGAGTTCCTGCGGGCCCGCCGCCCCCCAGGCCCTGACCTCAGCCCTGACGGGCCTCGGAGCAGCGAGGGGCCGCTCTCCTTCCCTGCCCTAGTCTCCTGCGCCTACCAGGTGGCCCGGGGCATGCAGTACCTGGAGTCCCGGAAGGTAATGACCCATCCCCGCACTTCCATGCCTTGTGTTAAATGCCACCAACTTCTCCCTCTCTCCTCTTTTTCCTTACTCTAAGCGTCCTTGAGTCCTTCTGTACTGCCTCATCTATATGCAGTTAACACTGCATGTTCCCATTCCTTCCTATCCCACAGGCAGGAGCGGTGGTGCAAGAGACAAGGTGTGGGCCCTGAAGTTAGTTGGCTTACGTTTCCCCTCTCTCAACTTCCCCATCTGTAAAATGGGTGGATGATTCCCACTCATCGGGTTGCTGTGAGGTCCCCTGTGCCCATTTCCCAGTCATGTGTCCTCAATCTAAGACCCCTGCCCCGCCCCCAGTGCATCCACCGGGACCTGGCTGCCCGCAATGTACTGGTGACCGAGGACAACGTGATGAAGATTGCAGACTTCGGGCTGGCCCGTGGCATCCACCACATTGACTACTACAAGAAAACTAGCAACGTAAGGGAGGCGGGGCGCAGCTGATTGGGGCCAGGCACTGGGACCCGTGGCCCTTGGCAGCAGTGTGCCCTCTTCCCTCCAGGGCCGCCTGCCTGTCAAGTGGATGGCACCAGAGGCCTTGTTTGACAGAGTCTACACACACCAGAGTGATGTGTGAGTCCTGGAAGCTGGGCCCTGGGATATATCTACAGGCAACCTTTGTCCTTCTAAAGCCCTTGCCCTGGGTCTGAGTGGGACCAGACCTCTAAAAGAAGCCCGTATTCCTACCCACATGGTGGATCATAGTTGTGGGGTCCCCTATCCTAGCCGCAGGGTTAGTGGGTGAAGCTGTACCCTGCTGAGCCTGGGTTCTGCCTCCATCCAGGTGGTCGTTTGGAATCCTGCTGTGGGAGATCTTCACCCTCGGGGGCTCCCCATACCCTGGCATCCCCGTGGAGGAGCTGTTCTCGCTGCTACGAGAGGGGCATCGGATGGACCGGCCCCCACACTGCCCCCCAGAGCTGTGAGGCCTCACCCCACTCTCCCTCACTTTCTAGTCCTCATTCTCTGTCCTAACCTTGACCTCACGGTCCAGTCATACAGAGTGGTCAGCTCTCACTCATGGTCACCCCCTCTTCAGCCAGGCAGGGAAGGCCTGGCAGGGTACTCGTTTGCTGAATGGCCTCACCTTGTGTCAAACCCTCCTACCCCCTCACCACACCCCCTCACCCAGGCCCTAGGCTCCTTCTGCCCCTCCCCCGCCCCTCCCCCAGATACGGGCTGATGCGCGAGTGCTGGCACGCAGCACCCTCTCAGAGGCCCACTTTCAAGCAACTGGTGGAGGCACTGGACAAGGTCCTGCTGGCCGTCTCTGAGGAGGTACTGTGCCCCTATGGTCCCAAGACCGCCCCCCGCCCCCATGCCCACTGCCCTCTGGGCCTCATCCCACCTGACCACCAGGGCTGACCAACACTGTTCCCCACAGTACCTCGACCTCCGCCTAACCTTTGGACCCTACTCCCCTGCCGGCGGGGACGCCAGCAGCACCTGCTCCTCTAGCGACTCTGTCTTCAGCCACGACCCCCTACCACTGAGGCCCAGCTCCTTCTCCTTCCCTGGGGTGCAGACGTGAGCAGAGGCACAGGCTGTATGGGCAGGGTCAGCTGCCAGCCTTGGGCCTCCTGGCTCAACTGAAACCAGGTGGCACTCGTCCTTGGCAGCCCCAGGCCCTGACCTAAGGGTACTATCCCAGATCTCTGGTTCTGTTTGGGGGAGGTCTGTCCTTGGTCCTGGGGTCCCTAGTCTCGAGACTTCCTTCTCTGGCCTCTGGGTCTCAAGCCAGAGTTCAATCCCAGCCTCAAGGCCCTGTTCTTTGGAGTCGTGGCCCCAGTGTTCTAATGGCTTGTTAAGGTTCTGCTTGGACTTCTGGGCCTTGG
>NW_011494810.1:2812874-2813363 GCF_000754665.1 Bison bison bison | reverse complement strand
CCTCCCCGCTTCCCCATACCAAGAGAGGTCTTAGACCTCTGAACCCCACTTCCCCAGGCCTCCCCCGCCTCCCTCTGCTGCTTGTCCCAGCATCTTGATGGAAGGAGCGCTCGTGCCCACCCCATCCCCACACCGCCCCGTGCTGGCTGAGAGGCTGGGAGCCTGCCAAAACACAGAAGCAAATGACCTTTTATAAATTATTGTTTTGAAATGAACTTCCGTGTGCCTGCCTGGTGTCTTCCCCACAGCGGATGGAGGGGGAACAGGGTGGAGAGATCCCTGAGCTGGGAGTTTTGCTGGGGATGACACAGATGGAGGGCTCCATGCCAGGCCCTGGGTGAATATCCACCTCCAGCTGCCTTGGGGTGGACCCAGGAGACTTTGTGCCCCTCTGTCTTGGTTTGTCTGTCTCAGCAGCCTCGTCGGATATACGATAGTGTGAAAGCGTGCTAACTGGCAGGTGAGTCCACATGGCACCATCCACTTGGT
>NW_011494810.1:2795780-2812611 GCF_000754665.1 Bison bison bison | reverse complement strand
CCCCGCCCCACCCTGGCCAGTCTCCCAGGCAGCAGCTGGTTGCCGCCTGGCTGGGCTGCAGCTGTCTCTGCCTGCCTGGTCCTCCCCTGGGGAGGCCGTCATGGCCCTGTTCTCAAACACCCTCTGGGGGAGGGTGGAGAGATCAGCTTCTCAGGGCTCTAAGCCTGGAACTTCTCCGGCTCCATCCCAGCAGTCACTGCTGCTCTTCAGCCCCCCAATCCACAGAAGAGGTTCCTGACCCAGTGCCTGGCACTCTCTGTGGCCCTGCTCGGCCCTGCTGAATCAGGAGCTCCCATCCAGGACAGACCCTTGGTGGAAGCTCCCGGGTTGCCCCCAGAACCTCTAGGGGATGGTGGCTAAAAGTACAAACAGGGTCAGAAGGGGCTAGGAATACGGATTTGGGACTAGGGCCATCCTGGAAGACGGAGCAGCAGCCACACTTCTCTTCCTAGTCCAGGTTTCCTCTTTGTCTCCTCTTTCTATTCCTCTTTGCCTCACTATGTCCCATCTTCCTGCACAAAACTGTACCTCCTCCAGGAGCCCCCATCTTGGAGAAGGCACCAGAGAAAAACCCAGGGAGTCTTCCCTGACCACTTCTTTTCCCTCAGGAGCCCTGTTCCCCAACAGAATGAGAGAAAACTGGACTTGGAGCTAGGAAGTTCAGAGTTGCCACTTCCACGGTCCCATGGCCACTGTTCTCACTTATTGATCATCACTCTTCACCCACATGAGTGGTGTAGTCCTGCTTGCTTACCTCCAGGGGTTAGGGTTTAGGATGAAATGAGTCTCAGATGAGCACATGCTTGGGGAAGGACGCCCTGCAGAGTTCACATGGGTTATGCTGAGTGTTTCCCTAAGAATTGGTGAAATTCACCTTTGCCGCATCCCTGAGTCTCAGGGCTGCCTCAAAGGGTCTCCTTCCTGCCCAAGGTCTCCATCCCCTCCCCTCCTATTCCCTTGCAGGTGGCTCCACAGACAGCTTCCAAAAGCAGCTCTTGGCTTATGTTCCTCCTCCACTCAAGAACCCCCTCTGGCTCCCAGGAGTCCTCCAAACTTTCTGACTGAGCCCCTATCTCCCACTGAGGTCATTGGCTAGTGACTGCCTTCATTAACCTAGTCAAACACAGGACAGGCAGATCCTTCAAAGCCCACCCAGGGAAGAAAAGGGCTGGGAGGCTAGAGCAGTGTGTAAGGACAAGGGAGTGGCAAATGAGAACCCCCATTTTCCACTTTCCCACCGTGAGCCCACTGCTGTGCTAGGCTCAGCACAGTGGAAGGAGAGGCCCACCACTGTCCCTCATCGCAGCCTTGCCAGATATTGAGACCCTAAGGACTGCAACCTGCCAGGCTCCTCTGTCCACAGGATTCTCCAGGCAAGAAAACTGGAGTGAGTGGCAATGTCCTCCTCCAGGGGATCTTCCCAACCCAGGGATCGAAGCCAACTCTCTTATGTCTCCTGCATTGGCAGACGGGTTTTTTTACCACTAGCACCACCTGGGAAGCCCAGATAAAGATTGGTTTTCCCAATTTAATGGTAGAGAAACTGAGGATATGATGGGCCCCAGGGTCATAAGGATTAGGGTCTAAGGAAGGAGCCCAGTTGATCTCCCACACCAGGTTCCCAGCAGGTCCTATGTACATGGGAGACTCATCAGAGTGATGGAGGCAGCTGCTGCCTGGTAGGTCCTGGGGTCCCAGAGGGGTTCAGCTGCCCCTCCCTGTGCCCCCTCCCTGCTAGCCTCTCTGGCAGGCACGTGCTTACTGGGCCTTTCCACATTCCTCACGTCCCATGTCAGAATGAGACAGATGCTACTAATTCCCCCATGCGAGCTTTGCTGCTCCATCCCCCATCCCCCAAACTCGCTCTGGGCAGCGTGGCAGCATCTGGAGCTGACACCCTTGGTCTGCCTGGGTTCCAAGCAGCTTCTGAGCTAGTGCCCACCCACCACCACCAACTGCAAGAGCCTGTCCGAAAAGCACTGGGTCACCTCCGGACTCTGCCACTCGCTCGCTGCTTGGGTCAGCCAAAGGTTCTGGTAGGAGCAACAGACAGACGGCCACTCAGATCTCAGAAGCCAGAGCCAAGAGGCAGGAGGCTGCTGGGAGGGAATCAGTGCTTGGGAGGGAGGGGTAAGCTGGCCCTGGTAAGGGGGTTGGGAGGAGGTTGAGCTATGAGCTATGACTGAAGTTACCCTCTCTGAGCCTGAAGCACGGGAATGACAACATGCCTTGGAGAGTGGTAGGAAATGCTTGGTCAAAAATGGCTGTTGTTACATGGATTAGGAGGGCATGGCCCCCAGGTCTGGGTTGCCATGATCTCATGCCTTCTTTATGGCATCTCTTCCCTGGAAGGCATGCTTATCCCCATTGCCCAGATGAGGACACTGAGGCTCAGAACGAGGAAGTGACTGGCCTGAAGTTGTTAGTCACTCAGTCGTGTCTGACTCTTGTGCGACCCCATGGACTGCAGCCCACCTGGCTCTATCCATGGAATTCTCCAGGCAAGAATACTGGAGTGGGTTGCCATTTCCTCCTCCTCCCAAGGTCGCATGGGGGCAGTGAGAGAATCAGTGCTCAGGAACGGGTGCCTTTCCCACTGCAGGGGTTGTTCCCAAAGCCCTGGTGGCCCAGTCATTCCGAGGGCCAGGAGAGGCTCTGGATTTCCACGAAGTAGAAATGGAATGTCCACACAAATGGATGGTCATTCATGACACCTAAGCACAGAGGTGCTGGGCCCAGCACTTTGAGCTCCAGCCCTGTGACCTTCATCTCTGCCACCTCTGGGCCTCACATGGGCTATTCCTTCTTCTCCCCTACTTAACTGGCCAAGCCCCTCATGCCCTTTATTTTTTTTTTTTTTTTCCTCATGCCCTTTAGATCTCACTTAAACCTCATTTTTGGGGGCAGCCTCCCCAAGGCCTCCTTCCAAGTTGCGCCCCACTTCATGCTTTCATTGCTATACAGCAGGATGCTCACAAGAATCTCCTTTCCCCAGTAGTGATCCCCAGGAAGCAAGCACTGCCTTGGTAGATTTTTAACCAGTAGTTCTAAAATTTTAGCATATATCAGAATTACCTGAAGAGTTTAGATTGCTGGGTCCTACCCCAGAATTTTGTATCTAGTAGGTTTGAGTATTCTTGCCTGGAGAATCCCCATGGACAGAGGAGCCTGGCAGGCTACAGTCCACAGGGTCACAAAAAGTGAGACCTGACCGAGCTACTAAGCACACACACACACACAGAGGTTTGAGGTAAATCCTGGAAATCTGCATTTCTAACAAGTTCCCAGGGGATGCTGCTGGTCTGAGGCCACACTTTGAGAACCACATTTTAGAGAGGGATTCTGTGCTCATGGTTTAAATAACTGAAACAAAAACTTGAATGGCACAAAATGTTTTCCATGAAAAACTACCCCCTTGTCCCACCCTCTTTGCTCCCAAGAAAAACTGCCCACATTTTCTAAGTCTTCTTGCATTGCTCCCCCCGTGTTCATGCAGCCCTTGATCCAGGGCAGCAGTTACTGTCCTTGCCCCCCAACTCCCATCCAGGGCAGCACCAGGCAGAACGGAGGACAGGTGGAGGAGACTCACCCCCCGGAACAGATACACTCAGGTGCGTACCACCACCGTCTGCCCCTTCCCACACTCTAGGACCCTAACTGGGAGCCCCCCTCCCATCCCTCCACCTGCTGTTGGATTTAGCCTAATCCCAGAGTATGTGTGTGAGGCAGCTGCAGTTCTCTCTGCAGGGAGAGGGCCCCCCTCCGGAGGAAATCTCCTTTTATTCTCTTGCTACCGAAATCTGACCTTCATCAGCACCTGGGCCCCTAGGCTGGGGCCTGTCCCCAAGAAGTGGCTGAGGAGATGGCGTGAAATTGCCAACAGCTGAACTCACCCAGCATTTTCCCGCATCCTCTCCTACTCAGTCGCCACTCACATTCCACAGCGCCAGTCCCTTCCAGGCCTCTGGTGCCAGCCTCTAGTTCTTGTGCTGCTGCTTGGGGCCTAGTCTGACCTGGCCCTACCAATCGCACCCACTGGCCCTGTGGCCTATGGCTGTGGGCGCCTCCCAACTCTCAATCTCCAGACCACTCTTATTCCCTTCAGGGCGTGGTTCGGCGTTCACCTCCTCCAAGAAGCCCACACTGATCTCACAGCACAGCCTAGGCATTGCGCTTCTATGTACAACTGGAGTGACCCATTTATGGCCCTCTCTGTCTCACTCAGGACAGGATCCTCATGGGCTCCCTCTTGAAGTCAGGTCCAGTGCAGGGCAGGCCCACAAAGGTTTGTGAAATGACTGAATGACCTGGTAAGGACGATGATGAGGCTCCTGGTCAGGGAGGTATAGGCCCTTTCCTTTCACAGCCGAGGACCCTAGGAAACCAGGTTCCAGGAGAGGAGGGTTGGCTTGGAAGACTGAGACAGCCAGACCCATATTGGACAGCACAGCTCTACAACCTTGCCAACGGGCTAGCCCTCAGATCCTGGGGGAATGAGGTTATTATAATTGCTGGGGGACTTACTGCATGCGCTAAGTATGGCTTCACTCACACAACTGAGCTTCTGCCTAGATGACCGTGGCCCCTTCCAAGTCACTGCTGAAAACAGACATGGACTATAGCCTGCCAGGCTCTTCTGTCCATGGAACTCTCCAGGCAAGAATGCTGGAGTGGGTAGTCACTTCCTTCTCCAGGGGATCTTCCTGAGATTGAACCTGGGTCTCCTGCATTACAGGCAGATTCTTTACTGTCTGAGCTACCAGGGAAGCTCTGAAGCAGACAGGCTAGAGATAAATGATGGATGGCATAGAATTCTCTAAAGCAGCACTGGCAGGAGGACCTCTTGCAATGATGGAAATTATCCGTTTTGTCCAATACAGTAGCCACTGGCCATACAGGGCTACTGAGCACTTGAAATGCAGCTCATGCGACTAAGGGATTGATTATTTTAGTTCAATTAAATACAAGTTTAAAGAGCTGTGCATTGACAAGACAGCTTCAGAGCCTTCACAAAGGGGCTCTTAAGTGTCCTGATAGGGAATTCTCTCCACCTGACAATGCTGAGGGGAAATTTTGAAATGAAGTGGTGTGCCCCTGTCCCCGTGAAGCACTTTCTCCAGTTGTGGGGATGCAATCACTTGTGAAGGGTGGGCACGCAGTCACTATGGCTGCTTCCGGGGAGAGGAACTCGGTGGATGGGGCACGGAGGGAGGGGACCTTTGTTTCTTTTGATTTTTAAACTTGATACGTGCATTGTTATTTACCAAAATTGAAATTTTTAAAAAAAATATATAAAGGCAGCAGATGTATCAATACTATTCTTATATTTACTGTGTTTACTTAATATTGTGTAATAAAAATTTTGCATATTAAAAACAAGAAAAGAGGGAATTCTCTAGCTGTCCAGTGGGCAGGACCCTGCACTTTCACTGCCATGGTTCAGTTCAGTTCATTTCAGTTGCTCAGTCGTGTCCAACTCTTTGTGACCCCATGGACTGCAGCACGCCAGGCTTCCCTGTCCATCACCAACTCCCGGAGCTTGCTCAAATTCATGTCCATCGAGTTGGTGATGCCATCCAACCATCTCGTCCTCTGTTCTCCCCTTCTCCTTTTGCCTTTAGTCTTTCCCAGCATCAGGGTCTTTTCAAATGAGTCAGTTCTTCACAACAGGTGGCCAAAGTATCGGAGCTTCAGCTTCAGCATCAGTCCTTCCATATTCAATCCCCAGTTGGGGAACTAACACCCTGCAAGTCATGCAGCATGGCCACAAATAATAATAATAATTCATTAAAAGAAAAGAAAATATACTAGGGATGAAAAGTATCCCCTCTGAGTACACATCAGCTTCCACAGCGGCCTGGCACAAAGCTCAGGCTGTCCCAGGAGAGAGCCGCAGAGCTTCCCGGGGCCAGCGCCCTCCTATATAGCCCCTCTGTCCTCCTGTTGTTTCACATGCCAGCCCAGGATGAACCCAGTCCCATTGGACAAAGCTTGAACTGACCCCTGCCCACTCCCCGAACTCCCTGCACACCCGTCCCTCATCAAGTCTCTAGACCCAGTCACCTTCTTTCTGTTTCTCTGCCACCCCAAGTTCATGAGAACTTCAGGGCTTTTGACTTGCAGGTCTCTGCAGGGAATACCAGTCCCCCGATGCTTCTGGGTTGGCTGTCAGAACAAAGGTCGTCTCCTAAGAGTGGCCTCTCCTGACCACTCTGGCCAAAGTCCCCCCTTCATTATTCCATATTTTAGCCTCTTGTTTGTTTTCTTTTACCATTATCTTATTTGCTCACTCTTTACTGACTGCCACCTCCCTAGAAGGCAAGCTCTGAGAAGCCAAGGGACCATTCTGTTCACAGTTGTACTTATCAAGAACAGGATCTGGGGGCCTTGTGGATAAGTGCTCCCTAGATATTCACGGAATGAATATGTGTTGAATGAATTTCCCAGATTCAAAATTCAAACTCCAGATTGTCAAGCCGGGAGCTAAGACAGTCTCCTCAGAACACACACATAGCCTCCTGAGGGGATCACAATGATGAGCTCCATAGTGTCCACCAAGGGATGGTCAACCCTCCTCCCCTCTCTGAGTGGGGCTGGGAACCCCGAGAAGGCTCAGGACCGTTACTACCCTTGCCACACCTAGGCTCAGGGTGTCTGCCTGTAAGCCAGTCAGCCTGTGTCAGGACAGCATGAAGCATCCAAGGGGGGACCTGCAAATCCACAAGGAAAAGACACTTCAAAACACTACAGGGTCTTTCCTGCCAGTCCAGTGGTTAAGACTCCACACTTTGACTGCAGGGGGCACAAGTTCAATCCCGGGTTGGAGAATCAAGATTCTGCATGCTGCAAAGTGCAGCCAAAATTTAACAACAGCGGCAAAAAATCACTAAAGAGAGAGTATGATGAGGTGATTAAACAAGGAAACCAGAGGTCAGCAAGCTTATGAAGAGATCCTGAAACTCAAGAATAATGCAAGAGATGCTCTCAAGAGATGTCACTTATCACACTGCCAAAAGTTAGTGAGCTGGAGAATGCCAGCAGGGACAGGGAGTGGGAGTGGGCGGGTACCCACCTGGACTGTGGGTGCAGCTATCCCAGAGAGCTGCCTGGGAGCTTTCAACTAATTATATAAATGCATGCCCTATGATCTAGCAATTTGGCCTGAATATATACCACCCTTTCTTCCCAAACCCTCACACATAGGGGCCCACATGGGGAAGCTTGGAGGAGGGCTTGGAAGCAGTCGGGAGTCCATCCTGGGAGGTGGATGGACTACATGTACAGGGGACCCAGTGGATGCACAGCCATGTGGAAGGACCTCAGAAGCCTAGTGCTGAGTAGAAAGGGTAAGAAATGAAATGGGCTCTAAAGCATAAAGCCATTTGCACAAAAGAAATGATGATGACACAGAGAACACACATGTTATAAGTACACACACAAAGCCATTAGCACTGATGCCCGGAGCACGGGCTGATAAGAGGAGAATGAGGCTCAAAGGGAACTGAAAACCAAACAAAGGAATAAAGCCCAGGAGCTGTGTGCACCCCGGGCAGGGTTCAGTGATGCTTTCCGGAGGAGGTGACGTGGGGGCCCAAGCTGAAGAAAAAATCGGACAGACGAGGACAGGAAGGCACAGTAAATCAACAAATGTTTACTGAGCACCTACTGTATACCAGGTGCCATTCTAGTCAGTGGTTATACCCTACCCTAAAGAGCTGGAAATCTAGAGGAGAGGACAGCCATTAAATAAACACCCAGGGAAACACTGACTATAATTAACACAGACTCTGAAGATCAATCGACTGCAGCTGTGAGTGTCTACACTGGGGACCGATCCTGATCCGACGCAGGGAAGAGCTCCAAGAGGAAGTGATATTTAGTAGAAGGAGGACAGCGCTTAGCCTTGTGATGAGTGGGAGGAAAAGCATTCCAGGCAGAGGGGACAGTCTCACAGTAGTCCGGAGGCAGGCAGGAGTGGGGAGAATCCGAGCTGCTCCAGTAGAGAGGGCACATACAGAATGAGGGAGTGCATGGTCCCAGGTGAGGCCACGCCATAGAGGGCTTTGCAGGCCTCGGATTTCATTCCCAGAGGAATGAAGAGATCACTGAGTGCAGGGCTGCTAATACGGAGGTGGGGAGATGGGTGAGGGGCCACTACAGTGTCTGAGTAGAGCTGGAAACTGGGACAGCACCCCCAAAGGACACATGGAGTCTCCCAGGGTGATGGAAGCAATGAGCGTTAATGCATCTAAGGAGGGACCATCCAGTTATCCTCCCATCTTCTCACTGGGGACCAACACCATCCTTCATAGCCCCATTGCAGGCTCCTATGGTAGCCAGGCGAAGGACAGAAGTGGAAATCAAAGGACGTCTTTAGAATGAGAGGGCTTGTTAATGCAGGCCGGAAGGAAACGAAGGTGGTTTTTGACAATGGCTAAGAACTGGGTGAACAGGTGGGGTCCTTGTGACTGTTTCAGGGGCCTGAGGAGGGGCTGCATGGAGGAGGGCGGGGAACACAATGGTGAATGAAAATCTAGGGACTTCCCTGGTGGTCCAGTGACTAAGACTCCATGCTCCCAATGCAGGGGGGCCGGGTTCAGTCCCTGGTCAGGGAACTACATCCCACATGCCACAACTAAGATTGAATATCCTGCGTGCTGCAACTAAGAACCAGCACAGTCAGATCAGATCAGATCAGATCAGTCGCTCAGTCGTGTCCAACTCCTTGCAACCCCATGAATCGCAGCATGCCAGGCCTCCCTGTCCATCACCAACTCCCGGAGTTCACTCAGACTCACGTCCATTGAGTCAGTGATGCCATCCAGCCATCTCATCCTCTGTCGTCCCCTTCTCCTCCTGCCCCCAATCCCTCCCAGCATCAGAGTCTTTTCCATTGAGTCAACTCTTCGCATGAGGTGGCCAAACTACTGGAGTTGCAGCTTTAGCATCATTCCTTCCAAAGAAATCCCAGGGCTGATCTCCTTCAGAATGGACTGGTTGGATCTCCTTGCAGTCCAAGGGACTCTGAAGAATCTTCTCCAACACCACAGTTCAAAAGCATCAATTCTTTGGCGCTCAGCCTTCTTCACAGTCCAACTCTCACATCCATACATGACCACAGGAAAAACCATAGCCTTGACTAGATGAACCTTTGTTGGCAAAGTAATGTCTCTGCTTTTCAATATGCTATCTAGGTTGGTCATAACTTTCCTTCCAAGGAGTAAGCGTCTTTTAATTTCATGGCTGCAGTCACCATCTGTAGTGATTTTGGAGCCCAGAAAAATAAAGTCTGACACTGTTTCCATTGTTTCCCCATCTGTTTTCCATGAAGTGATGGGACTGGATGCCATGGTCTTCATTTTCTGAATGTTGAGCTTTAAGAACCAGCACAGTCAAATAAATATTTTAAAAAAAAAAACATTGAGTCAGACTGACATACTGCGCTTGATCCTGAAAAAAATCAAAAGGGAGCCAGTACAGCCCAACTCCCCTTGTCCTGTGCCTTGCATCCCAACCACCCCTTGGGCCCATGGCCTCCTTTCCTCTCTGGGTTTTTGTCCTATAATTACACCCTGGGAGGGGCCTCCAGCGCAGGGAGCAGAGTAGAGGAGATACGCTGGGGTGATGGTGCCACCTCCTGGAGGCCACAAGTAGTGTAGCATCCTGCTTCAGCCTCATGTCGGGTGGGGATGGGGCCTTGGGCCATATCCATAGAGCTTTCATGTTGGTGATGATCAGGTCATTCTTGGAGGACTGTTCAGGCCTGGGTACTCCATTTGTTACTGAGGTGCTGACATCTGAGGTGCTCTCCACCCTACCCAAGGGAACCACTGTAGCTGCCCCTGATAAAAACCCTCCCACTGCCCTCGGCACTGGAGCCAAGCTGTTTGGCATAGCAACTATGGATTTGGCCCTGGCCTTAGGGAGGCCTCATTCCTGTTAGTCTCCATCCCTACCTGTCCCCCACCCCACCCTGCCACACGTGCACCTCCATCCCTTTGCACAGGTTGTTCTCTCTTCCTGGAACCAGTTTTCTCTTCCCCTCCAACCAGTTTTCCCAAACACTCTTGCAGGTTCCAAATTCTCCATTCCAGGGCTTCCCTGGTGGCTCAGTGGTAAAGAATCCCCCTGCCAACGCAGGAGACACGAGTTCGATCCCTGATCTGGGAGGATCCCACATGCCTTGGAGCAACTAAGCCCCGCTGTGTGCCACAACTACTGAGCCTGTGCTCTAGAGCCCAGGAACCACAACTAGTGAAGCCCATGCACCCCAGAGCCCGTGCTCCAATGAGAGAAGCCACTGCAATGAGAAGCCGGCACACGGAAACTAGAAACTAAGCCCTCATTTGTGGCAACTAGAGAAAAGCCCCCACAGAAATGAAGCCCTAGCACAGCCAAAAACAAATAGAACAATAATTTTTTTAAAATTCTCAAGAAGCTTCATAGTTTTAAAATACAAACAAAAATTCTCCACTCCCTTCCCCACCCTGTACCCCTTCCAGCACCTCCACATCAATTAGGTGAAGAGAAGAGGGAAGAGTGTCAGTCCATGGGAACAGCATGTGCAAAAGTCAAAGGTGGCTTCAAGGAGCTGGGAAGAGCCAGAGACCAGAGAATGTGGCAGAGCGGACAGGGCTACAGCAATTAATCCATAGAATCACAGGCTCCAGTGAGGGGCTGAGACCCCAGCTTGCAGTGAAAGGACAAGCTTTTCAGTAGCAAAGGACATGATCAGCAGTGTGTTTGGAAAGGCCAACACAAGGCTGCAAAGTGGGAAAGGCACTGGAGAAGCTAGAGTGGGTGTGGGCAGAACAGGTCCCAGGGGTTGCACAGGTGAGAGCTGATGGGAGCCTGGACACCTGAACCCCTACTTTCTGTGGGCTGGGTCCTGAGCCGGGGCTCCCAGTCATTGACTGCAGCTTCCTTGACAGAACCTTGACTTACCTCAGTGTGTTCCATACCAGCTCCGACTGCCAACTGTGATACCCTCCCCACTTCTCAGCCCTGGTGTCATGTCCCCAGACACTACCTGCCCCATGGAGTCAGCGCCTTTGCCTTGTGGGAGCTGTCATCTCATTTTAGAGGAAGATAGGCTACTTGGGCTCAAAGTTGGGAAGTCAGTAGTGAGCAACAGAGATAGAATTTGAACTGAGGTCTGCCTGCCTCCTCCACCACACCAGGTGTCACAGAAGTTGTAAGCAGGCTTCTGTCCCCTGATGGCAATGTGACTTTGGGTGGGTCTCTTTACCTTTCTCTGCCTCAGTATCCTTGTCTACAAAATAGGGACAATGGTAGCAACCTGCCCTGCAGGATTTGTGAAGAGTATATGCACTAAATGCCCATAAGAAGCCCAACACAGCACCAGACACATAGTAGGTGATCAATAAATGGTTGCTGTTCACGTGAACACTGTCCCAGGAACTTAACACATTCATTGGGAAAATGTACTTCGGTGTTGTGAATTATGAGGAAGACAAAGTGAGCTCAGGAGGGATGGGAAGGAAGGAGAAAACAGCGAGCATCTTGAGGCAGGTCTGGAGCTAGGTGGCCCTAGGATTCAAGCACACAGCAGGTGTCAAGGCTACTAGCTCTGAAAAGGTTTGAATGACACAGTGAGGAACCACTGAAAGTTCTATAGTTAGAGAAGGCACAACCAGAGCCCTGCACCTAGGGCTGGAATGATTTCTCCTCCACAGGTGACAGCACTGACACTGGAGGCCAGAGGGAGCCCAGACAGCAGAGCACTGGCAGCAAGGAGCCAAGTTCTCAGGTTTCAGAAAACCCAAGTCTAGGGCTTCCCTGGTGGTTCAGTGGTTAAGAATCCACCTTGTAATGCAGGGGACACCAGTTCAAACCCTGGCCTTGGAAGATCCCACATGCTGCAAGGCAACTAAGCCCCTGTGCCTCAACTGCTGAGCCCATGCACCCTGGAGTCCATGCCCCACAACAGAAGAAATCACCACAGTGAGAAGCTCATGCACTATGAATAGACAGTAGCCCCCACTCACTGCAACTAGAGAAAGCCACGGTGCAGCAATGAAGACCCAGTACAGCTAAACAAATAAATAAATATTTTAAAAGAAAAGAAAACCCAAGTCTATGTAGGCCTTTTCAGGCCAAAGAACCTCCCTTATGTAATTTCCCATCTTGACACACAGTGGCGATAGTGTGCCACCAGGAAAATCCTCTTTACCTGTCTTTCAGCCAAAACAACAGCCAAGTACCAATACTTGTCAGCTTCCTCAAAGGCTCTAGGGAGAATCCTTACAAATCTGTATGACGTAGAGTCTCTTTATATCTCTAACTTACAGGTGGAAACGTGGGCTCACAGAAGTCCAGGAGGACCCATAAGATAATCCAACCAGGATTTGAGCCCTGGTCTGTCTGTCTCCCAGTCTGCCTGCAGCAGCTTCCTGTGCTGGGGTGACAGCTTCTGGCTGTCTCTTCTGCCCCATCACTGGGCGGTGCTACCTTTGTGCAGCAGACAGATTAGACAGGGAGTAGAATATTATACAGGACAAGAAGGACTTTCACTTCTGCTTTTTCTCTCTTGTTTACCTCCCTTATGCAGCTTTTGCATTGAAGGTGAGGTGATGGGACAGTTCCCATCCCTGGGGTAGAGAGAAGCTGGGCTGAGGGATGAGGTAACTAATTTTGAGCACCTTCTCTGTGCCAGGCATTATGCCAACCAACATTCATTCCTACATTAATTCAGGACACAGTAATGAAGCACCCACTGTCTGGTCACAGGTGACACAGTACTTCCAAGCTTTTGCCACACAGCAATGAACACTTATATATTTACTTTATATGTAAAGAAAGAAAGAAAGAAAATGAAGTCGCTCAGTCCTGCCCTACTGTTTGTGACCCTGTGGACTGTACCCTGCTAGGCTCCTCTGTCCATGGGATTCTCCAGGCAAGAATACTGGAGTGGGGTGCTATTTCCTTCTCCAGGGGATCTTCCCGACCTAGGGATCAACCCAGGTCTCCCAGATGGCAGGCAGACTCTTTACCGTCTGAGCCACCAGGGAAGCTTTA
The DNA here is from genome assembly GCF_000754665.1 of Bison bison bison. Classification (NCBI taxonomy): domain Eukaryota; kingdom Metazoa; phylum Chordata; class Mammalia; order Artiodactyla; family Bovidae; genus Bison; species Bison bison. The sequence continues at coordinate 2,799,573 of NW_011494810.1, read as the reverse complement.
GGTGTAGAGATACGTTTTAAAATATTCATACTGTAAATAAGCCCTCAGCTTAAAAAATATTTATTGACTAAAACACCTACTTTCAGCCTTAGGTACCCGTGAGACATGCAGGTATGAAGTCTGGAACTCTGGGACAAATCTAAGCTAGAGATTGAGGCTCAGAAATTACTGGCATTTAGGACATGCTAGTGACCAGACGGGATTCCTCAGGAAATCTGGGTAAACAATCAGCAAGGTGAACCTCTGTTTGCCAAACGGGAAAAAAGGGAGGCATACCCATGACAGAATGGTGCAGAGAAGGGCTTGATAAAGAGGTAGGAAGGGACCAGACTAGAGCGGGAGCTTCTGGAAACCTTGTTAGTTCCCAGGGGTCAAGAGAGTCAAATGCTGCAAAGCAGAGCGGCAAAGATTATGAAATACCACCGGTCCTAGCCAGAGCAGGACTGCTGGTGACCTGAAGCCAGACTAAAGTGGGATGAGAAAGGGAGGCCAGAGTCAGCGGGGGAGAAAAGAGAGAGAGCCTCGCTGTAGACGCAAGGAGATCTTTCTCTTACCAGGAGGAAAGACTCCATGGCTTGCGGGCTGCCGAGAAAGAGCGAGAAAGACAGGAAGGCTTGGAGCTCCAGGGGAGCGAAAGGAGAAAGATGCACAAAAGAGGGCTGAAGCATTAGGGCGGGACCCAGAGCCCAGGAGGAAGGCCAGCCCAGCCCAGTCCTCTTTTCTATCTCAAAACGACGGAGCAGGGCGCAATCCCTGGCTGGATTTGCGGCATGCCGGACATTACTAGATACTGCCGGCCCTTTCCGAGCGCGCCCCACTGCGTAAGATCACCTTTCCCCAGGCTACACCACCCTCTGCTCCAGAGGGCAGAGCGGATCGCGCGGCCCACGGTCTGGCCGCTGTTGATTGGCCCACGGGAGCCACCTGACCGAGCCGGCCAATCAGAGGCTCTCTCACAAGGACTGGGGGCCCCATGTGTGGCCCCTGGTGCAAGGCTGAGCTGCTGTGAGGCCCGGCGGCTATACGGACAGCGAGGTTAGAACAGTTCTCAGCCGCTAAGTAACTCAAGAGGAGGCCCGGCCTCCCCCAACCCCGCCGGATTCCTGCCTATCCGGCTACTACAACCCCCAAACCCTTTTGCTAAATTTCCTCTCTTGGCCGCTTCTGTGACTCAGCGGAGGTGTGTTCATCCTTGTCCCTCTGCCTTGACTGGTCCAAAGTGGTGATTTGGAGGAAGACAGACCTAAGTTCCAGTCATCGTGTGACCGATGGCAACTGTTTAACATTGTTGAGCTTGATCTGTAAAACGGGACTCCTAATACCTACTGTGGTGTTTTTGTGAGGATTGTAAAGCCCAGCGCCTGGTACATGGTGAGCTCCCCAAAACATTGATTATATATATTTTTTACTATTGTCTATATTTCTACCTATCAGGAATTCACAGTCCTCATTATACAGGGTCTTGTGTTAAGCTATTTGTTATTCCTGTTCTCTTATTAGAATGGAAACTGTCCACGGGAATATGCCTGTATACCTTTTTAGTCTTCCAGCTCCATGGTCCCTTCACTTGGTCTGACAAGGGTAAATTTAACTTACATAAACAGTAGCAGGATAGAGTATACAAAATCAAGGAATTTATAGCACGGAGAATCTCAGCAGTTAGGTGGGGCTATTTATAATGTAACATTAATGTACTAGGGAAAAAAAAGTCTTAGAAGACTACCAGGTACCAGCTCCGTGAGCTCAGGCAGATCTTGACCTCTCTGAGCCTCTCATCATGAGAACAATAATCATGACTGTAACAACTGCAGGACTAACCAGCTGCTAAATACTATGTGAAGCTTATATTAGCTGTCCACAATCCCACTTGACAGGACACACAGGCACAGAGATGTTCTGTAACTTGCCTGAGATCACACAGCTATTAAGTGGTAGAGTTGGGGGTTCAAACAAGGTCTTTTGGGTCTGAGTCTACACCCATAACTGCACTGTGTGCTACCTCTCAGGCACCAGCACAGGCAGTTGGCACACAGTACAAAACTATGGAGAGGGCTGGGCTAACAGGGCAAAGTCTTCTGCATCTACAAACCAAAGGAGGCCAGTGTAGCTGAAGGGCGGAGAGGGAGGGGAACAAGGTAGATGACCAGCCTGGACTTGCAGGCAGGTCCACATCTTTAAGATGTCTAGGCCACAGTGAGGAGCTGGTGTTAGCATGGCAGAAGCATATGACTAGGCGTTCCAAGGGCATTTTTTGGGGGGGGCCACACTGCGAGGCTTGTGGGATCTTAGTTCCCCAACCAGGGATTGAACTTTCACCCCTTGCATTGGAAACACGGAGTCTTAACCACTAGACCACCAGGGAAGTCCCTCCGCAGGCATTTCTGACCCTTTTGTTGCTGCAGACCTGGGATGCAGAAGGCAGCAGTGATCTTTCTTCTACTATGGTTTAGCATCAGGATTGGAGATCCAGGGCCTATCATAGCCCTAAGTACCCTGGCTGTCCCCCAGGGTCCCCTCCCTGGGCAGGACTAGAGATATCACCACCTTGCCCACCCCCCCCTGCCACCCCAACTCCTCCTTTCTGGTCTCATAATTGTCTTAGGCTCATTAATATGACTAATTAGGTAGGCCTGAAGTCAACTGCATCCTCCTATCCTCCCACTTTGTAAACCCTGAGATGTCTCATTATTTAAAGCCTCTGCATGTCTCCCTGGGGCTTATTATGAACTCTAGACACATCAACTGACTCTCCAGGCAAGGGGCCCAGAATTCAGGGGAGCAGGGCAGGGTTCCTGTTGACCATTGAGCCTCAGTTGTTCATTTCATCGGTCTTGTCTTATCACTGACTTCTCTGGAAACTCCCTGGCAGTCTTCTCATACTCCCTGGGTTTTCTCACCGCCTGTCCTGACCCTATCAAAGGCTTCTGGTCCCACCTCCTCTATGATGACTCTTGAGATATTCTCTCTCACCTGGTTCTTCCTCTAGGTCTTCAAACCAAATGTATTTCCAGCCACTAGCATAACATGTGCTCCTGATGTCCTTCAGGCTCTCCAAACCTAACATGCCTGAACACCAACACCTGCCTTACTTCAAAGCATTCTTATAAAAACATTAACCCAAGTGTAATCAAGCCTCTGCCCTTATATCCAGTTTACAGGAAATACAGGGGGCATATGAACAGGTAATGAAGAAGCATCAGCTGAATGCAGAACATGGGGCCAGATAACTGGCCCAGTCCCTGCAAAAGTCAATATTTCAGAAAAACAGGAGGTGGAGCATTCAAGGTTGTAAGAAACTTAAGAGTTACGAGGACAAATGTAGTATATGAAATTTGATTCGATTAATTCAGAAAAACCATCTATCAGAAACATTTGGCAGAAATGTGAATATGGAGAGAACATTAGATATTAGGGAACCATACAATTGCACTCATCTCACATGCTAGTAAAGTAATGCTCAAAATTCTCCAAGCCAGGCTTCAGCAATATGTGAACCGTGAACTTCCTGATGTTCAAGCTGGTTTTAGAAAAGGCAGAGGAACCAGAGATCAAATTGCTAACATCCGCTGGATCATGGAAAAAGCAAGAGAGTTCCAGAAAAACATCTATTTCTGCTTTATTGACTATGCCAAAGCCTTTGACTGTGTGGATCACAATAAACTGGAAAATTCTGAAAGAGATGGGAATACCAAACCACCTGACCTGCCTCTTGAGAAATTTGTATGCAGGTCAGGAAGCAACAGTTAGAACTGGACATGGAACAACAGACTGGTTCCAAATAGGAAAAGGAGTA